>NC_053141.1:39175375-39499726 GCF_016808335.1 Panicum virgatum | reverse complement strand
CCCTTTCCCCTTGCTTATATAGGCCTGGGGGCTCCCCTCTAGGTGGGCCTTAATGAGCCCCACCTTGGGCGCCCCCTTCAGGTGGGCTGCTCCAAGCCCCCACCATGATTCCAACCCTATGGGCCTCTCTAGGCCTATTAGTGCATCAAAGCCCAGTCTAATTTGGATCTCATCCTCATTAGGCTTCTGGCCCTTAAGTGTGTGACCCTATGGGCTCACGCATGAATAGACATGGCCCAGTACTACTGGCCAATAGTTGATAGCGGTCTCTAGCAAGACGTGTCAACTCCTATGCATGCGCAAATCATATCTGTCGAGCCGTCACAATCTTATACATGATGTTCCTTTTGCCTCACGATATTTGGTCGAGCTTGAAGCCGACCACTCTTTCTCGATCCTGTGATTCGGAATCCTTGGTTAACTCTTAACCCTAGCATGGCCATGCATTTCCTGATCCGAATCACTCGAGGGGCCCAGAGATATCTCTCTTGTAGAGAGGGACAAATCACGTCTTGACCGACTATGTCTCACAGCATGCTTCTTGACAGACCCAAAAACCACCTTTATAACTACCCAGTTACGGTGCAACGTTTGATGGCTCCTAAGTAAGTCGGTTCACATCTTGAGTACATACGATGATCTCAGGTCTTAGTACACAGCGTACATATTGTGTAATGAGAAGTCATCATCTCGTGTTGGGTTAGTTCAATCTCATGTCTCACATGAGCCCACATTATTAGTTTGACATCACCATGTCCATGACTTGTGAAACATAATCAATCAACTAATACATGTGCTAGTTTAACATTCATGTGTGTCCTCACATGAACTCCGACTAGGAACACTTTAGAATATTCATACAAGTAAAGAGTTTCACAAATACTTCACATAAGCATTAATCAATGCAAGTTGTCATCCATGAATATTCAAGGAACACATTATTAACCATGAATACAAGGAAATATGATTGCCTCTAGGGCATATTTCCAATAGAGGGCCCCCTTTTTATTGTTTTTGCAGCTGTGTCTGCGTCGATGCAGCAGCTTTTGGCCGTTATGCACGGGCCTGGCACGACCGGGATTCTCCCTCCTGAAAAAGGTGAGGTGAAGCCCGGTTCCGTTTAGCTTTTGCTCATTTTTTGGTGTGCCCGAAGGTGATTTCAGGCTTGGTGCGGAATTTAATGCAGCAGTGACCAAGGCATCCACTGCCACTGCCGCCTTCGTAGTTGCTGACTTGAGTAAGAAGCTTGCCCAGGCCAGTCGTATATTGATGCAAAATACTAAAGCTGATGCGGACCTTCGGGTTAAGAGCGCCACCGAGAAGCTGAGCCTGTCAGAGAGACTACGGCGGGCAGAGGCGGAGGTTCTGGCTCTGAGGGATGAGAACGTGCAATTGAAGGGGAAGTGCACCATGCTGGAGGCGACAACGAGGGACAACGAGAAGGTTCTTGAAAACCTTCGGAAAACAGTGGAGGATGACGCAAATGAGAATCAAGCTCTCAAGGGTAAGGTTAAGGAGTTGGAGGCAGTTCAAACAAGGGTGGCGGAGCTCGAGGGGGTGTTCTCGGAGGTTGCCGCTCGGGCTGATGCGGTGTACCAAGAGTACAGGAAGGCTCTTGCTGCCCTTGGAGCGGAGCCTCTGCCCTTGCCTGAGCCGGCCGAAGGTCCTGAAGTTTTCTTTCAGCTTTTGGACAGGTTGCTATCGGAGTTCAAAGGGCTCGGAGAAGTGATGGGTGTTGCGAATGATAACGCGGCGTCCGTCTCCTTCGAGGGACTCATGGGTAACCTGCTCCAAGTCGGCATCGTCGACCTCTCCAAACTTGTGGGGGACTTTCAGTATGTCCCGTACGAGGGTTTGTCTGAGGAGGTTGCCAGGATCCAGGAGGTCAAGGTTGCATATTTCGAGCATTTCTGGGACCCTTAGGGAAAGGTCGCCGTTCGGACTCTGGCGACCGCTGCTGCTGCTGAGGTAGGGTTGATTTCATCGTCCCATCCTTCGTTTTTCTTGTGCTTGTTTTTGGCTAAGTTTTTTCGTCTTGCGCAGGAGTTGATTCTTGATCAACCTTCAGAGGACAATCAGACGTCCGAGGTTCTCAGGTCTCCTTCGGGGCATGACGCCGGTGGTTCATCGGGGGCTCAGGTCTAGAGATTAGTCTGTAGGAGTTTGTTTTGGAAACTTTTGATACCTGGTCTGTAAATGTTCCCATGATGCAGGATGTGAACAGCGCTGTGGTATTGATGAGCTAGGAGGCTTTCAGCCTTGCTCATCCCAGATGCAGTGTGGCAGAATACTTATGCTGGTCTAGTCGTGATTCATTGTAATCTCTTTTGCATTTTCGTCTGAATGTGACCTTCGCGACGCTTCTCGAAGTGTATGTTATTCTCGCGATTGCCATTCACAGGGCTTCTTATTGCGCATCATTCGGATTTCCTCTCTGTGTGAATCCTTCGAGATGCCTTTCTGCGGGCATCCTTCGAGATGTCTTTCTGCGTGCGTCCTCCAAGTTGACTTTCTGAATGCATCCTTCGAGACGCTTTACGCGAGTGCATCCTTCGAGGTGCTTTGATGTGTGCATCCGTCGAGGTGCCTTGTTGTGTGCATCCTTCGAGGTGCTCTGTTTTGTGCATCCTTCGAGATGCCTTGTTATGTACATCCTTCAAGGTGTTTTGATGTGGGATGTGTGAGGGGAGTTTCAAGAAAAATGTCTCCCCTCTTTCTTATGCATGGCTCATCAAAGTTCTTTTTCGAAGTCTCTAGTGAGCTTCGGGTGATGTTTTTTTTTTGAAAACGTCTCCCCCATTTCTGGCATATTCCTCCCGAAGGTTTGTTAGGTAACGTAGGACTGGGCGACACACGCGGGGATTTTGTTTTTGGAGAAAAATGTCTCCCCCCTTGCCTGCGTGTTGTCGTCCCAAAGGACCTTTTCGAAGGTTGCTTTCTGCAGGGAAAGCTCCCTTGGGTAAAAATTGGCCGGCTTTGAGTATGAGAAATGTCTCCGCCTTTTGTTGGATGCCAGACGTGTCCTTCGAGAAGTAAGTTGCTGTCGTCCAAGACGACGCTCGTTAGGGTTGTGTTTCTTATTGGAAAAACGCCTCCCCCTTCCTAACGAATCGTCGTGCGGGGGGGGGGGGAGTTTATGAAAAAAGGGGTTTCCCTCCTTTTTGTGGAATTTCGATAGATAGTTTGTTTACTAACGAAGCAACGTGCGCAAATTTTGTATTTTGGGGAAAAACGTCTCCCCTCTTTCTTGCGCGTTGTTGTCTCGAGGGGTTTTGTTCTTCCTTGTATTTGTTTCGGGTAGATCGAATGATGGGTGCCGAGGGTTCGGATGGAAAAAGTCTCCCCCCTTTCTGGCAGCCATCTTTCGATTCTTCCGAGGTTATTTTTGGTTCGGACCTTTTGAAAGGTCTAAGCCCCTTGGCGTTCGTTTTGCACTTATTGTGCCTTTGGTGCCGAAGGTTTTTTGGTTCGGACCTTTTGAAAGGTCGAAGCCCCGTGGCGTTCGTTTTGCACTTATTGTGTCTTTTGTGCCGAAGGTTTTTTGGTTCGGACCTTTTGAAAGGTCGAAGCCCCTTGGCGTTCGTTTTGCATTTATTGTGCTCTTTGTGCCGAAAGTTTTTTGGTTCGGACCTTTTGAAAGGTCGAAGCACCTTGGCATTCATTTTGCTCTTATTGTGCCTTTTGTGCCGAAGATTTTTTGGCTCGGACCTTTTGAAAGGTCGAAGCCCCTTGGCATTTGTTTTGATACGTATGCAAAGTTTGCGGATTCTGCATACTTTGCTAACTTACTGTTTTATGCAGCATGTATATGCTGGCCGAAGCTTGCCATTTGGACTGCTTAGGCGAAGGTAACACTTTGATTGGGGGAAATTCATTGCATTGAAATAGTTTATAATGGGCCCGCCTCGTCAAAAAACCTCACCTCCGGTGTGGAGTTTCCCCCTGTGAGGAAAATAGTACGGCCCTTTTACAATGTAAAAAGAAATGAAAGTATCTGCGAAGGTCCACAATCGCTTATAGTTTCGCGATGCGGCCTTTTTACATGCTTATATGTAGTACTTTTTGAGGCTGTCCGCATTCCAAGGATGCTGCAGCTCAATGCCTTCAGCGTCGGACAGGTGATATGACCCTGGCCTGTTGCTCTTGATTACTAGGAATGGCCCCTCCCACTTGGATTGAAGTTTGCTGGAGGTTTCGGCGTTTAGCTTTCTTTTTAGGACCCAGTCTCCAACTGTGATGCTTTTTTTCACGACCTTCTTGTCCCTCCATGTAACATTCCGAAAATTTACCAATTAAATCGCACGCTAAAAACAATTTTTTCAAAATTCTTTTCGTCGTTGAGCTCAATCCTTCCAAAAATCTTTCCCTGACCCGACACCCGATTCCGACCGCTGTCCCGTCTCTCTTTTTCTCCTCGCTCCGCGTGCGTCGTCCGATCGGACTAAGCGGCGCGCGTGGCCGACCAGGCCGCAGTGGCCACCGCGAATTCTGCCGGCGTACGCTCGCTTTCCCTCCCTTTCTCTCTCTCTCTCTTCTTCTCTTTTTCTTTTTCTTTTTTCCTTCTCCTCCTTCCTTCCTTCCCTCTCTCTCCTTCCTTCCTCTCCCATGCTGCCCGCCCCGAGCGGCGCTAGGCTCACCGTCGCCCTTGCCCCACGCACTGCCGCGCGCACCCCCGCTCCCGTGCACGAGCGCGTGTGCGCGCCCCTGCACGCCAAGCTCCTCGCCGCCTCGACGCACGCCCTGGCCGCGCGTGCGCGCGCACACCGCGTGCCTGCGCCGCTCGCTGCGCTGCCCGCCGCTGACGGCCGCCCTGCTCGCTCGCCCACGCACCACGCGCGCGCAGCAAGCATTCCGCGTGCCCCCGAGCTTCGCCGGACCGCCACCGCCCTCCTGTGCCACCTCGCCGCTTGCGCCGCCGCAGAGCACAGGGCCGCCGCCTCGCCGCTCGCACCGCTCGGCGACAAGCACAGCGTCCGGCCCCCTCCACGTGCCACAGTGCTCGGTGCGCCGCTCGCCGCTGCCCGAGTGGTCTTGTCACCCCTGGGCCGCCGCGAATTGAGCTGCCGCGGTGCCAATCTCCATTAATGGCGCCCGTGGAGCTCGCCGGCCGACCGCACCACGGCCACCGCCCCACGGCTCTCCCCGCCGCCTTATTTCGCCTATAAAAGGGGCCCTCGCGTCGCCATTCACCTCCACGACCTCCACCACCGCTCCAAGCCTCCTCTCGAGCTCCCAACGCCTCCGCCAACCATTGCCGCCGCCCCAGGACGCGGGCTACCACGGAGCTCCCCTCCCTGCTGCACCCCAGCCCTAACCAAGGTAGGCAATAGAGCCGCCGAGGTTCCCTTCCCCTTTTCCCCCAGGTCCGGGCCGCCGATGAGCTTTGCAGTGCCTCTCCCACGATCTCCGCCGCCCGCTGCCCGCCGGCCGCTGTGGCCAGGCCACCCCGGACCGCCTCAGGCCGAGCTGCGGCCGGGGATCGGCCCCAGGGACCTCCCTGCTCCGTTTCCCCCTCCTCCCGTCCGCTATCGTGGCCCAGGGTCGCCGGCCAAGCGCCGCCGACGCCGACCCCCTCCATTCCTCTATTTTCCGCGGAGGGAGGAGGAAGAAGATGGCATCCTTGCCAAAAACCGCCTCCCCTTCCCTCTATTTACAAAAGAACCCCCACCCTTGTAACCCTTTTTCCCAAAAAGGCACTTCCTGTTTTCCTTTTTGCAAACAAACCCTCCCACCACATATACTTAATTTTAAATAAACCCCTACACCTTTTTAGTATGTCCAGGATATTTCCAGAAATTACGATCAGGCCCTTCCACTCTCAAAAATAATTACAAATAGGTCCCTGACTCCTTATTTGACCCCTGAACCTTTATATAACCTATCATTTCATGCGCCAAACAATCTCAGATCGACCTGAAACTTTACCATGCATCTTATAACATAGTTCTGCCCATGCCATTAGGAAATCGCCCAAAAATATTACTTCCATCTCCATATTTCAATTGTTTCCGAATCGAGCTCAACGATAAAGCTTCTTCCTTGACCACCTAGATTAATGTCTGAATGTGTTTTGTTTGGATGTTAATCGCTGCTAGAATGCTTAAGACCTTATACACAATATAACTTGTTTTATAAAGAAAATGTGTGCGCGTGTGGGAAGGGAGAAATGTGGAATTTTTGAAAGATGAGTTTAGACAGGATGGATGGCATTTCTGTGTGATTTGCCGATTGGTGTGCTTGTACCTGTGTGGTTAAGCAAGGAAGGGGCATATCCATCTTGTCACAACTAAGGACCGAGTTGGTGTGTCATCTCACCTAACTCTATTATCGTGCAAACCACTCGACCGTTGAATGGGCAACGACTCAGCATAAACCCCACTAGTTAGTCTGATAGCCATTTGGAGAGCTGAGAGCAATGGGTGATCAAGGAGAAGGGATTAGCTCTGTGTGGCTTATGCCCCGGTTAAAACCTCTATGATAGGTCAATGACCCCTTGGTGGATTCCGTGATGGCTAGTCAGGTCTAGCTAAGGTGGGTAATGGCTTTGTTGGGATCTACACCGACACTACGGTGTTCGAGCTATGGTACCCCACTTGTGGGTAATGTTGCACACCTCTACAGAGTTGAAATCTATTCGAATAGCCGTGCCCACGGTACTGGGCGAGTTACAGTGTGGTCACGCAACTAGTGTTTATTCTGGGAAGGGATGGGTTGGCGTGAGTTGTTTTGGGAAAAGTGTCCGGCAGTTGTGCCGTGTGCTATGGCGGATGAGGAGTCCAGTAGCAGCTTAAAACTTGGATCCTGTGTGGGTCAACACTACGTGTTACTCGGTGCAAGAAAAGCTTGCTTTGAAAATCATTTCTTTCAAATGAACCCCTGCATAAAATATTGCTTTCCGCAAATTAAACCCTAGCCTTATCCTTGATTTACCCTGTGCATTATATTCTATTTATACTGCCTCCGTGGGTGTGGTTGGACTTGCTGAGTACGTTTGTACTCACCCCATTCTTAATTTTTTCAGAGGAAGATCAAGACTACGTTCCAGAAGACGTCGAGTAGGGTACCGTTCTGCACCCAGCCTTTCCTGTGGATAGGGTCACCCGCAGGAAGTTCCATATGGTGCAAGACTCTGATGGCCCCCTCTTCGTAGTTAATGTAGTTGTGTGGGTTTTAGTTGTAATCCTTGCCATAGTGGCGTTTCACTGCCCATTACCGCGTAGAGTTGTATGGTGATGAACCATCTGATGTAATAAATGTGTCATCAGCCTCCTGGGACTGATGTTGGTATCACATTTAAGTCTTCTCTTATGAGGGTACGCTTCACTCCACTTCGTGGTTTCTTGTTGATACTTTTATAGGTTTTCCGAAGTTTGTAGGATGTCTAGTTCCATGAGGTCTTTTTCATCCGAGGGGATGGCCTCAACTTGGTGGGTCACCCTTAGGCTTCGGTTTTTAAGTTCCTCCGGTGTTATTGCTTCGGCACCGTAGAGTAGTCTGAATGGGGTGAACTAGGTTGTTCTTGATTCTGAGGTGTTGTGGGACCAGATGACCTTCGGGAGTTCGTCGGCCCATTTTCCCTTTTTCTGATCAAACAAGCACTTTTTGATGCTGCCGAAGATGATGCCGTTGGCTCTTTCGATGGCCCCGTTGGATTGTGGGTGGTACACCGAGCAAAATACTACCTTCGTGCCCACACTGTAATAGAATTCTCTGAAGAGCTGTGAATCAAACTGTTTGCCGTTGTCGACGATGATCTCCCTTGGGACCCCAAACCTACAGATAATGTTCTGCCAGAAGAATTTTTTAATTGTTTCTGATGTGGTATTGATGAGGGGCTTAGCTTCGATCCACTTTGTGAAGTACTCAACGGCAACTGCTGTGTACTTGTAATTGCCTTGGGCTGTGGGCAGCGGTCCAACTAGGTCAACTCCCAATCTTTGTAGGGGCGATGTCGGGGTTGTCAGCTGAGTTGGCTCCGAAGGTTTGGAGGACTTCGGGCCCATCATTTGGCAAGCTTGGCATGTCTTTACAATATGTTGGGCGTCCTTCAGCGCCGTTGGCCAAAAGAATCCTTGCCTAAAGGCTTTTGAGACAAGTTGTCTGAAGCCTATGTGGGATCCGCAGAACCCGGAGTGGATTTCCTTGAGAAGCTCGATGCCTTCGGCTGTGGAGATGCATTTTAGCCATGGGCTGGTGACACCTGATTTGAACAGCTCACCCTCGGAAATTACATAGCCCCTTGATCTCTGGAACATTCTCTACTCCTCTTTCTCGTTTGGCAGTTCAATGTTTCCCCGAAGGTATTCCATTATGGGAGTTCTCCAATCTTCAGTTGAGATGACTGAAACTTGCTTTTCTTTCCTTGGTTTGACCGAAGGTTCTGTGATTTCTTGGAAAAATACATCCGAGGGTAATTGTTCCTTTTTGGATGCTGCATTTGCTAGCTTGTCAGCTTCATCGTTCATATGCCTCGGGATATGGACGATGTCGAAGCCCTTAAATGCTTCTCCATGGCTCTGACGGCATCGAGGTACTCGATGAGCTCTAGTTTTCTTGCTGCTATGTTTGCTGATTGTATTTTTCTGCCTGACGCATGATTTTTCTTTGCTCTACCCTTCTGCGATGGTCGGCATCCGACTTCGCGTACTTCTCTGCTTCTGTATAGAGCTCCTCCAGGGTCCTCGGGGGCTCTTTTGTGAGATGAGAAGCAAGCTGGCCAGGCAGAAGACCTTCGATGCATTTCTCGATCGCATCTTTCTCTGGGAAGTTTGGGATTTGAGCCTTCTTCTGAATGAAACTCCGGAAATAGTCATAGAGAGGCTCACAGTCGTGCTGCGGGCACTTGAAGTCTTTCACAATGTTGGTATTTAGCCTTCTGAATCCTTGAAAGTCCTGGAGGAGCCTTCCTTTCAGCTGGTACCAGTTATTGATTGATTGTTGGGGAAGGTATGAGTACCAGTTGGCCACAAAACCTTCACAAGCCATGATGAAGGACTTGGCCATGGTTGAGTCGTCACCTCCGGCCGAAGCAATGGTTGTTTTGTAGGCCATGAGGAACTGGGTTGGATCAGTTGTAGCGTTGTACTTGGAGAGCTGTGTGGGCTTGTAGCCGAGCGACCATGAAGTTCGCTGCAGAGCGACTGAAAGTGGCGAGGTCGGGTCAAACGGGAGGTTGACCGGTGGTGGCCTTCGTTCTTCATTGTGAGCGAAGGTTGTCTAGTGGGTGACGTGGTTTTCTTGTTGGGCAGAACCTTCGGGCATTTCTTGGTATGCCCTCTGCAAATTATCAACATCTACCTCCATTTCTGCTAGTTTGCGCCTGGCCTCGGCTAGCTTGTTTGCCTGGTCCAGTGCCCTCTTTTTGGTGGCAAGCTGAGCTTCGATATTTTTTTTCTTCATTTCGAGAGCCTTGAGCTTGAGTGCTGCTTCTATGAGCTCCGCGGATTGGGTTTGATGAGTTTCAGTGTCTTTGTTGTCTTCAACCGGATCTCCATGAAGAACAGCTTCGTTGGTGATGTCTTCAATTCGTGGGTTGGCTGCTTCGTGCTGCGGTGGAGAGCCGTCGAGGACATGGCCAGGCTCAGTGGAGTTGCTTGTTGTAACATCCCGGCCCAGGGCTTAATAGGATTGGTAGAATACTCATGTCAACAAGTTGCAACTTCTTTTCTGGAACCCGGTCTCCAAAGAACTCCAAGGTTAAGCATGCTTGGCCCGGAGCAATTTGGGGATCGGTGATCGACCAGGAAGTTATTTTCGGGTGCGCACGAGTGAGGACAAAGTGCGCAGAAAAGACTTGTGTTGGTCTGTGAGGGTAGTCTATGCCCTATAAAACTGCCAGATGTAAGCGGGCCTGACCTCGGGGAGGAAGGATGTTACAGAATGGTATCAGAGCCGACTCTCGCGATTTCATGGGCACGTACTTGCGTAAGTGCACGGGCATGTGGACGGGCGCGTGGGGGCGCAGATGCCATCGGCATGTGGACGGGCACGTGGCGAGTCAGTGCGTGGGCATCTGGCATGCGCCGTTGGCACTGGACGCGCGAACGTGGCATAGGGACCGTTGGCACTGGACACATGGACGTGGCACACGGGCCGTTGGCACTGTACATACGGGACATGGCCAAGAGAGGACGTTCCTGGCTTGGGATTGACCGACGAGAACGTTGGTCTCTTAAGGGGGTGAGGATGTGACATCCCGGCCCAGGGCTTAATAAGATTGATAGAATACTCATGTCAACAAGTTGCAACTTCTTTTCTGGAACCCGGTCTCCAAAGAACTCCGAGGTTAAGCATGCTTGGCCCGGAGCAATTTGGGGATCGGTGATCGACCAGGAAGTTATTCCCGGGTGCGCACGAGTGAGGACAAAGTGCGCAGAAAAGACTTGTGTTGGTCTGTGAGGGTAGTCTATGCCCTATAAAACTGCCAGATGTAAGCGGGCCCGACCTCAAGGAGGCGGGACGTTACACTTGTGGTGCCGACGGGGGATTTCCTCTTTGCTGGGGCCATCGAAGGTTGTTTTCGAGCTGGAACGGTGGGCGCCGCTGTTGGGATCTTAGCTTCTTAGATGCCTGTCGTGGCTCAACGAGGAGAGCCACAGCTGCGTGGCGTAGTGCACCCGCCTAATCCCGGAGGGTGGTTCCTCGGGGAAGTGCAAGCTATTCCTCAGATCTACTCATGAAGCAAGAACACAAGAACACACAAGGATTTAGAGTGCTTCGGGCCGCCGGGACGTAATACCCTACGTCCACTGAGAGTTCTATTGTTCTAGAGTTCATGGATGAGTCTATCCTCTGCCTCTAAGCCCCTTTTGAGCCTTGAGTCATTCTCTAGCGGGCGTCCCCCATTTATAGCGCAGGGAGGATGCGTACACAGGCGTTGGACCCCGATAGGTGGGCCCAACAAGGATGTATATTTTACTATCAAAAAGACACTCATGGTGCTACAGTGTTGAGAATCTCTTCCCGGATATGCTTCATTGCACTGTAGACTTCTCTGACTGAAGGGAGTCTTCACTTGTCCCATCGGCGAGGCGCCCGTTGAGGCAGTGTAGGTTGCAGTGTAGACTGTTGGACATACCGCATAGGCGTTATGATACTCTGTTGCCGAGCTGTCGTGTCTAACTAGCGTAGCAGACTGACGCGCGTGGCGTGGGTGGTGCCAGCGGCTGTACTGTGCGCCCTGGTAATGTGCGATCAGCAGTACAGCCTGGCAAAAGTCTTCTCGGGCTCTGCTGTGGCAGAGCGCACTTAACGTCTCCCTCATTGAATGCGGTAGGTGGGCGAGTCTTCCCGAGGAAGCTAGACAAGCGCGCGCGCCTGCGCCTGCGGACACGTGGCGGCTCCGGACCCCCTTAGGTGGGGTGTCTGTTCCCTCCCCGCTGAGGGGTTCGGATAGTATATGGGGGTCCGGGACCCCGTGAGAGGTCCGGGGCCCCGGCTGTTTTGGCTCAGTGCTCCCCTCTCCGGGACACGTGGTGACACCGGACCCGTTCCCGTGCGGGAATCGGGTCCGGGACTGTTGGTCCGGTGTGGTGGAGGCAGACCCCAGGGGTCCGGTTGTTCAGCTCCTTAGAGCGTAGTTATAGATAACTACGCGAGTCTTGACATAGCACGAGGGGGTACCCTAGTCCAGAGGTACCGACAGTGGCCCCCGGGCCTATCTTGGGGGAGGTACGAACCTGCAGGTGGGGCCATTATCGTGACGCAACCCTGATTGCGTTGTCTTGCTCATGTTGAGAGCGGGTGCTCCGGACCCCTTCAAGGCCGTAGCACTTGTTGCCAGGTTCAGGTACTAGAGCTCTCTCCACAGGGCGGCGAAGGTGCAGGCTTAGGGTACGGAACCAAGCTAAGCGGCTACACGGACCTCGATCCGACTAGAGAGCGAGCACCACTTCCCCGGACCCGGCTCTAGGCGACCGTGGCGAGCGGTCTCCGCCGAAGCTGGCCACCGGAGTGGACTTCGAGCGACCATGGCGAGCGGTCTCCGCCGGAGCGGGCCACCGGAGTGGACTTTGAGCGACCGTGGCGAGCGGTCTCCGCCGGAGCGGGCCACCGGAGTGGACTTCGAGCGACCGTGACGAGCGGTCTCCGCCGGAGCGGGCCACCGGAGTGGACTTTGGGCGACCGTGGCGAGCGGTCTCCGCCGGAGCGGGCCACCGGAGTGGACTTCGAGCGACCGTGGCGAGCGGTCTCCGCCGGAGCGGGCCACATGAGTGGACTTTGGGTGACCGTGGCGAGCGGTCTCCGCTGGAGCGGGCCACTGGAGTGGACTTTGGGCGACCGTGGCGAGCGGTCTCCGCCGGAACGGGCCACCGGAGTGGACTTGAGTTGTCACCAACGATCAACGAGATACGTCACCGGTCCTCGTGGCAAGCCATAGGAAACCATGCCTTATACTAGAAAGGAGTCCGGACCCCTAGGTACAGCAGCCTCAGATACTAGGGCACTCGTAATAGGGTAGTGAAGTGCATAGGCTTCGGGTACATTACCTGGCTAAGCGGCTACGCAGAACTTCTCCACCCCAGGGTACAAGCACTACTTCTCCGGTGCAGATCCCTAGGAGTTTGGACCGCCTCCCAGCTAGAAGGGGTGTCCCAACCTGTCCACAAGCCAGTAACTAAACTTGGATTGTTAGCGACAATAAAAGACTCCGTACGGAAGAAGGAAACGTGCAAGCTGAATGGACAAGTGCCTTTTAAGTTAATGTAAAGATAGGACTGAGAAAGCAAATCTCCTTCATTACTTGATTCGTGGTGTACATCAGAGGTCGGGATTACGAGGGCGGATCTCTACCGCTCTGGACCACTTGCTGGTGTCGCCTGTTTGTGCGATGAAGCCAGAGATCGGGTTTACAAGGGCGGACCTTTACCGCACTGGACCACACGTAGGCACCATATCATTACAAAAGGAGAAACACACTCAATCCTATCTAGTGGTAACCTACAGCTGTCATTCGTAAGGCATGCACTTTCCAGCCGGAGTGGAACTGCCATCTTGGAGATTCCTCAGTTGTTGGGGGCAGGGGCGCCCTGGACGTGCTTATACAGCATCATCCAGCATCACCTCGGGAGCTTGAAGGGCCCTCCTTTGCTCAAGCGCTGTTTCATGCTTAGTTTACATGAGAACAACTTCTTTGGCTTTGAATGGGAGTGGCCCTGCCGTTGCCTCTGCCGTCGAAAGCCAGCCCGATGGCCGCTCATAGTGAGCTGAAGCCAGCTTGACACCCTGGCGCAGCGGATGGACGAGTGCTCGTTTGGACGAGCACGGAGCGTGGAGAAGGGCAGTCGTTCGCCAGCTCCACCTTGGTGCTGGCACAGGGCCCCCGCGCCTTACGGTGGAGGTTGATGCCTGTCTGCAGCAGCTCCATGGAAGGCTTGAGCCAGGCGAGGGAGAAGGCGACAGACATCCTTACCGAGCCACAGCCATCGGCTCCAGCTCCATCTTGAGAGGAAACCTTGAGCCGACGTCGTGCCGACGGAGGGGGCTCCCGGTGGATGCTTGAGAGAAAACCTTGAGCCGACGCTGGGGTGTCGCAGGGTGACACGCAGCAGGTGTCGCCCCTGCGCGCCACCGTGCCGGCACTGAGGTGTCGTAGTAGCGACGCACAGCAGGCGCCGCTGCCGTGCGCCACCGCTCCGAGGACACTGCTGCCTCGGTGTCAGGGCATGCGGCGTAGGTGACGCCGTGCCACTCTTCATCTTCTCGTCGTCGTTGCAGAGGATGAGCTCAACCTTAGAAACAAGGAGGTGAGCGGAGATCTGGCCAACGCTTGCGTGTTCCCCACGGACGGCGCCAGATGTCGTGGCTCAAGGAGGAGGGCCACAGCCGGGTGGCGTAGTGCACTCTCCTAATCTCGGAGGGTGGTTTCTCGGGGAAGTGCAAGCTATTCCTCAGATCTACTCATGAAGCAAGAACACAAGAACACACAAGGATTTAGAATGGTTCGGGCCGCCGGGGCGTAATACCCTGCGTCCACTGAGAGTTCTATTGTTCTAGAGTTCGTGGATGAGTCTATCCTCTGCCTCTAAGCCCCTTTTGAGCCTTGAGTCATTCTCTAGCGGGCGTCCCCCTTTTATAGCGCAGGGAGGACGCGTACACAGGCGTTGGACCCCGACAGGTGGGCCCAACAAGGATGTATATTTTACTATCAAAAAGACACTCATGGTACTACAGTTGTTGAGAATCTCTTCCTGGATACGCTTCATTGCACTGTAGACTTCTCTGACCGAAGGGAGTCTTCACTTGTCCCATCGGCGAGGCGCCTGTTGAGGCAGTGTAGGTTGCGGTGTAGACTGTTGGGCCTACCGCGTAGGCATTATGCTACTCCGTTGCTGAGCTATCGTGTTTAACTGGCGTAGCAGACTGACGCGCGTGGCGTGGGTGGTGCCAGTGGCTGTATTGTGCATCTTGGTAACGCGCGATCAGCAGTACAGCCTGGCAAATGTCTCCTCGGGCTCTGCTGTGGTCCGGGAAGCGGGAAGCGGGTCCGGGACTGTTGGTCCGGTAAGATGGAGTCGGACCCCAGGGGTCCGGCTGCTCAGCTCCTTAGGGCATAGTTACGGATAACTACGCGAGTCTTGGCACAGTAGGAGTGGGTACCCCAGCTGCAGGGTACCGACAGAGGCCCCCGGGCCCGCCTCGGGAAAGGCAACGCACCCGCAGGTGGGGCCACTACTGTGAGCAACTTGGCTGCTTCTGACGCCCAGCGGTGCGCGCCGCAAGGGTTTTATCCTGCGTCATCCATCCTTTGGGTCACCTGCTGCATCATCATGTTTGGACCTGTACATGACTCAAGGTAGATGCTTAGTAGCGTGCCCACGGGTCCCAAATGCTGTTGGCTGTGATCCTTTGAGATAGACAGCTAGGCTCAGTGAATGGAGCTCAAGGGGCCGGCCTTTAGGTCAAGAGAAAGCCCGGACCTCCAGGTTCCCAGTCCTAGGTACTACGGCACTCATTCACGGGAGGTGGTGCGTGTAGGCTTAGGGTACGGAACCAGGCTAAGCGGCTACATGGCTCCGGACCTCCCCGGAGAATGAGTGCGCTTCCCTGAACCTGCAGGTTCCCAGGGGTTCGAACCCCTCTCTTCCATAAGGGGTCTCGAGCTAAGTCATTAACTAGCCAACTCAATTCGGACCATAATCACCGCACAAGAGTAAGAAGCCATGTAGGGGTTAGCGCAAACAGAATGCGTAGATTAAAATTGGAATGTAACATCCTTAAAGGCGAACTGAGAATAAACTTTTCCTTTATAACTAGATGTACATGAGATGTGCGATGTAAGCCAGAACACGGGTTTCTGAGGCCGGAGCTATTCGGACCTCCGGGCCCCCAGTTTTAGGTACTACGGTACTCGCCCTAGGGAGGTAGAGCATGCAGGCTTAGGGTATGGAACCTGGCTAAGCGGCTACATGGCTACAGACCTCCCCGGAGGGTGAGTACGCTTCCCTGAACCTGGTTCGCAGAGGTCCGGACCCCTCCATGGGGGAGGCTCACCGGACTGGACCACACGGAAGTACTACTTAGTTACAAAGAAAAAGGTTTATTTCCTGCTGGGCCTCTAAGGGTAGGACTTACAGAGATGTAGAGTTGGGGGTGCGACCGGAGTCGGCTTAACATTGGAGAAAGCCACCAGAGTCAGCTTAGTGCGACCGGAGTGGGCTTTCCGCCGGAGCGGGTTTGGTGCGACCGGAGTCGGCTTTCCGCCGGATCGGGCTTGGTGCGACCGGAGTCGGCTTTCCGCAGGAGCGGCTTGGTGCGACCGGAGTCGGCTTTCCGCCGGAGCGGGCTTGGTGCGACCAGAGTCGGTTTTGCACCGGAGCGGGCTTCCTCGCATGAGTGAGGTTTGCTGCGAGCTGGGATTTGTTGATCCGCCGCTCGCAGCTTGTGAGGGGGCCCTTGACGGGCACCCTGACTCTCACTGACGTGCAGCGTGCGCCGCCGCCGACGGTGGCTGCTCCACGGGCACGGTTGCCCCTGGCGCAAGAAGGCGAGAGGTGCGTGGCGCGGATGACGGCACACCCTCCGTCATCTCCACGTCGTCGTCGTGGTGGGAGTGCTCAACCATCCGAACCATGGAGATGAGCAAGAGATGAGCTAAAACTAGCTAAAGCCTCCCCTACCTGGCGCGCCAAATGTCGTGGTGTGGCAAACCACAACCGGGTGGCGGAATGCACCCGCCTAAGCCCAGAGGGTGAGTACTCGGGGGTTAGCTAGGACTAGTTTGATCTCGCTCAAGAACACGATGAACACAGCAGGTTTAGAGTGGTTCGGGCCGCCGGAGCGTAATACCCTACATCCACTGTGTGTTGTATTGCCTTGCCTCGAGAGAGTCTGTGAGAGCTTGGTGCTGAGTCCAGCGTGTGTCTGTGTGTGCTCTAGTGAGCCTGTGTTCTAGCGGGCGTGCTCTCCCTTTTATATGTCCAAGGAGAGCACGTACACTGAACGGGGCTCCGACATGTGGACCCGGCGATGTATTATAACTACACTTTGGCCTTCAATGCCTCTGATCCGGAGATCTTGTCGTCGGCTTCCGTGCGTAGCTTCTGACCAGGGGCGGTCTTGAGTTGTCCTGTCAGAGTAGAGTCTAGCCTCTGCAGCCGCATGTCGAGGTCATGATGAAGCGCCGAACTACTGACTCAGTCCACTGTAGCAGCGTGCACTGTTGCTTCAGTCAGTAGCTGGTCATCATGACTCGTCGCCTATGCGCGCGCTGAGTCTTTAATGCTTGTCTTGGTAACTGACGAGCCGCCTCGGTAACTTGCGATCCACAGTGTGGACTGACAAAAGCTGCTCCGTGCCAAGAGGCAGCAGAGCCTGCCTCAACCACTCGCACTTAATGCGGGTGGGTGAGGGAGCTTCCAGCGGAAGGCTTGCGCCCACGCCCGCGTCTGCGTGACACGTGGCGGCTCCGGACCCCTCCCGAGCAGCTAGCTGAGCCGAGAGCTCATGGGGGGTCCGGATAGGCACGTGGAGATCCCGGACCCACCTGCGGGGGTCCGGGTCCACGGTCACAGGTGCTGAGCATTTTTCACCTCTGGGACATGTGGTGACACCGGACCCGTCCCCGAGCGGCAAGTGGGTCCGGGACCGTTGGTCCGGTGAGATGGAGTCGGACCCTAGGGGTCCGGCTGCTCAGCTCCTTAGGGCGTAGTTACGGATAACTACGCGAGTCTTGGCACAATAGGAGTGGGTACCCCAGCTGCAGGGTACCGACAATGCCCAAACAGGGAGCATGAACAGTATGAAAATGACAATGAAAGTAGACACTTGATTTTCCAGTAATAACCAGAAAATTCAACCCTTTACATTGTGGAGAAAGGGGGCTATTTATACCCCTAGCCCTCGGCCAGGTTTTCCTGAATTGCCCCCTTCCAACCCATTTACAGCTCACTTACAGCCGGTTTCGGGGTAAAATTATAAGGTGAGAGGTGCACAAATCCGACCTTCTCACGTATTCACGTTTTACACGCATGTCCTCTACCGATGAAGGTCCTGATGTCCTTCGTTTGGGTTGCATTATGTCCCCAATGTCCTTCGGGTGCAGGGATCCTTCGCAGATCCTGGTCCTCAAGCTCGTGCTTCTGAGTGACCATTCGTCACCTTCGGTCACCCGAAGGTGAGCTCCTTCATTCACCGCAGGTCTTGGTCTTCAAGCTCGTGCTTCTGAGTGACCATTCGTCACCTTTGGCCACCCAAAGGTGAGCTCTTCATTCATCGCAGGTCTTGGTCTTCAAGCTTGTGCTTCTGAGTGACCATTCGTCACCTTCGGCCAACCGAAGGTGAGCTCCCTGGCCTGGGACGATCTCGCGAGCGACCGTCGCCCTTCGGGTGTGCTCGCCTTCCTTTGTTGGAGCCCTGCAAACGAGTTAGGGAGCATTTCCGAGGGTGGGATCTACCTCCGGGAGACTATCCGAAGGTCCAATCCCCAACAGTAGCATATTTCATTGTTATTTGACAAATAATATCCAATCATAAACTAATTAGGCTTAAAAGATTCATCTCGTGCTAATTAGTTAGACTGTGTAATTAGTTATTTTTTTCAACTGCATTTAATGCTCCATGCATGTGTCAAAAAATTCGATGCGATGGGTACTGTAGGAAAATTTTTGAGAACTAAACAGGGCCGGTTCATATCTATTTCCTTCATCCCAAAATAAATACAATTCTATGACCGAGCACGCAAACCAATGGTACATGTAAAATTACTAAAATATCTCTTGTCTTTTACGAGGAGTGGATAGGATGTTAGTTGTCTTTTGTGAGAATCTTCCGGAAATTATCTTATCGTTTGTGGTAGGTGGGTCAAAGTTTACATTCTTTGTAGGACAAAATTTAAATTCTAGAATTACATTTATTTTGGGACGGAGGGAGTACGTGTAGAAAAAAATGAAAAGAGAGAAAAGAACGAGCGTCTAGCTACACGCCCGCTGCGACCGGCAAAAGAGGAGCGGCCCATGCTGCTATTGGCTCCATCAGCATGCACCGTTAAATAGTAGCGGACCTGCTACCATTGCGGAGGCGTTGCCGCCGGCTGGCGAGAAGTGGGCGAATCTATTAGACTTGCTCTTAGACTATTAACACTCGTTATATTTTAAATCTATTATTTAAAAAGAATATTTTATTCTAGTCATCGAGATTTTATCATTTGTACTTAATTTTCCTACAACTATTACCCTCTGTACCAACTACCCGCCGTAGGGCCCACAAGTCAAGAGACATGGAAAGAAAGACCTTGCTCGGTGTCCAAGGAAAAACTTAGGCAGTTACAGTGGAATTTCATTGAGAATTTCATGATATTATATATCATTAGTTTTGTTGACATAATAAGAAAAGAGAATGATATAGTTTCATAAAATGTGAGAAAAATTTCATCACTGCTATCTAGTTCTCAGTTTAGATAATTATATCTATAAAATTCTCAATAAAACTTGCCTTAATGAGCGAGTATCCGCTCACTCGAACCATCATTCCGCACTCGATAGGCGCGGCTGGTCCTCTCCTCACACCGGCACACGCTGACACGGCGCACCGTCTACGCCAACGCCGATCATGTGGTGTTGCCCAGCGCGCACATATCGCAGCCCCGCCCGCCCGCGTCACGTCGTCGTCCAAATTAGAGTATATTTGGAGGGATCAAAATTGAATGCTAAACTTTAGCATCCTTCAACGCAAATGTGTTTACTAAAATTTTCACATCTTATGTAAACTTCAGTTGATCTATTAGCACTTCTATTTAAATACACTAGTATTAAAATTTAACACTTTCATCTACTAAAATTTGGATGTAAATCGAATTCTAGACCGGCCCGCCGCCCTTTTCCATCAACCGCAAATCCTTTTGTTTTACCGGAATCCTCCCCGGGGTTCCACGCGGCGTGCATCACTCTAGCGCCGGCGGCAGGGTGAGGGGGAGAGACAATCGAGGCAGAGCCCGCTTGGGTCCTGGCCATAGCTGCCTTTCAATCCGGCATGATCTACCCCGGGCAGAAAGATCTCCGGCGCTGCTGCTACTAAGGCCTCCTCCAACGCCTGACACAATGCCGGCTCATGCAGACTTTTTAACCGACGTGGAAGAGAGAACGCGAGAAAGCAACGCGCTAGCGCGCCTGCAAGAGCTAGCTCGCACAGCTCCCCGTAAAGCCCACTGTCTCTGATAAATACTGTGCAGCCGGTGATTTCTCTTATTTTATTCTCTCTCTCCGCCACGTCGAGTAGCTCATGGCTATAGTTGTTGGAGGCGGCCTAACATCAACCGTGACGTGACCGAACGAGCAGTGCGGCGGCATAGCCCTGCCTCAGGATGTAGGCAGGTGCGGGCCGGCCTGGTTGCCTGCAACCGCCGTCCTGCAAAAAATCCATTCCAAACACCTGCCATAGCTCGGATTTTGCAAATTGGCCTCAAATGTGCAGCCCGCCAAGCCTAGTGGGTTCTGCAGGCCAGCTCTCTTCCTTTACGCTTTCCTATGCATCGGGGGCTCGGGGCGACCAGCAGACCATCGGCATCGCGCCTTGCGCGCCGCTGCCGCCGCCGCCCCCACCCTCCCTCCCGGCTCCTGCAGTCCGTGCCTGTTGTCGGTCGAAACCCACCGACGAGCAGCGACATGCAACACGAAGAGCCGGGAGGTTGCCGGGGCGCTGGCAGGCACTGCTCCCTCGTCGACGGCCCGCAATTCCAGCAACGCGCCGCGGCTTGTGAAGACGCAGGGTGTGCCACCTGACCTATACCCGATCAGGAATGTGCGGACGTGCTTGCGATGATTGACCTGCATACACAAACACGTGGAAACGTAAGTCCGAGCCATAGTCGGCTCCCCGGGACGACTCTTGCATCGGCTTTAAAGAGCCGATCGAGTCCCGGTGTCAGATGTGATCTGTTTGCATCCGGATGTTGACAGATAAAGCAAATAACTATAAAACTGCTTCAATTAAATCTAATTAATCTAATCCACAACGGTAAAAGCTTCACTGCTAGATTGGAACGTCCTACACGTAACTGGGCCTAATAAACGTAACAGATAACTAAACCGTAATCAAAACAGAGGCCTAAGAACTAACAAGAGCCGATTCTCGGATCAATTCCCTGTTAAAGCTAAGAGCAGAGCATCTAATTACGCCACCGGATCGTCCAACCCGTTTGCAAGGCCTAACCTAGCAGATATTACGCCAACTCTCAAGAATAAGAGCAAACCGTAACAGATCAGATCTACTAAACATAAAAGAAGCAGAGTGTTGCATTTACGCAGCTAACTCTATGCAACAAGAGCTAGTATAAGATGATAACATGATTGCGTAAAGACAACATGATATTCGTAGACAATAAGCAACGAAACACGATAGATCTACTAAAAGCCATGCTACGAACATCAGGATAACTAGTACTACTCGCCATAAAAAACGCTTCAGTATGAGTAATACCAAGGTAAAAGCAAGAACAACGCTGCCCTGATCGCAAGAAGCAATCAGGGAAGCATGGCGCTTACTTGGAGAGAACCCTAGGATTAGGGATGGCGGTGCGCCGAGAGTTGTTGTTTGTGAGACGTGATGACATTTTTTTTTCATGAATAACATAGGGTACATATTTATAGTCCGGAGACTTGGGAAACAATCTAAACTAATCTTGTCCCGATCGGACTCTATCTCTAATCTTAAACTAAATCTAAGATACATGGCCCATGTGACCCAAATACTCACGCAGGAGCCGATTTACAAGCCTTATTCAATCTTCTGCTTTAAGCCCATCCTGCTTTCGGCCCATAAATTAATCATGTTAATTTACGGCGATAACAGTGCCGCCTCCTCCCTCCCTCCTGTAGTCCGCGCCGCCCCCTCCCTCACTCCGACGATGCAGAGCTCTACAAAATCCGCGGCGTCGCCCTCCCTTCCTACCTCCCTGCACTGCGCGCCGGCCATGTCCCTCCCTCCCTCCCCTGCAGTCCGCGCGGCTACCCTAGCATCTGTACCCACGCCGTCCCGTGCGCACCAAGCCGAAGCACGGCCGCCTCTGATTCATGGCGCCGCCATGCCCTCCGACCCGCGCCACCATTACCGGTTCAAGAACTGGTAAGTTAGTTTGTGGATGCGTGGGTTCTTAGATGGGTGGATTCTTTCTCTAGATTTTTGAGATCCTAGATTTAATTTATATATATATATATATGACAATACGCAGTTTACTGAATTTTTGAGGATCCATTGGAAGCATGATAGGTTAGTTTTCTGTGGTCCTGTGCAACTGGCCAAGAATCATTACTTAGGGCCTGCTTGGTCCAGCTCCAAAATTTACCTTGCCAACATGAGGGCATGCCAAATTTTTTTGCCAAATCTTTGACAAGATTTTTTGGATGGCACTTGGTTTGGTGCCAAAATGTGTCAGCCAATATTTTGGCCACTGATTGGTTTGTTGTTAACATACAATTGCCAATGCCCATGATTTATGCTATCATATAATATTAAAACATGCAGCTTGCATAACAACAGTTCATTACTGATAATATTTTTACATATAATACAAATGAGTTCATCAAGTGCAGCCAACATTCATCTGAGATCAGCACAAAATAATATCCCTTATGTTAGGAGTACATGTTTCTTGACCACCTTCGACAGTTCTACACTAGCACAAGTTATAGCAACATGTTCCTACCGTCATCTGACAACACATGCAAAATAGCTTAAGCAAAAGCATGGATATGCTGTCCACTTAGAGCACCTCCAAAATACCACATGCTTCAGGATCCATACTCACTCAGAGCTGCCATATTCACCTTCATACTCACTCATTTATGTATATAAGTTGTTAAAAAAATGTCCATGCAGTGCTGAGAGTTACCTCAAAATGGATGGGATTGCTTCAGTCATGCTACCAATGCAAGTACTAATAACTGAATTTTCCCTCGTAAGTTACTACCCTGTTTTTGCCAGTGGTGGCACATTATTAATTGCTAGCTATTAGGTCAGGTTAGTGCCACTGATCCACTCTAAATTGATCTGGATATTACATAATTGCTGTAAGAGTTTGCTGATAATAAAAGCCTGCAAGACTGCTAGATACAATAAATGAGCTTTTAGATTGTTCTCCCTAGCTGATGGTAATGTTGCATTTTCTTCTTTGCAGATGGAGTTGGCATCACAATCTGTACGTGAAGAAGTTGGGGGCTCAGGTGGCGCACCTTTGATCAGCTCTTCAGCAAAGAAGCATAAAAAGCCTCCTGCTATGGGAAATCAGAAAAGGCACCTGGTTGCAAAGCGGGCAGAAACGAGTCAAAAGAAGCAATCGGCTTAAAAACGAGTGAATTCTCCTGCAATGGGAAATCAACAAAAGTATCCTACAAGCTCTCCATTAAAGAGGCATGCAGAAATAAGTAAACAGAGGCCTGCAAAGCGGTTCAAGCCTCCAATGGTGGGAAACAAATCTCCGCTGGTGATAAGGTATCCGCTAGTGACTGGTTCTCCAATGATGAGGTTGGTTGTGTCACCTGTGGTGATGGGGCCAAGGTCGACATCACGCAGCCCGACGAGTCCTGTATTGGCACCACATGCTCCAGAGAGGTCCCCATCCCGTTCCACATCGCCATCGCCAAACTTGGATGATCAAACAATATCAGTGGATAATCCTGGTAATAATAACTAGACTAGCTTTCCATGCCATGCTTTATCACTATCTAATCAATGTGATTGTCTAGCTTCCATCCCATGCTTTCCACTGACATCTCTCTTACACCAATGCTACAGATAATTCCACTTCCTCTAGAAGCAAACCACGCAAATTGAGATCTGAAATATGGAATGATATGGATCCTATTTACAATGGTGGAAAACTTATGCAAGTCTTATCTAGCTTGCGGTTGCGGCGGTTGAGTGCCAAGCCTTATCTAGCTTGCGGCGGTTGCGGCAGCCTGCAGGTGTCCGGCAAGGCCTAGCGGGTCAACGCAGGATGAAAGTTTTTAGCACACGGGCTCCTGCAGAGCAAACTGCATGTGCGCGCGGCAGTTGCGGGTTGCGGCGGCCTGCAGGCCCTCTGCAGACCGGCCCGCTTACATCCTGAGCCCTGCCGCGCACCCACCGCTACGGCCTGCCCCTCCTCTCGCCCCAGCGCGACCGCGGCCGCACGATCGGCGGATCCAGCGATCGACGGGCGGATGATACGGTGGGGTTCCGGCTCCGGCTCCGGCCCCGGCCCAGCGGCGAGCATTGGCAGGCAGGCATGGTGCACGCCGTGCTGTAGGGCTCCCCCGTGGGGCCCCCGCGCGTCACCTGTGCTCCCCAGCCGGGCCAGGCCCCTCCCCGCCGCGCCGCTGCCTGCCTGCCTGTCTCGGGTCTCGACCGAGCGGCGCGCTGCCCGGCCGCCGTCTGAACGGCCTCCGGAGCGCTTGATTGCTCTGCGTGGCTTCTTTTTTTTTAATAGACTCTGCGTGGCTTCAATAATTGCCGCGGCCGGCCTTGGCCGCCTTGCATTGCCCCCGGTTGGGGGGGGGGCGCCTGCCCTGCTGAGCGTAACGCGCGTGGCGCGGCGTGAAATGAAAGCTCGAGCACGAGTATTTTGGTTTGGGAACTAAACGGCCCCCACGTCCAACAAACAAGATAAGGCCAGACGACTGACACGGCCGAGTAACTGCACGCTCTTCTCTTGCATGCACCCACGTCCATCCGTCTATATCTGTCCGTGTTAACGTCTACTACAGTAGTACCACAGTAGCTGCTGCTGCTGAGCATGGAGGTGGAACAACCAACCAGTCGGGACAGCACAGGCGCACAGCAACGCGCTGCCGCACATGCCGTGGCCCTGGTGTCCGGCCCGGCCGCATGCATGCATCCATCCATGATCCACCCCGCGCTGCTGGTCCGCGGCAGCGCGGCGGGGCCCCGAGGCCGAGGGGGGCAAAGCAGAAGGAAAGAGTGGCACCACCCACAGGGGCGCGCGCATTGCCGCATGGACCACCGCGCGAGCTGCAGCCTACCCTGCAGCTAGGAGCTCAGGGCTCGGGCAGCAGCAGCTCGCATCGCACGGCGCGGCGCGGCGCGGCGCGGCGCAGACAGGGGCGCGTCCAGCCATCCGTGCATGGCGCCGCGTTAAATGCGCGGCGACAGACGGGGTTGAGCAGGGTCGCCGCAGCAGGCGAGCGGCCAGGCGCGAGCCCGCGCGGTGGATCGGCACGCCCGGCGAGCCGGCAGCAGGGGGGTCCCGCACCGGCCGAGCATTTACGCGGGGCCGCGTCGTCCGTGCCCCCACGCCACGCCACGCCACACCACACCCTGCCGTGCCCCCCGCGCGTGATCCCGTCACGTAGCGCGGCCGTGGTGGGGGACGCCCCGACGACGGCGACCGCCGTGGGCCGTGGCCCGCGAGGTGTGCTGTGCGGCGACGGCAGCGCGTGCCCCGGATAGCCGGATGGGCCCACTGCTGTACGCAGCGGCGCGCTTGCTAGTTGCTACGCGCCCTTGCGCTTCAACATTGCTATGATCTGCCATCGGCCGCTAGCCTAGTTGGTGGCACCCTGCCGCAGTTCGACATTGTTTGCTGGAGGTGGTTTAGTTTATCTGCGCGTTGAAATAAAAACATCTCATCTCCTCCACTTTAAAGCACAAGTCTAAGGCCGGTTCAGTCTCACTCGACTGCGGTACCGTTGTGTATGAGTGGAGTGAGAGTTTGGAGATTTTATCAACCTATATGAGAGATTGTCTTCTACATTAATCATAACGCTTTCGCGAATTTCTTACCCCGCGGGTCGAGTTTTTTTTTTCTTTTTTTAACATTGCTATGACGTGCTGCTAAGTTTAGCCGCTTCTCTCGGCTCTCGCGATGAAAATCAGGCGCGGCGTCTCTTTCGCCCGGAAGTGTCTGTCTCACCTAGCACCTCCTGACAACACACAAGTGTCTCTTCTGCCACGGGCAATAACAGCTTATCGACAGGGGTACTCCTCCTACGTACAGTACATGCGCGCAACAAACGCTAGCTCCCCATACGCAAAATTAAGGAGTAGCACGCCTACGCCTACGTATTCTTTGCACGCACGCAGCAGCAACCACTGGCAAGGCGGCAAACAACACTTCTCTTAGCAGTAGTACTAGCATCAAGTGAATGCGATCCATCATCCATAATGATCCATTGCGCATGATTGTGTTTTTTGAGTTTAATTCATAAATTCCGTCACATCGTATGTTTAAACATCAATTAGTAGTACTGAACATAAAATTATTACAAAACTAATTTCATAAGTCCTGAAGTAATCACGAGACTAATATATTAAGCATAATGAATCCATAATTTCACCACTAATTACTACAGTATTTATACGATAATCATATATTAATTATATTTAACAGATTCGTCTCAAGCTTCTGCAAGTATTTTATATTAAAACGTAATTATATTAATTATATTTAACAGATTCGTCTCAAGCTTCATCAAGTATTTTATATTAAAATGTAATTCCAACATTCAAATTGATTCGATGTGACGTCTACTTGCACAACCAAACGAGGTCTGATATGCCACGGCCACAGGCGACCACCATCGTACCCGCCCCGCGTCTGGCCGCGCGCCCGACCACGGCGAGCACGGGCGCGTCCGCACGCAGCGCCCGCCGGCGCGGCGACACCATGATGATTGGGGCGAGCCAGCTGACGCGTCGGCTTGTCTTTGTCCCCAGCGCGATTGGATAGCTTGCGTTGCAGCGACCATGATGCATGGGCATGGCGTCGGATGGACACAGGGGGCTGGCTGATGGCCGGCCGTAATCATGGATCCGCGCGCGTCCGTCCGTCCAGGAAACGGTTTTGGCCCGCTCCGTGCTCTTGATTCGTGTTCTCGATCCACTACAGCGCCAGGACTACTAGTAGTACCAGCCCTTGCCCGTTTGGACACTTGAGGAGGGTTAGGGTAGGGCGACATACCTGCGGAATCATTGCGCGCTCAAAGGCAGTGAGTGAGCTATCATTATCAAGCATGCCGTGGGCTACCGGCTACTTACATGCCGACAAAGCTTCATTTGGTGTAACTGTGTAAGTTAGGAAGCCAATGTTTCAGGGTACTCGCACGTTAATACCACCGTGTCTTTGTGGGGAGTAGCAAAAATAGGAGTAGCGAAAAGGAGGGAAAGCTCTGGTACAAGTTGCCCATGGCAGCACCTGGGACAAAAACAATACGCTCCCCAAGAAATACGCGCATCCCGGCCGGGCCGAGCCGAAGCCTCAGCAGCCGAGCACCAGACCACAGCATGCACGCAGGTGCGCGCCTGCGGCCATCAGCTTTCTGGTAAAGATCGTGGGGCGCTACTAACCAAAGGGGAAAGATCCGTCGCCCTCGCCCCGCCCATGATTAACATAATTATTAGCCGCTGCCCGCCGGCCCATGCTGCCGCCGCTGCCGCGCTCGCTCGCCGCTGCCGGCGGCTCTGCTGCTACTGCTGCCCTTGCATGGCCATGCCAACCCGGACCCATCCGGAAAGGAGAGCACGGCTCGGCCGTGCCCATCCAACATCCATGGCCCTGCGCCCCTGCGGTTTTTTTTTTTAATCCTGCCCTCATGATTCGATCCCCGCCCCTGCCTCTGCCTGCTCCCTTTTGCCGGGCCACTCACGTGCGCTCGTCAAACCCATGTCCCGCCGGGTCAAAACCGAGCCCCCCCGCCCGGAGGGACACGGACACCTCCTCTGGACTGGTCCATCCCCGCCTCTCCTCAGCCTCTCCTTGCTCGCTCGTAGCTAGCTCCCTCACTCTCGCTGTCCCTCACTCTTGGTGTGGTGGGATGGAGCTGGGGCTGAGCCTGGGGGAGCCGGACGCCGGGAGGGCGGCGGCGCCGGAGCTGGGGCTGGGGCTCGGGGTCGGCGCCGCAGGGAGGGGTGACGATGCCCGGAGGGGGAGCGGCGCTGCGGCGAGGGCGGGGGCGGGAGCGAGGTGGTGGGCGGCGCCGGTGGCGGAGCCAGAGCCGGCGGTGCGGCTCAGCCTCGTGCCCAGCTCCAGCCTCGGCCTCCACTGGGCGCCGCCGCCTTCGTCGGACTGCGGTGAGCGCCCCGCCGCGTCCTCGCGTGACTTCTCCTATTCGCATGCCCGATGGTGCTGTGCCCTGACGGCGGCGTTCTCCGTTGTGTTCGTTGCGTGCAGGGGGCCGCTCCTCCGAGGCGCCGGCGCGCGGGTTCGACGTGAACCGGGCGCCGTCAGCGGCGGCAAGCGCGTTCGCGGCGCTGGAGGAGGAGGACGACGACGAGGAGGACCCGGGCGCGGGGGCCCTGTCCTCGTCGTCGCCCAACGACAGCGCGGGCTCCTTCCCGCTCGACCTGGGCCGCCGCGCCGCCGCCCACGCCGAGGCCGCCGCGGCGCGGGCCTGCGGGGAGCGCTCGTCGTCCCGCGCCAGCGACGAGGACGAGGGTGCCTCCGCCGCGCGCAAGAAGCTGCGCCTCTCCAAGGAGCAGTCCGCGTTCCTGGAGGAGAGCTTCAAGGAGCACAGCACCCTCAACCCCGTAAGCACCCTTCCATTCCAAAGCTTCAGCATTTCTGATCGCGGCAAACTAGCTATTGGTCTCGACGCTGACGGAGCCTGCCGCCGGCGGCGGGCCGCGTGCAGAAGCAGAAGGCGGCGCTGGCGAAGCAGCTCAACCTCCGGCCGCGCCAGGTGGAGGTCTGGTTCCAGAACCGCCGCGCCAGGTGCGGTGCATGCACAGAAAAAAAAAATCTCTGCGGCTCATCAGGCTCGCTCGGCTAACCTTTGTCTTCTCCGGCAACGGGCAGGACGAAGCTGAAGCAGACGGAGGTGGACTGCGAGTACCTGAAGCGCTGCTGCGAGGCGCTGACGGAGGAGAACCGGCGGCTGCACAAGGAGCTCGCCGAGCTGCGCGCGCTCAAGACGGCGCCGCCCTTCTACATGCACCTCCCGGCCACCACCCTCTCCATGTGCCCCTCCTGCGAGCGCGTCGCCTCCAACCCCACCTCCACCGCCGCCTCCACCTCGGCGCCCGCATCGTCCGCGCCACCGGCTCCAACGGCCGCCGCCACCAGCAGCAGCAGCAGCGCCGCCGCCGTAACGGCAACGGCAACAGCCGCGCGCGGCGAGCCCCGGCCCTCGTCGTTCGCGGCGCTGTTCGCGGCGACCCGCAGCTTCCCGCTGGCCTCCCAGTCGCGGCCGCCGGCGCCGGCGCCGGCGAGCAACTGCTTGTAAATACGCGCCCGCCCCGCGCGGCTCCCGCTGGCTGGTTGGTTCTCGTGAGAATTTTTGGGGTTTCCGAGGCCGTCCGTCGCCGTCGCGTCGACGGCCGGGTTGGATGCGAGGAGCCGAGGTTGTTTCTTCCAAATCCAAGTGCTCTCCTGTTTAAGAACACGGAGTGTTCGTGGTAACCACGAACGGTTCAGGGTTTAAGCTCTGTCCAGGGCGAAGAAATTGGTTCCATTTTTGTTTTCTTGGTTTGCTCGATCGGCAGCTCGGATCGAAGGACGACGGTGTTGCCGTTGCCACTGTTTCATGAAGTGCGTTTGCTTCGCAGTTCGCGGTTCGTACGAGGGGGCTTGCAGATTTGCGAAATTATGGCGCCGCACGGGTCCCGAGGGATGGAAATTTTCTCGAGATTTTGCCCGCGTACTCCACCACCGGCGTGCTGTCCGATCGCTTTATGAGCGCCGGTGGCCTTGCACTACTAGGGCCTTGTTTGCTTTTAAGATTCCAAAATTTTACAAGATTCTTGTCACATTTATTGAATATTTCAATATATGTATAAAGTATTAAATGTAGTTAAATAAAATAATTAATTACACTGTTTATTTATAATTTGCAAGACAAATTTTTTAAGTCTAATTAACCTATAACGAGATAATAATTACCAAATACAAACGAAAGTGCTATATAGTATTTTACACTTAAAAATTTATACATCTAAATAGGACCTAGCTTGTACCGTACTCGTACTCAGTAAGGGTTGGGAGGAATAGGAGGATTTCACGTGGAACGGTACGGTGTAAATATTCAAAAATCAACGGGTGCAATTTGGAATGTTTGGGCTCTCAAGTTGAGGCCTCGTTTGATAGTTTAGTTCAAAGTCATAAGTTTTGTCACATCTCATGCTTTTTATCGACGCGGGGCACCACCCATTTCCATTACAAAAGCGGAAATACAGAGTTTAAGTTTCACAGAGAGCGGAAGAGGGAGGAGAGAAGGGGGGTGGGGGGGGGGGGGAGGTTGCCGAACCCAGAATTCCCAGATCACAACCCGCAGTTATCACAGAGTTATCAGTTTAAGAAGCTTGAACAAGATGGATAGATAAGCCGATGTGCCACAGAAGCCCAGACTTTTTCGCGATCCCTTCCCATACATCTTCAGTTGGGGGCGTTCTTGTCCTGCGCATCATCAGAGGGTGAAAGGAAGTAGCCGCACTGCTGACGAGTTTCTTGGATGAGTCGGCCAGCACCTTGTGAGCACATGCCAGAAGTTGTTGCACACCGTCTAGGATCCTCTCCTGCGTCACTTCATTGTATAGACCTGTCCAATATGTTAAGAAAGAACAAGCACAGATTATAAACTCACTTAGATTTTTTATATGTTTCTTATCAAAGCATGCTTTGTTTCTGCATTTCCAGATTGTCCAACAGACTGAAGCACACCTGTTACTATATATTAGTTCTCCTCCTGGCAGCCACTTGGCTATCCAGATTTTATACTGGTTTAGGTTCCTGAGGATGCCATTAGCCCCAAAGAATCTTCCAATGATCCCCCAGGTAATTCTGGCCATTGGGCATCGAAAGAACAGATGTTCAATTGTTTCATTTTTTGGACAGAAAGGACAAGTCGGGTCCCCGTCACATCTCATGCTTAAATAACAATTTGAAGTACTAAATATAGATTATTACAAAATTAATTTTATAAGTTGTAATTTAATCATGAGATGAATGTATTAAATCTAATTAGTCCATAATTTGACCACTATTTGCTACAATAACTATCCTTTAATTATGTATTAATTATACTTAATGGATTCATCTAGAGCTTTATTGCAACTTATGGAATTAATTTTATATAAAATTGGCATTCGAATATTCGAATTGACATCTGATTTTTTTTATGTGACGACTACTTAAAAACCAAACGAGATGAATTTTGGAAATCTCTAGAGAACTGTACGTTGAATTCTAATCCGGATTAATTTAATTAAATGGCATTTGGGTGGAACTGGAACTAGACAAACGAAAGCTCACATTTTCAGTGGCAGGAGAAGGTTAGGTTACCAATGACATTTGGAGGGAGATCGGACGGCTTGACAGTTAAGGCAATGCCTCGTGAGGTGACGGAGGGATGGAGCGGCTAATCGCTTTGAGCAAGAGAACAAACAAGTTTGATACAGCGACATCTACGGGCGAGGCTTTATATTTTGGATAGGGTTTATGATCTAGATGGCATCCTCTGGTCTTAGAAGGATGAGCAATGAAAGCTTATTGGTGTTTTTTTTTTCAATTTTTTCATGAAATATTTGAGAAATACTACATATGCAAATTTTTTGGTTAAAAACAATGGGTATTCAGTTGAATACCTTCACTTTCACCTGGGCCCGCCCCTGTCGACGCGCCGCCTGACTAATAGCTGTAGTTAGCAGATCATGGACCACTCCAAAACTCATATTTTAGCCGACCAGGTGATTACGCTGAGCGTGACTTGACACTGGAATACAAAAATGAAGCAAGATAATACTGTCGTTAAGCATGTCTGCGCCTTATAATAGATCATGATTATGCTGTGTAGGGCTGACCCGTGACCGGTAGACAGGGCTTTCGCAAGCGTTCCGTTTAATCATTTATTGTTGCTTCCAGATGAGAGAAGCGCGCACAGGCAGGTCCTGTCCTGTCACACCCGGTTTACGAAGGCAAACCGTATGTATCTCTTATGTGCGTCAGGATCAGTTTATACACATATGATTGACTATAAAGCGAATATCATCACAAGTGCAAAGCGAAAAGAGAGTATTAAATAACTTTATTACAAAACCGAATGTCATAAGCAAATAAGTAAACGTCTATAGAGTAGCAACAGAATCTTCTTCAACACAAGCAGATGACTGAGAGACATATGCCTAGAAATCCTCATAGTCTTCAAGATACTCCGGATAATTGTTGTGCTCTGAGCAGCAATTATGTAAGGGTAAGTATACTTATGGTTGTTACTCAACAAGTGGCAGGAAAACAACTATAATACATGCAAGGCTAGAACAAGGAATAGCTGACACGGTTTAACTGCACTCAACACTTTTAATTGATCAAGTTTTATTAGCAAGCATTAATTAAATATAAGTATATACCATTAAACCTACAAGATAAGCATATATGAAGATAAAGAATATACCCATAAGTAAAAGCGTGGATTTAGATCAACTTCAAGTTCAATTATCATGTGAGGGTCCAAGCCGCTCTTGACTGAGCACGGCTGATATATCAGTTTTACATTCTGCAGAGGTTGTACACTTTCACCACAATTCGCGTAAATGTTCAAAGAACTTTAAACCCAAACATGCAAGTGCGGGCCGGACACCATATCACACTTCCTTAGGTATGACTACATAGGGATGCTATGAGCCCTTTACAAAGATTCCCTAACCTATGACAATCTGCTAAGATTTCAAGCTAAAGCGGCCATAACACTTCCTAATAAGAGTGACGCCTTAGCCAGGTCTACACTACTTAAGAGGACAGAGCTATACCCAACGATGCATCCCCTCTTGCTCTTTCGGCAAGATTGTCACAAGCCAGAGTTTCTAATTAATTAGCTAAGATCAGAGCCATGTAATATTGTGGTTGCTCTGTTTTCTTGGGTGGTTCTCCATGTTCCAATTAACACATATGATCTTGATTAACAACATTAAGCCATCATGAACATGAAGTAAAACAAGTATAACATTTGTCTCATCATAAACCAACCATAACCAAGGTATAGCATCTAGCATAACTACCCAACATGAAATTAAACCCAAGTTGATTAAGGAAAAAGGTAAACAACACTAGGCACATCCTTAATTCGGGTCCCATCATATTATAGACACATGCATGCACACAAAAAGTAAATGTGATTTGTTTGGTGTTTCATGGGACAAAAGCATGATCAAGGGTCCACTTGCCTTCCTCAAACTGCTGTTGGTCCGGTCCTTTGAAGCCTTGGTCTTGATGCGGTTCCTTGAACTACGGATCGTCTATCGCACCAAACACGCACATACAAGAAAACAAGTGCAAAAGATAAGAAACAATACACCAAATAATATAAACAGTACAAAAAGATTGCTAAACTATTGTACACGTTGGGATCGGGCGGGCGCAAGATTCGTCGAAAACGGATTAAAAACAAAAAAGTTATGTCTAAAACAAGTTTAAGGGCCAAAACGTAATTAAATCTTAACTCAGGGGTTAGCTCAGAAAAACTAAGGACGGCGGGTTCTATTTCTGAAAAACTGAGGGGTTTATTTGCAAAAAGACACGGTTGACCGCTACATGGCTGAGTTGACTCAGATGGATCTAATCTGGGCCGTCCGATCTGGATCTAACGGCTTCGAGCGGTTCAGGGGGTTTGGGCGGCGGTGCTGGCTGCCGGCGGCGAAGCAGTCGGTGGCGGGATCGCTGGCGTAGGCCGTAAACGGCCGTCCGGGGCTCGTTTCGAGCATGGCTGGCACGAGAAGCACGAGCGTGACTTCGCGAACTCGTCTGGACGGTCCGCGCGGGGTAGAAGCGAGCGGAGCAGAGCTTGCGGCGGCGCATGGCGGAGCGGCGGCGCCGGCGAGCAGTCCCGGGCGAAACAGAGCGAGAGAGAGGAAAACAGATCCCGCGTGCTTCACTACCTCGGCGGGAAGTTCCTGGAGGGCTTGAAGTCGACGGGAAGCGGCGGAAACGGCGGCGTCGCGGAGCTCCGAGCTCCCAACAATGGCGCGACGGAAGCTAGGGTTTGCGAGGGCGAAGGCTGCGGCTTTGATTTGATGGGGTTCTAGGATTCTAGGGGGCGCTTTATATAGGGCGGGGCAGGGCCTCGGCGCTCGCCGTAGATGGAAGGCGGAGGCGTGGGGGCGGGCGGCGCTTGCACTCTACTTGAGTCCGGGCTGCGCACGGGGAGGGGGATGACCCCGACAGGTGGGGCCCGCCTGTCGGTGGCTGAGAGAGAAACGAAGGAGTGGAGCGGGTTGGGCCGGGAGGAGAAAAGAAAACGGGCCGGCGGGGTGGTTTTGGGCCGCAGGGGGGAAAAGGAAAAGGAGGGAGAGGGAGAAAGAGGTGGGCCGGCTGGGCTGAAAGGGATAGGGAAAAAGGGAAAGGTTTTCCATTTTCTGAAAAAGGCTCAAACACAGTCAACTCAAATTCGAATTAAAGAATTCAAATTCAAACTGAACCACAAACAAAATAAGATGCAAAGGCAGCATGAAAATGCAACACAACCTATTTCCCTTATATTTCTTTTTATGGCTAAGTATTTTATTTAATTCCCGATAAATGCTCTAAATTCAAGATAAATTAAATAAAACCTTATCGAACCTACAACAAATCTAATTAAATTTATTTAGGTTCCTAATTTGAAAAATTACGGGTGTTACATGTCCCCTCCCCTCACTAGTCGCCTCTGAACCCTTCAGAATCCTTTGTTTGAGTTGTGGCTTGCCATGAAGGCCCAGTGGTTGCGCATCCTCTGATCCTACTGCACACGGTGCAGGACTGGAGTACACACTGTACACTGTTCTCATCTTCCTACTGTCATTTTGTTTCTCATCATTAGGGATGTAAATAGTACGGATATTTTCCGATCGTATTCGAATTCGATCCGGTCTAGAAGGAGTTTTATCCGTCCGTATCCGATTTCGAGTATCCAATGTCCGTAACTGATCTGTGTCCGAATGCTCAAAAGTTACATTTTTATGATGTCGATATCCATTACAGTTTTATCCGACAAAAACTAACAATATCTATATCTGACTCCATATTCGAACACAAATATGAAAATAAATACGATATCAGTAATATCTGTTCGTATCCGATCCGTTTACATCCCTACTCATCAAGGATGGAAGAGGGTAAAAAAAATGATGGAAGGGCAGTTCTTGGGTGCATCGTCTTTGAAAATGCCTTAATGTCAATCCTTCAAAAAAGGGAAAATTCGATTCGTGCCACCACAACTCCGTGAAATTGGGTGTCACGTTCAAAATCATGCCACTCAATGGCATGGATTTCAACATGAAATCCAACTTCAAGAAATTGTAGTGGCATGGATCAAAATGACCCAAAAAAAATGCCTTAATGTCTTGCACATATGCCTCGTAACTAAAAAGCTTTGCACAGATGCAGATGTCCAAATTTGTTCCCATTAAAGGCGGCAAGGAAGACAAATTTCAGCTATTGCATCTAAAATTTGTCATTTTGCATCTTTTAAAATGACGGAATTTGGACTTAGGGTCTTGACTGTACATAAAGGGGCTGATTGGTTCGTTGCTTCCGGGAGCCTGGCTCGCACCAGCCATCCAGGCCCGCGCTGGCCAGGCTCGTGAGCTGCACCGTACCTTTGTTTGGTTCACGTTTCCACACATTCAGGCCAATAGGAGAAGCTGATTGGTTGCGCCTGGTGCATGAGCTGGCCTTGCATCGGTGCTCTCTGATCGTAGCTCCTGCATGCACACAACTCGCACGCGCCGAGCCAGGCTCCTGAGAAACGCCCGATTTGAGCTTCTTCTCCCGCGAGCCTGGGAGGCCTCTGCTGCATCTCTAGGGCCAGGCTCTACCCCTTAAGCAGGTATCCAAACATAGGGACCCTGCATCCCGGGAGTCTGGTTCCCTCATATGCAGGGAACCAATCACTCAATCAGGCTCAAAATTTTGATGCATCTGTATCTAAGCAAAGTTTATTCGAAAAACACTTTGACTTGTTCTTAAACTAAATTTCACCATTTGTTCTAATATTTATTCCATTTTCACAATCACACGAGATGCCCCGGAGACTACTCAGCCAATGGACGGAAGTGATTCCGCGATTGACATGACACCAGCAACAGCAAGTGCTTCGCCCGGCATGGTGATGAGCAGCGAGGACGACGGCCGAGCAGGAGGGGCCCCCATTGCTGCGCCGGAGGCAGGCTCGCCGTGAGGCTCCATGATTGCTACATCTTGCTGCCTGTCCTCCGGCGTGTTCTGTTCCCCCTAGCTGCCGCCACGACCGATCTCTGACGCCCACTCGCCGCTGCCTGCCTCCAACTGTTTGATTGGATTTGGGATTGAATAAACTGTTTGATTGTCTTCTTGGAGCTGGGCCTGCTGGGTGATGGCCTGATGGACCTGCTTTTCCTACCCACGCTCTTTTCACTCATTCCCTGCCTCTCTCATGGGGTCCAGGAAGCTGCCGCTGTTTTTTCTACCCCTTCAATCTTGGGCTCTTGGCATGGCACGAAGTCTAGTGAGATCAGTCACACACACACACACACACACACACACACACACACACACACACACACACACACACACACACACACACAAAGTCTAGTGAGATCAGTGACCACTGAGCAGCCATGATTCCTAATGCTCTGCAATGTGGTACTGCAGCATCAAGCGTTTGTTGGAGGTTTAGTCAGACACACACATAACTTGTTTTGAACGTTTAGATAGCTATGGAGAAAGGCACATGAATTGGAGTGCGTGTGGCAGTACTGAATCCTGAGGCTCATCAGTCCTTGTGCTACCGTTATGAGTCAGAATATTCAGAGTAAGGGAATGTGCTGCAAAACTCTTACCCGCAGAATGTTCTGCCGATGAAGAAAGTTCAAAGGATTTCACGGGAATAGAATTTTCCTTACAACTACATGGAGACCAAAGCATCCCATTACAAATTGTATGAGCATCCAGGAATTATTATGGCTCTAGGAAAGACAATCAAACCTTCTGTCCCCATCAGCTAGTACAAATCAGGCAACTTGACTAGGCGTCTGGGCCCTTGGACCCTTGTCCTTGTTCACGGCATGGGAATCTTTTTTTAATAATAAAAAATTAAAAGATCAAAAGATTCTTATCACAGCTATGCCCATGATATGCTTGATACGCGCAAAATATGCTCCCAACGTTAAGGCTCCATATGCTTTCAAGCGGAGTGCGACCGGGTATGCGTCTTAAACTTTTTGAGATTCCATTTTCTTGGTCAACTTAACTGGTTCACTAAAATTCTTGCGACCCAAAGGCTTCAGAAGCGTGCTAGAACGCAGTTCACGGCAGTCATTTCCTGCGATCCGGATAGACTCGTTTCTTGTTGGCTCCGGCCATTTGACTCAGGCAATGGCTTCATTCGTTCCTGTTTTTTTCTTGAAGTCGGGCGCACTGATTCTGCCGCATTGACCGGAATGCTGTGCCAAGTTTACAAGTCAGGCAACGACTCAGGTTCACCGACAAATGCTGTGCGCCTGTGCCAAGTCTTCCCTGAAGTCGTGCACACTTACCTGCCGCATTGAAACTGTGAAGCCTGAATCTAGCTCTCGGAACCGGAAGGCTCGTTGATGTTTCTTGGAAACAACTGCATGACTCCGCGAAGCAGTTTCTTCCGGGAACTTGTTTGACTCGAGTTGAGGAGACAAGCTTGCACCTGATGAAACTCCAATAAGCGTATCGAAGCAGTAATGCACTGCTCAAATCAGCTAAATGGAAACAGCCGATTTCCCAGGACAAGCAGGACTTGAGCACGAGCAGTACAACAGAAGAGTTCGAGAATAATTCTTGGATCAGTATCACAGCACGATATTGGCAGGGATATCCTGCTCCCGAATATATGCTCATAAATATGCGACGATCTTTATCACAGTATCCACAAGAACAGTACAATCGAGAGAATCCCACATCCTTTTACTCGAATACATTGAATCACTTGTATTCCTACATTTCTCAAGTGGTCAGACCAGCTCATGTGCCGGCACTCAAATCTGCTTGCAACACTTACAAGTAACCACCAGGCATGTCATTGTATGCCGAAGAATGTGTAGTTAATTTGACCAGATGAAACCTTACCTTCCATCAAACATAGCATCAGAGGCCAAAATTTTCTTGCTACAATGCTACTGTCCCATCCAAACTGAGTATAGTCTAGGCCAAAACATTACCTTCCCATATTTATCTACCAATGCAGGGGAAAGCAAACATCACCAACTGTACATAATTGTATTTATTAATTACGAAATAAGTTTAACCAATATACAACACGCGAAGAACCCATGCAACGAATGCCCTTGGTATCCTCAGGACAACTTAGTTCAGCATGTAACAACATGCTTATCAACAGGAACATGACAATCCGGCATATGATGGACTCCTTTCTACTCTTGTTGGCTGACAGCTAACAGCAGCTACCTTATGACCTGAAAAGGGAAGAAGAATATGAGCACGGCAACAGATAAGACTTTGCAAGCTTTAAGGAATAATAGACAGTAACAGCAAAGTCGTAATACACAAGAATGACTCTTAGGATTGTAAAGTCAAAAAGATGGCGTCGAATGGCCCTTTAAGAAGCAATCGCGGCTCACCCACAACTTTATTCTCTTGAAATGTCAGTTCAGTTCCAGATGAAGGATTATTCATTACGCAAGTTGATAAATGCTGCTACAACATAAGAAGTCCAGCTTTATTGCCTAGCTAGTTTGCCACCACTAACTACATCTCTCATTCACCAAAATGGAAATTAAGATGGACATTTCTTTGTGTCAACTAATTCTAGCGGCACAAAGGTGCTATCTGTGGTGTAAAGTGAAGTACTAGCACACTCATAAAGCACTGCACTTCTGCTTTCTTAATAGCAAGCTCACAGGAGCAACCCAAGTCAAGCAGTCCACCGTTTCTTCAAAAAAACAGCATATGTCTATTGAAGCAGTTGGAACTATAGGCCATGAGTGAATCCTACTCTATCAACCTCTTCGCTGTCGAATGCACAGAATTTCAATAAGCCAGGTACATCTCTATGCTTGCGAATGTGATGGTCAGGTTTTCGTGACCATCAATCAGACAATTAGCTGTTCCAGCATTTTTTTCACAACAAAGCAAGAATGGTGTATATGAGGTTATGACTTATGAGCAAAATTTGTTAATAGCAGAAAGACTTGACGAAGATGTGCTTATGCTATACTAAAACAATTAGCATGAAGCAGGAACAGGAAGCACAATAGAGAAAGAATGGAGGTGTAAACTAACAAACTACCAATAAAAAGAAGATAAGATATTTAGAGCTAAAAGCATGAAAAAGGATTCAGGAATTAAGGCTGTCAAACTACAGCAGCATGAGCTAGTTTCATTCATTTGAAGGATATCAAGGCAGAATCTGCAAAATCTGTTTCCAGCACCTCGTACGAAATTATACTAATCCAAATAATAGGTTCCACAGAAAAAAAATAATTAACCCAGTGAAGTTGATTATAAACATCGCCCGAAATGAACATTCTAGCAGCTTAAACCGGTTTCAAACAATGTGGTAAACAACTTAAGTCCACATCATCTTTCTTAGTTCTGTATTTCTTTCCTTCAATCAAAATTCTGCAGAAAAACATTAGTTTCCTATATTTGTGCACATCTACATCATGAAAACGGAATGCCAAGCATTAAAGTTATCTTCTAGCCTTAGACAAAAGCGACAGGATAATGATACTTCAAAACCATAGATATCCTATTCATTATTGCACAGTAATGACTACCAGCTTAGCTACGACTTAAGATATTATATCTAAGACAGAAGTAACTTGCAGATGCACATCTTAAATGATTAGGATGCTTTAATCCAGTCATGATTTGTAAGCATGCGCTTAAATTAACTGAAGAACACCTAGCCAAATTAACAGAAAGTAACAACAATTGTGTAAGAACACTTAGATGCGCATAACCTTCGACAACACATGGAGCAAGGCTCATAATCAAGAGCAGAAAGTGCCTAAACAAGTCATTGACAATAACTTCAATTTGCAGTGCTCACATAATTCAACTTCATACAATTGATTATTAAAACTCTAACTGAAGCAAATTAGCTACCCAGGCATTTGCCCGATCAACTAGCTGAAAACACACAGCAAATAGAAAACCACAATGTAGCACGACCAACGACATATTATGATCACTATTACAGAGCATGAAAACCACTGAAACTGTTTTGTTCATACAGGCTAAGCAATTCAATTCAAGCTCCAGGGATGCAAAACAAATTCAGTAAGTAAGGTTGAGAGATTTGCTTCGATTTGTTTACCTGATAATTGGAACCTCTGGCTCAATCAAAAAAGCCATCCCCCTCGCGGGCCTCCGACATGACTGCATCGGACTCAGGGTGCGGAGGCCACTCAGACGACACGGTCTCGCCGCTATTGGCAGGTCCACCAGCTCCGTCCCCGGTGACAGCCTGCGCGAGCTGCGTGGGCGAGGCCGAGACCGGAGCAGCCACCGCCGCACCAGCGTGCACGCGGCTGCGGCGGCGGGTGGCGGTCGTTAAGCGGATGGTGATCCGCGTGGGCGCCGAGTCCTGCTCCACCGGCGCGGCCCCCTCCGCGGAGGCGGACGGGATGCGGAAGCGGCAGACGGGGCAGGAGTTGTGCATCTCGAGCCAGGTGACGATGCAGGAGGAGTGGTAGAGGTGGGCGCAGGGGAGCTTCCGCGCCTGGGAGGCGAGGGGCAGGTCCTCCTTGCAGATGGCGCAGGCGGCGGCGGGCTCGGCCACCTCGACCGTGGGCAGCGCGGCGATGGACGCGGCCGGGGCGGGGAGCTCCCCGCCCCTGGCGGCGGCGGGGGCCGGGGGCAGGCCGAGCTGCCGGTGGAGTACGGCGTCGAAGGCGGCCGCCACGTCGGGGCGGTGGGGGTGGGGGTCCCGGAGCGCGGACATGGCGGCGACCGCGGCCAAGTCGCCGACGAAGGCCCCGTCGCGGGGCACGTCTCTGACGTAGCGGCGGAGGAACTCGCGCGCGGACTCGAGGTCGACGTCGTCGTCGTCGTCGTCGGGGTCGTCGGAGAGCTCGGAGGAGGAGGATGAGCCGGAGCCGGAGCCGGGGAAGGGCGGCGGCGGCGGCGGCGGCGACGGAGGGGGGTTCTCCTCGAGGAATCCGCGGCAGCAGCTCGGGCAGACGCGGTGCGGCGAGGAGGGCGGGGCGGGCGGCGGCCCTTGCAGGTCCACCGTGGCCCCGCACTCGTAGCAGTAGAACAGCACGGGCTGGGGCGGCGGCGGCGGCGGCGGAGAAGCAGCAGGAGGAGGAGGGGAAGAGTCCTCGGGGAGTCCGCGGCAGCAGTTCGGGCAGACGCGGTGCGGCGAGGCGGGCTCCGGCGGCCCGTGCAGGTCGGCCGTCCTCCCGCACTCGTAGCAGTAGAACAGCGGCGGGGACGGCGGCTCCCCGGCGGGCGGGGAGGGCGCGGACGCGGACGCGGACATGGTCGGGGCCGGCCCTCCCGCTTGGGCGCCTCCGCCTTCGGGTCCTCCTCCTCCGGGTCGCCGCCTCCTCGGCATCCCCCTTTCCTCTGCTCGGCTCGGGGCTGGGGATTTGTTGCGCCAGCGCCGCGCAGTCCGCGCACTCCCCCAGCCAGCACAGCAGAGCGTGCCGCCCGCGGCGCGCCCTCCCTTTCCGCCGCGCGGGCCCCGCTGGCCGCGTCAGATTCCGTGCCCGGAAAGGCCCTGGTGGGGCCCGCGCCGGCGCCTGCGAAATGTGATATGCCTCGCTGATGTGGCCCGTCTGCCTCCACCCCTCCATCACCCGCCGCCGCCTCGCATTCGCCGCCAGCGAGCGAGGAGGAGGAGGAGAATGAGATTGCCATGGCGGCGGCCTCCACGGCTTCCCGCCTCTCGCCCCCTTCTCGCTCCCACGTCCGTCCCCGGTCTCTCCGTCCTCCACTCCGCCGCTCGCGCTTCTCCCCCGTCCGCGCTGCCAAGTCCGCCCCTTCTCTTATCCACTTCTTTTTTCTTTACCTTTGTTGCAAGTAAACATCATGATAATTCGCAAATGTTTGGTTTCGAGCGGTTCATGGAAAGTTTGGTTAAATTTCAATCTCAGTTAATATTTGGGCGAGTGATTGTTCATGGTTGTAATAGGAATTTAAGTATGGGCAGTATGAGTGAATTCTGGACTCAGGTAGTACTCGTTGAATTTCACCTTTTTGGAGCATTATTTAAGTTCATGGTTGTAATAGGAATTTAAGTAAAGAAAGTTCAAGTCATTAGCTTGAACCAAAGGATGATGGGATGAAGGATGCGGCATAAACTTCAGTTTTTATCTCCGTCTAGTTTATGCACCTTTCCTGCATGCTCTGCCAACATCATCTGCGAGTTTAGCTGTAATTCTCTCCGTATGTCCGGTGACAGTTTATCTACGTGCATTTGCTCTGATGGCCTCTAGTTCTAGTCACTGTCAACTCACATTGTCATCAAGGTGCAAAATTAAGTTGCATGCTCCTGTTCCAGCTTACTAATGGGGCCACTGTTGGTGGCTTGGTGCAACTACTTACGAGATACGATTCTCAAGCTATGCGCAGTGCATTTCATCTGTCAGTATAGCACAGTATTCAGTCATATGAACCTGTGATTGTAGGTTGGAAGCCGTGCTGTCTATTGGAAGTCATCTAATCCCACACCCAAGAAAGGTGCTCGCTGATAACATCACTGTCTGCTTTCTCTTAATCCTTTTTACAATTCAGCTTGCCAAACTTTCATTATGTATTCTCATATTTCCCAGGCTGCTAGTGGCGGAGAAGATGCTTTCTTTGCCAACAGCGATGATAGCGGAGTATTTGCAATTGCAGATGGTGTTTCAGGGTACGCCATTTTTTAAACTGTTTCTCCCCCAAAAGTGCTGCTGTGAACTGCAATCAATGCCTTTACCTCCTCCTACATCGGAGTGTCTGTAGAACTTTCGATAAATATATATGTTGCTTTCAATAATATGCATTAACACATGGTTTTTATCCTGGTAGTCATTCTCTTATCTACTGACAGATGGGCACAAAAGGATGTCAATCCAGCTCTGTTTTCTCGAGAGCTCATGAGAAACAGCTCTAGTTTTCTCAAAGATGAGGAGGTATGCCTTGCTAAACATTAGTACTATTAAATATACACCCATTTCCTTTAGTCTATAGGCCTGCAACAAATTTACATCACATGGAAGTTGCAGGTCAATGGTGATCCTCAGATTCTTCTCATGAAAGCTCATGCTGCAACTTCTTCAATCAGATCCGCAACAGTGTAAGCATTGTTCCTACAGTATTATATATTACAGCCTTACAGTTAACTCTTTGTTCTGTTCTGGCTGATACTTAAAAATCTGTACAATTCATTTCAATGGTAATAGAATCATTGCGGTGCTTGAGAAGACTGGGACTCTGAAAATTGCAAGTGTGGGAGATTGTGGTTTGAAAGTTATTCGCAAAGGCGACCTTGAATAATATATTATATAATTTACTCATTCTGTACAAACTCTAACCTATAATTGTCTTCTCTTCCTCAATGTCATACTAGGCCAAGTAATGTTTTCTATATGCCCTCAAGAACATTACTTTGACTGTCCATACCAGATAAGCTCCGAGGCAGCTGGTCAGACATATCAGGATGCACTGGTATGCACTGTCTTTTACGTTCTAATTAATTTTTCTTTATTATGTTTAGCACCAGCAATATGACATGTCACTGCAAAAGTTTAATCTTAAAGGTGGCTAATTGGTAGAATCAACCTATTATGAAGGCCCACTATCGGATTAATTAAATTAAATTTCATGATGTGAATGATAAAAGTTATCATGCACATGTAAAGATTGTTTTATTGCCTTATTAGTATATATGGACACCTCCTAAGTACTTTCAGTTTAACGAGCTTCGTGACAATGGTCATCACACACATACGTGATCCAGGTGTTCAATTAAGACTTCTGCTTTCCAAGTTTGTAAATTTTTTGGTGTGTCAGGTTTGCAGTGTAAATCTCATGGATGGTGATATGATTGTGAGTGGTTCAGATGGACTTTTTGACAATATCTTTGATCAAGAGATTATTTCCATAATTTCTGAGTCATCGGGAGTAAATGAAGCTGGTAAATTTCTCGCTACTACAAAAGGGACCATCAGACCAAAAAAGGACCACATGTTCCACCCCTTCTAAAACCATGTTAAAGTTTTGCCTAAGCTTTTTACACAGCAAAAGCATTGGCAGAGCTTGCAAGAAAACATTCAGTGGATGTCACATTTGATTCACCCTACTCAATGGAGGCCCGGAGTAGGGTAAGATACAAACCCCTCTTATGATAGTCTCATTTACATGTCACTCTTTACAACATCAATGATGGCACATGTTTCACTCCGGCACGCAGAATTTTGACGTCCCATGGTGGAAGAAGCTTCTTGGAGCGAAACTAATAGGCAGACATCAGCTCTTTACAAGACGCCATGCTCTATATTCTAACATAGCAAGATCAATTAGCTCATTGGTGCCCAAATTTTATTACTGTAGGTGGCAAGATGGATGACATCACAGTTGTCGTCGCGCAAGTGAAAACTGTAGCTGTCCTAGAAGACGAGGTAGACCTACAAAGCCACTAAATTTTGCTACAAAAGCAACACCGATTCATCATTTTATCTTTTCGACAATGGGAATATGTGCTATTTCAGGGTGGTGACATAGAAGAACAGAAAGGGAACGAGCAAAGCATTGCTGTTGCAGTTGCGTCTGCTGAACAAAATGAAGAATGATCAAGAGCTAGCTTGAGTTCTCAACCTGCCAGCATTCCCTCCAATTTTTTTTTTCTGTGATGGACTGATGGTGTATTATACAATTTGTGTGGATAAATTGTGTGTAGTTGGGCATGTATATACATCCAGATTGGGTTTAATATGAACGAAAATATGAAGTCAATTCAGTACATACCAGCATAGGGCCTCGAGTTTACTCCTTCACAGCTCACATAAATACGCCTTCAAAACAAAATAACTGCAATATTAGAATACATATTAGCGCCTGCAGGGGCGTAGCTACGTGTGACACCGACTACTTGCGGCAAAATCAATAAGAAACTAGCTAAGGCAGGCTGCTCGCGTCTCTGTTGTCGTTCTGAATTCAGGAATCTACTGTAGGCCTGAAATAACTGAAAAATTTGGAGGCGTTCTTTGAGAGTTCAGAAGGCCTCGTTCCTGAGACGGCGAAACCTGTTCGATTTTTTGCCTGAAAACGGATGAACGCATTGCTCACTGGTCACTAGTCTTTCTATACAGTTTGCTGCGTTTCATCACCGGTAAAAAGAAATTGGAAAATTTTCTTTCTTATGGTTGGTGATGATGTGAGTTCCGTGACGCGAGTGTGCTTTAGGCCTCTAGCCTTTGTTTACTGCAAGCGTCCGGTACTGACTGAGACCATACCAGAGGTAATTCTAGATTTCACGGCCCCAAAAAATGGGTTCCAAGGTATGACCGGGCATTGCAGATGCGGCACAAGTTTGACTTCGCCTGCTCTGTTTGGAAATTGGAAGGAGGATTAGTCACCAGATGTTGGTCCGATTGCCTTGCTTTTGTCCCGGCCTGATGGATCAGTCTCGTTCGTTCAGACATTCAGATGACTGCATTTGTGAACTGTCCTCCTTTTGTAGAGGAGAAAAGGGAACATGTTAATTGCAACCGCCGCATGGCCACAGATCCACAATGCATAAGAAACGTTGGTAGATAGTCGCAAGTAATTGCTAGTACTGCTGCTGCACCTGAGCTGTGACTGATGCTACACGGTACAACACGGCACTGATGTTTGGGCCTGAGAGTACTGTAATCGTTAAGCCCAAAAACAGAGCAATTTTGGTGGGCTCGGACCTCGGATTGTGGTTGGTTCGTGCTGGCCTAGTTTCAGCCAATGAAGCAATAGAAAATGACAACAACTTAAACAAAAAAATATGAATCACGATGTGATTTAAGCCGTCAATTTTTGGCTGAAAACAAATAAGACACTTTTTTCATGAGGAACGTTTGGACAGACGCGCCGATTCAGCTTGTTGGGTTTGGCCCAATGTGGTCATAGTTTGGGTCATGTAGAAAGCTCCGAACCAAACCCAACGCCTCACATTACAGTGGTATATCCTCTTCGTTTGGGCTATATATGGCCATGAAAATGGTGGTAAAACACTCGCTGATACTCTGCCCTGCCAACAACGACGCTTTGGCCGAGTGGTTAAGGCGTGTGCCTGCTAAGTACATGGGGTTTCCCCGCGAGAGTTCGAATCTCTCAGGCGTCGTCTCTTTTTTTTTTCATTTTGCAGAATCACCCATGAACATCCATCAATTAGGACGCGTTTAGTTCTCAAAATTTTTTAGGAAAGTTACTGTAGCACTTTAATCGTGATTTAATTATAGAACTAATTACATGGATGGACGGGAAATCGCGAGACGAATCTATTAAGCCTAATTAATTCGTCATTAGAGGTTGATTACTGTAGTATAATATTATTTAATCATTACATAATAATTAGGTTCATTAGATTCGTCTCACGATTTTGCTCGGAGGTTGTTAAATGGGTTTTGCGAGTTATCTATATTTAATACTCTAAATTAATAGTCAAACATTATAAGTTAGTGAAAATTTTTGAGAACTAAAGGTCTCTTATTTTTTTCACCGGTGGGTGCTAGCCAAAGGGCCTCTTTATTTTTCCCCATTCCGGCATAGCGGTGGAAGCTACCAGACACCTTCCTCCTTTGCCCCTGGACTTCCAGAGTATTCCGAGCCACCACCGAAGCATCCAGAAGCAGCCGCCCCCCTGCTCTAAAAAAACTGCCCCCCTTCTCCGGCCATCCTCCCCGCACCACACAGGCACACCCACCACGCGCAGATCCAAACGCGACCCGAGCCCGACCAAACCCTAAGCCCCGCCTCCCCCTCCCCCCCCTCCGCCTCCGCGCGAGCCATGGCCAAGTACGGCGAGGGCGACAAGCGGTGGATCGTGGAGGAGCGCGCCGACGGCACCAACGTCCACAACTGGCACTGGGCGGAGCGCGACTGCCTCGAGTGGTCCCGCGCGCGGCTCTCCGCCCTGCTCGCGGGCCTCACCGTCCTCGACGGCGAGGGCGGCCTCACGCTCCGCACCGTCGCGCTCGACAAGCTCGACGGCGAGGCCTACGTCAACATCCGCAAGGGCAAGGTCATCCCGGGGTACGAGCTCTCGCTCACCCTCTCCTGGGAGGCCGAGGCCGCCTCCGAGGCCGGCGCCTCCAAGGTCGCCGGCGCCGCCGAGGTCCCCTACCTCGCCGACGAGAACGCCGACGAGGACCCCGACCTCCGCGTCACCGTCCGCGGCGACGAGACCCCGCTCGCGCGCCGCGCCAGGGACGCCTTCCTCGCCCGCGGCAAGCCCCTCGTCCTCGAGAAGATCCGCGAGTTCGTCGCCGCCATGGCCAAGGGCGGCCCGGCCAAGGACGAGCTCGAGTCCAAGAAGACCTCCGCGAAGGGCGCCGCCCCCGCCGCCGCGCCTGGCGCCGCCCCGGCTGCCAAGAGGGAGGAGGTCCCCGCCCCCGCGCCGGCGGCCAAGGAGAAGAAGGCCAAGGGGAAGGACAAGGAGGGGTTCAAGACGATTGAGATGACGGAGAAGTTCTACTGCCGCGCCAAGGACATATATGAGATCCTGATGGACGAGAACAGATGGAAGGGGTTCACGCAGAGCAATGCGAGGATCAGCAGAGAGGTTGGAGGGGAATTCAGCCTCTTTGATGGCTCCATTACCGGCGTCAATGAGGAGCTGCAGGAAGGGAAGCTGATTGCCCAGAAATGGCGGTTTGGGAGCTGGCCGGATGGCCTGTATTCCTCGGTAAGTTTCTCGCACGATGGATGCCTGATCTATCTATGCCAACAAGTTAGGATGGTACTGCTCGGGTGTGCTCAACCTTATACTGCATATCAAAACTTAGGATGTCGAAAAAAGTAAACGGCGATAAGTTATTCATTCAAGGATTAATATTCGTTTTGTCCAAATCCAAGAATAAATAAAAGTTTGATATGCCTAATAGGGGCTGATGTTTGCTAGGCATGGTAGCTTCCTCCCATCTGAATTCAAATTGCTAAAATCAATAATAGAATGTGAGGATTCATGCCAATCTATTTAAATGTTCACTTTGTTATCCAAATACATTTAACAGCAAATATGTCTCACCTTTAATGGCGCAGTTTTGGCTGTTCAATCTGCGTTGGTGAGTACTGGGTAGTGGGTACACAGTTTCCAAATATATTTAACAGCTAATATGTCTTAGTAATGGAATTATTCAATTTCTATCAGTGAGTGAACACTTGGGGTTGCTGAAATTTCTGCTATGAATAGAGGTTAGGGTCACCAATCCACACCCTTATTTGGCTCTTTGTGAATATATGCAACAGTGCTAGTTAGTACGCCCTATTTTTGTCACGAGTTAATTAGGCCCTGTTTAGTTTCCAAAAAATTTTCTATAGTACTTGTCACATCGAATTTTTGGACACATACATGGAGCATTAACTGCAGTTGAAAAAATAACTAATTACACAGTATAACTGTTTCATAGAATTTTTTAAGCTTAATTAGTGTATGATTGAATATTAATTGTCAAATAACAACGAAATGTACTACAGTATTAAAATCCAAACTTTTTTTGCAAACTAAACGCAGCCTTAGGAACTGAGCATTTTGTTGAAATTTGTGCATGCAACGCCTCCCTACACCGCCTTACATTTGTGGGCACATATAATTTTGAAAGTAAGTATTGTTGGCTTTTGCTTAAGGGGCCGTTTAGTTCCCGAACCAAAAATTTTTGGATGTCAAATCGAGGGTTTGACCAGACGTCGGAAGGGCTTTTTGGACATTAATTAAAAAACTAATTTCAGAACTCACCTGGAAACCGCGAGACGAATTTTTTGAGGCCTTTGACCGCATCATTAGCCTAAGTTGCACGGATACGGATACGTGTATCGGTATCGGAAGGATACGGATACGCGGATACGACAATTTTCTAAAAAACCCGATACGCGGATACGTTTACTATTTAAATAAAATAAAATAATAATAATAATGCAGCGCCACAAAGTATTTCCTCCACCAATAATAATAATGGCTTCTCCAGAATGGAGCCAATTCATGTTAGTACCTAGGTATTTCATAAGAAATATGGCACCAGCATATCAACTACTAACTGCGGGTCCCACATATCATACACTTCATTTTTTATCCACCCACTCCCCCCACCCCGTCGCACTCCACTCTCTCTCTCCTCCCTTCACTCTCCCCAGGCCGGCGGCGGCGCTCCTCCGGCCTCCCTCGCCGGCACCGGGCTAGACGGCGGCAGGCGCGGCAGGTGCGGCGGGCGGCCACCGGATCTGGTCGACGGCGGGGGCGCGGCGGCCCTCCTCCCTCGTCGCGCTGGATCCCCCTCCCTCCTCCCTGCTCCCTCCCTCGGCGGCCATGGCGGCCGCGACGCGGTTCGTGGTGTAGCGGAGGCGCGGGACGGCCCTGCTCCCTCCTCCGCCCTCGATTTGGGGCGGCGGACGGCCCTGCTCCCTCCTCCTCCCTCGATTCGGGGTGGCGGCGGCCGGAGCCCCTCTCTGGCTCTCTCTCCCCGGCGGGCGGCCTCGGCGGGCGACGAGCTCGGCGGCCTCGACGGTCTCGGCGGGCGGCGAGCTCGGCTCGGCTCCGGTGCCCCGCACCTCCATCCTCCCTCCTCCCTCTCCCTCCCGCGGCGGCGGATCTCGAGCTCGCGCGCTCCTCTCTCTGCTCTCCGATACGGCAACAGATACGTATCCAAACCTGAGTTTCAAGGCCCATTGCGGCCCAGTACGCCGATACGCGATGGATACGTATCCCCGGAGTATCCCTGGCGTATCCGTATCCGATACGTATCGGATACGGGATACATGGTCTCCTGGACGTATCGGGGTAATGGAGTCATTAGCACATGTGGGTTACTGTAGCACTTATGGATAATCATGTATTAATTAGGCTCAAAAGATTCGTCTCGTCGTGTACATCAAAACTGTGCAATTAGTTTTGTTGTTTAACTATATTTAGTGCTCCATGCATGTGTCCAAAAGGGGAGGCACAAATTTCGAGGTGAAAATTTTTGGTAACTAAACGCCCCCTAACTTGTGTTTTGTGTGCTTAACAAGCTAAAATGTTCTCACACTGTTCTGAGTGCTGCTGTCTAGCAATTGCTGTATGTCTTTTCTTTGGTAGATAAAATAGTGTGCTTATTGGACAGGATGTCTATAATTGTAACTGTGCATTTGTGGATTACCTTACCCAATTTATTTTCAGTGTCACCTCACTTTGTCGAATGATACTTGAAATGCAGGTGAGGTTGGTCTTCGATGAGCCCGAATCTGGAGTTACAATCATAAAGCTCAAACAAACTGATGTGCCTGAGGAAGACAAGTATGTTTTCATTATTCATTATGTCATTTCCTGTGCATTGAACTTCAAATCTTGCCTCCTGCATGTCTAGAAAAAAATTGAACTTCAAATCTTCTAAAATTGTGTATCTAGTTACTTATAATATCTCGCTCTGGCGGCATTGTAGGTATGGTAATTCAACTGTGGTGGAGAACACGGAGAGGGGCTGGAGAGAACTCATTTTCCAGCGGATACGTGGAGTGTTCGGTTTTGGGATCTAAAGAAGTGATACAGCCTGAGCTGGGTCTCTAATTTTTACGGAGTCGGGCCTTGGATGCCATAGTTATCCATGTTTTACTCACCCAGTTATTCCATGTTGTTAAAAGGCAAAACTCAGCATACCATGGGGGTTAAAAACATCTGTTATTCATCATGCATGCGTACTCTTGTTTGGTTGGTCAACATGATCGTGTTGTGATTGTGTTGTGTCTGCCAGTGTCACAGGATGACACGAGTAAATGGAACGTAGATAAAGAGTGCCGTGAATTGAAGTTAGGTTTACGACTGAAGTATCGCACCAGCTATTTGCTTCTTGTCTCCAGCCTCATTTACGATAAGGTATAAATGTCTGTTGTGTGTTGCGACAGATCGGATCAGAGGTTGAGTACCCACCTCTTGAGTACTGCTGGTACCTGGTAGGGTTTTTGTAAGCGTCCCTCCAGCTTACCGATAAATGGAGTGGTGAAGTGGCGCGTACAGACTTCAACAAAGAACGTGTGAATTGATCGCAATGAATTAACACATGGAGGAGCAAGTTATCTATTGAGGAGTCAGCTAGAGCCTTGATGTCCTTGCAAAACACACTGTATCAGAACACAAAACATACTACTGATGACATTAAGGGGTAGGCAACCATGAACATTTTTACTAGGGGAACATGAGAAAGAAACTACACCGATGAATCTGGTGCTAAAACTTATGTGGCAACCTCTAGAAGATGGTTGGGTTAAAATCAATGTTTGATTGTTGATGGAAGTTTTGCTGAGGCCACGGGACAAGCTTCAGTTGGTATTGCCATCTGGGACCATTTAGGACAAGTGCTATTGGGCAAGTGCTACTCTCTTCCTGGAGGTGTTTGTTACAGCGTTCCTCAGCAGAAGAAACAGAACTTGCTGTGCGCAAAAAAGGCTTGTCATTCAGTGTAGGATGGATACAAAAGCCCAGCAATGTTAGTCAAACTGTTGCACTTGCACTGCAGCTCTTTCCAAGCAAGGAATTGATCGCTCATTACACGCAAGCATTGGGTTGCGGAATGCAAGGCACTCATGAGATTGATGGGAGGTGTTAAACTTTCAAAGGCCAATAGAGAGCAGAACAAAGTAGCACTGCACATGAGTTAGCAGAACATGCTAGACGTGTATGTAGCTTAACTGTTTGGCTAGCAATAGTTGCTTATTGTCGCTCTGTTCTGCTGGCAACCAGCAACAATATTTTTCTCTCACACCAAATTAGCACCAGCCACAGCTAGCCGAACAGAGTGTGTATTGATCGTAATATACTTGAAGATGTAATAATAACCAGAGATAATCAATGAAGTTATATTTTCGCTAGCAAAAAAAAAGAAAAAGAAAGAATGTGTAAGCCATGGGTTCAGCTTGGGTCTCGGGCATTTGGATTGCCACAGTATGTCAGTATCTTCAATGAAATACTAGACAAAACATTGAAAACGACAAAAAACAATTAAACATATTTGCAATTTTAGAGAGACAGAGAGAGAGAGAGAGTAAAACTTGGCGCAACCATACCTCATTGCTTTCTCGCAAAAATTGAGGTTCAAACTCATTCTAGTTTAATTTATAAGAAAACACCAAGTTTTGAGTGCAACTGTGTGATAGACGAGACCTGAAATTCTTCATCTTCGTACGAATTAATTAATCTGGAATGATTTTGAATCTTGCGGTGTCCGAGTTACAAATTTTTTTCAATGCTTCAAAGTACGCTTGTAGTCTGTAGAGATAATTTGTCAATTTTCAGCACATAGGTCTCCTACATCGATAGCAGGGATGCTGGGTTGGCTTGAGAAAGGATGACCGTGTGCACATATATACGTGGCCTCGAGGCTTGCTGCTTCCACGGTTTGAGCTCCATGACACCTTGTTTCCACAAACCACAATTACTCTAGCGTAGTGGAGGAAATGAGGGTCTAGCTGTTGGAACAGGTGTATGGCGCCACCCAACAAACGACTCAACTGGTGTGAGGACCCCAACGAAGCAATGGCTGAGGTCGCAACGGAGGACTATAGCTAGCGTCCAAAGCTACTCTATTAAATGGACTTGTGAAAAGTAAAGGGAAGAATCACAATTTTTTTTGAAAGGAAAAATCGCAATTTCACTTCAAAATAAAAAAGGAAAAGAGAACTCAAAAAGTTAAAATGGTAAAACCACAATTTTACTTCAAAGCAACGGCAAGAACAAAAAAACTAAAATCCAATAGGTAGACAATTGAATTTGGTGGAACAGATGAAATATAATTCAACGGACTCATCAAATTAAATCAAACGGGGTAAAAAAGATAAAACTAGGTGGTCTTTACAATGGGTTATATGGGCTTTCCAATGGGCTATCTGGGCCTAAAGCGCCATAGATCAGGCACTCGGCCCAACAACGAGCGAAGAAAAGAAGAGCCCATTCTGAATGGCACCTAGGGTTAGAAGAGTGCTTGGCTACTATATATATAACGAGACCCATCCCCCACGCCCACCTGCGCCTCTCGACCTCAGGTCCGCCGCCTCGCCACAGCTGTAGCTAGATCGATCGCCGCCGCGTCGACAAGCCGACGAGGCGTCCCCGCCCTTGTCCCCTCATGCCCGTCTCTCTCTCCCTCCCTCTTTCCCTCTCGATGCGGGGCCGATGACTGGAGATCTATTGTCCGTACCATCTGATTTTCTGATGCATCGAATTTGCCAAATTTTCCGAGGCCCCAGATCGATCTCCTCAACCCTGCTCGCTGCGATTTTTCTTCTCGCTGTTTTTGATTTGGTGTCGCCGTGGTTAGGTTAGCCTTCGCTTTTTTTTTTGGTGTCTCCAAAGGCAACAAATTAGAGTCTCTGATGCGCCTCTTGCCGTGGCGCATTCAGCGCTGTACGTTGCCGACAGAGATCTCGGAATAAGTTATCATGCATTGGCCGTCTTCTCGTGCGGCTTGTGCATCCCGATGTCCAACAGTTCTCTCGCTGTCTCGCATCAATGCGATCCTTGCAATCGAAAACCCTCGCATCTTACTTCTGCTGAGTTGTATGCAGGCTCTTGGTTTTTCTGTTACTGGATGAACATCTTTGTCCTGCCCTTCTCGGAGATTCAGAGAACGCAGAGACATTTCTGTGGTGGTGATGCTCTGGTGCACCACGAACGATTTAAAATCACTATATTTGTGCAATAATGTATTTGGAAATGACATTCAGAAGGCTACTTAGTCAACATATCTGTGGTAATCTGAAAGCTAAAATCCAAGCTGTAACTTTTTAACTTGGTACACAAAGTTACACTCTTGAGAGCTACATTTGTCTCGAATGATATTCCTACACGATGGTTGATGCAAAATCCTGTGGCTGCCTGCCTGTGCGCTCTACGACCTTGGCAATATCTTGCCGTTGTACATCTTGTCAAGCAACTGCTTGGCTTCTGGTCGCCGGAGGAGTCCCTTGTTGTTCGGCAGCCCAGTTCCAAGACAGACTGGGCAGACCAGCTTCCCTCGGCCTAATGGTATTAATAAGTAGCATGTTTAATACTTGAAAACAAATGCCCATACAGAAATTTCCGAAATATTCAAAGATATATATGCTTAGAAGATGGAGTGTGTTTTCAAAAATAACAAGACGAAACAGGTGGATTTTGAATGGATGTGCACCTGAAACTGATTAAACTATAGTAGTCTGTATTATCAAACTGCAAATGTTCATATACCACAATGGCAGAGCCACATGCATCCGGAATCGGCAATGCAAGGAAAGAGCATACCATAGCAATTCGGACACTCTGTGAATTCATAAACATCTTTTGCCCTCTTCCTGTTGAGCGCCTTCCATTTTCCTGTGCCACCGCACATGTCACCTGAATCCAGCTTAAAGTGAATTCACTCCAAGAAAAAGAACCACCGTTTGCAGTTTTGCCAGAACTATACTCCATATGAAGTAGAAAAAAAGAGAGGAAAAAACTTGCTACCCAGTGGACCAATATTATTAACTCAGTTGTGCAAAAAATAGCATTCAAACTCGCTCCTTTGTTGGTTGTTGTTATTACTAGAATTTAACCAAACAATTGATGTGGGTACTTGAAGTGAAACGGAAGTGCAAAGCATGACTCGCTGTGTTTGCATCTGAACGACATATGGAAGTTACCTATTCCAGTTAGTCAATAAAACTATTGTTTCCATAATTCTATTATAGAAGGTGGGTACTCTATTGATACGATTGCCAATTTTCAAGAACGCAAATCTTATATGGAGTCTATAACTGATGAAGTCATTCAGCATAAAACAGGAACACGCAAAGCGATTAAGTGATGTGAAACCCTTACATATCACAGCACCGCTGCCGTTGCAATTTCTGCAAACAGCTTTCTGTATCCCAGACTTGTTTGTCATATCTGCGGCGATTACATTTGGTGTACAAATCGTTGGGCCTGTTGCACTGATTAGGGCTACAGCACCTAGGCAGACAAGACACTTTCGTCTTGAAGGTCTAGTTTCTTCATCCTGTATAACAGATGGTGCATTAGAACACTTGGAGAAATTCAGAAAAGGGAATCCGATAAAATGTTGCTGGAAGCCTGGAAGGAACGCCAATTAGCACAAGAAAGGCGCATTCAGTAGTGGGTCTGTTTCATAACTGCTTGAGTGATTAGAACCAGCTCACTCAAAATGTAGCCCGAAGTTGTATATTCCTCAATGGCAAGATTTTGGTTGTCAAATGTCACAAGTCTGGAACCAATATAATGGGCACGGTGTCTAGAGCAATCAAGACAGCTATACCTGGGGCCTTTGATATTTTCGATTTAATGCATCCATAGATGCTTCTTACTAAGCTTGTTACACTAAATGAAACATAATCAATTATGAGAATCTAAAATGCCTAAATTCTAAAGATATGATTATAGTAAGAACCTTCCACTCACTACGACAAACAAATCAGATCAGGCTCTCTATCCTTATTCATGTTTTTTCAACTCTGAATGTAAAAGTTGGAAGAGTGAACCTACTAAGTGTCTAAGGGATGGCATAGCTTGAACATTACAAATATTATACGGGTTACTGCGATCAGATACATGCTTAGCGAACATCGCGAATTGGACATGATGAAGGAGAAGGCAACACTCACAACCTTGCCTCCCTTGCACATGTCCGCACGTCCCTTTGCATCATCACCTGAGCAACACCTGATCTGAGGTCGCACTGAAGCACAAACATGCCAAGAACTGAAAGTTAGCCTCATCAGTCACCACCAAGATCAGAACTCCTCCATTTCTCCAAGAAAACCATTTCCCTTAAAACATGCAGAGTACTACGCGTAGCCCGGTGTTTATGCAGCAGAGCATAGCACGGAAACAATGCTACATCCTGAAAATTAGCTGCCCAAGAAGGCAAGAATGAGCGCCCCGAGAGCACTCTCCCAGGAAGGCTCACCTCTACTCGGCCGGCAGGCTCCGCTGCCGCCGGCGGAGGCTCGACGGCGCGAGAAGAACTCGGGGGAGAGCGGCGAGGCCGGCGAGAGGAGCGAGTGGCAGCCGGCGCCCGCCATTGCCACCCGGCTGGCTCTCTCCGTCGCCTCTGGGTTGCTCGGTGTTTTTTTGGGTTGCTCAGTGTTGTGCGGACGAGAAGAGGAGCGAGCGAGCGGCTGCGCTGCTGGAGATGGGGTCGCAAATATCGTTTTTTTTAAACCAGGATAATATATTACATATGATAAACTTGTTTACATTCTTACAAAGACACCCTTGGGAAATAGAAAAAATACAGCTCAACCCTTGCAAGAACAACCCGGTCCTTCTCGTCACCGGCGAACGGCAGCAGCTTGAGGCCGTTCCCCTTACCGACGAAGAAACATAGTTTTTGATTGCCTCCAAGAGTAGTATATCGAAATCATCGACATACCGTAGGAACGCCGAACGCCCTGGCTGAAGATGACCGTCGGCCATCACCTCGCCGAGAAACCAGAGAGCTGGCGCCACAAGATCCACCCAGAACTCCGGCCCACCAAACGACGAGACAACCCAACAAGGAATTGAACCACCTAAACAGGTGGGAAGCAAAAATCAACCCAGTTTCTCAGTAACAGTTGGTAGGCATACCTCCTAGATCCACCGCCGACGCCGACATCAACGGAGATAAGGGAGGGACAAGCAAACCCAATGAGATCGTAGCACTCCAGCTCTTCGCTTGGACCAAAGCCCGATCCAGCGAGACGAAGAAGAGGCTGGAGAAATTTATTCCATCGCAGTAGCGTCTCCTCCATCCTAGAAACGCTACCTAGATCTAAACTACTCAAACAAAGAAGGAGTATGTACACCGGCCATCGATCCTGCAGCTCCTCTCCACCTCCGACATCGGAACGGACGCCGGATGCGAGGAGGAGCTGGCGGGGTCGACGCCGGGAGTGAGATCGCGTCTCCGCCGCCCTTTTGACTGTAGCAAGGGAACGAGGTGGAGAGGACGAGAAAGTTCTCCCGGGTCGCAAATATCTGGTCCGGTTCGGATCCGACCATGTTTGGGCCACCGGGTCCGGCCCAGAATAGGCCCAGTCCGGCTCAAACTCAACGAGGCCCAGTGCCCGACCCGAACCCATGTGACCGGCGGCGAGACAAGGCCGCAGACGCACTGCTCGCCGGCGGGCGGCGCCGCCGAGCCATGTCGTCCAGGCCACCGGCTTCCGCCTCGGGCGGCGACAGGCTCTAGGAGGAAGCCGGTGGCGCGGACTCTCTACTCGGGATTAGGATGGCTGCTCTGCTTTCAGATCTCGCGGTCGTGCTGGTGCGCAGTCTCCAGTCTCAGCTGGATCTCGATTGGAGATTTCAATCAAATTTAGAGGCTCCTATGTAACTTCTAAAAGATAATTAACCTATGTATCTATAAAGTTTATTAGATCCAAATTAAATTGAGTATTTTTTAAAAATAGTTCAACATTTAAAAATAACAGATTTAATATTTTTTTAGAAACACATTGCAACATTTTAGAAAAATAATACGTTTAACATTTTTACAAACTATCTCAACATCTCAAAAGAATGAATTCAACACTTATCAATACTTATCCAACATTTTAATAAAAAGGATCCTTTACGGCTTCTTCTTCGGCACTTGGGGCGACGGGGGCGGTGGCGCGCAGCCCAAGCAGCAGCGGGGGCATGTAGCCCCAAAAGCACTGCACGGAGGCACGCACAAGCCCCGGCAACGGCGCACGTCTAGCAGCTAACGGCGGCAACTTCGGGATCGAGCGGGAACAGTAGCAATGGCGGCGAAGATTGTGGGCGAGTGCCCTATGGAATTGGATGATGAAGGTAACGAATCGCACGGAGGGAAGTCATCTGCACGAATCTTCAACATTGAAAGATGAATAACAAAAAATCTTGTGGAAGCACCATCAAATCTTAAGAAACTGTAATCTGAAAACCAGTAGCTGTTCCAAAACAAGTATTTCAAAGCTAGTGTCTGCATTGGTGACTTCTTTTCCTTCTTAATGAAAAATGTGCTCAGATATGGTCGCGAAAAGAAAACCAGTAGCTGTTGTGCTTTACAACTGCACGACCGACTCTTCAAATTCAGGTAAGCACAAGCTTTACAAGTTACGATCAGAGTTTTTGAGCTCCAGAGCACATCGATTAACTCCCCATTTCTGTGACACCCCGGCCCAGGGCTTAATAGGATTAATAGGATACTCATACCAACAAGTTGCAACTTCTTTTCCGGAAGCCGGTCTCCAAAGAACTCCGAGGTTAAGCGTGCTTGGCCCGGAGAAATTTGGGGATGAGTGACCGATCGGGAAGTTCTTCCCGGGACTTCCCGGGTGCGCACGAGTGAGGACAAAGTGTGCAGAAAAGACTGGTATTGATCTGTGAGGGCAGTCTATGTCCTAGAAAGCAGCCAGATGTAAGCGGGCCCGGCCTCGGGGAGGCGGGACGTTACAGAATGGTATCAGAGCCGACTCTCGCGGTTTCACGGGCACGTACGGGCGTAAGTGCGGAGGCATGAGCACGGGCGCGTGGGGGCGCAGATGCCACCGGCATGTGCACGGGCGCGTGGCGGGTCAGTGCACGGGCATCTGGGATGCGCCGTTGGCACTGGACGCACGGACGTGGCACAGGGACCGTTGGCACTGGACGCACGAACGTGGCACATGGGCTGCTGGCACTGGACGTACGGGACGTGGCCAAGAGAGGATGTTCCTGGCTTGGGATTGACCGACGAGGACGTCGGTCTCTTAAGGGGGTGAGTATGTGACACCCCGGCCCAGGGCTTAATAGGATTAAGGCTTGGGATTGACCGACGAGGACGTCGGTCTCTTAAGGGGGTGAGTATGTGACACCCCGGCACAAGGCTTAATAGGATTAATAGGATACTCATACCAACAAGTTGCAACTTTTTTTCCGGAAGCCGGTCTGCAAAGAACTCCGAGATTAAACGTGTTTGGCCCGGAGAAATTTGGGGATGGGTGACCGATCGGGAAGTTCTTCCCGGGTGCGCACGAGTGAGCACAAAGTGTGCAGAAAAGACTGGTGTTGGTCTGTGAGGGCAGTCTATGTCCTAGAAAACAGCCAGATGTAAGCGGGCCCGGCCTCGGGGAGGCGGGACGTTACAATTTCACAGCACGCAAATATCTCACACTGGGCAGAAATATTATCAGAACTCATAAGTCATAACATGAACAGGCGAACGAGGTAACAAACTAAAGGTAAAGGCAGCAAAACGGAGAGCTAGTGATGCAACTAAGGGCGATCAAACAGTGGAAACACTCTGAGCTGTCGCTGATGTCGATTTGGTGTTACCCCTTTTTATCTTCTTCATCGTCACGACCACGTCGCTCATCGACATCCTTTGATCGGGCAATTCACTTGAGCAGAGCAAACCCAGCTCAAATATCGGCAAAAGAGAGGCATTCATGTCACAGGTAGAAGAAGTATCTTGCAGCAGCTGATCGTCCAGAACACAGGCAAGGTCAGCAGGACATGCTTGATGAACCCACTGCCTAATGTTTAGTACTCCATCGAACATAGGATCTGTGGGTCTCTTTCCAGTGAACACTTCAAGAAGCATCATTCCGTAGCTGAACACATCACTCTTGAGCGACGCCCTTCCAAGAGATCCATATTCTGTTCAACAAGTCAACAAGAAACAATTTAGCATGGTTGATCAACACAGTGAACCAACTATTAGCAATTAAAAATTATACAAGAACTAAATTTAGCAAGGTTAACTGTTTATAGAGTGGCAGTACCTGGCGCCATGTACCCAACTGTTCCAGGCATGCTTGCAGTGATCATGGAGCTGTCATCACCAAATAGCAACTTTGCGATGCCGAAGTCTGCCACGTGTGCAGTCATGTCCTCATCAAATAGCACATTGCTGGGCTTCAAGTCACAGTGCAGGACCACCTCGTGGTGTTCATGGTGCAGATACTCCATTGCCATTGACACATCCAACATGATGTCCAGTCTCTTGAGGAACTCAAAGTTCCTCCTACCTTCAGAGTGTAGGAGCATCTCTAAGCTACCATTGGGCATGTACTGAAGAACCAGTGCTCTGAAGTCCAGGTTAGAGCAGGTGTTCACTACCCTTATCAGGTTTCGGTGCCTAGCCATGCGAAGCACATGACACTCAACATCAAAGCTTCTAATGGCCTGTTCCAGTTGTATGTCTAGAACTTTTATTGCAACCACCAAACCGGTGCTTAGTTGGCCTTTGAAAACTTTTCCGAAGCTCCCAGCCCCCAACAGGTTGCTGCTGCTAAAATCATCAGTGGCGCGAACAAGCTCATGGTACGACAGCAACCTATGGCTCATAACAGCACCCAGATCAAAGGCAGAAACTTCAACTTCTCCTTTGTTCTTAATTTTCCTTCTGATTGTTAGGTAAAGGCAAAGAACAGTAGAACCAAATGCTATGGTGACACCAGGGAGGAGAAATTTCAGGAAGTGTTTATTACTGGAATGATACTTTTGAGGACATGGCGAAAGTCCAAGATGCGGAATGCCACATAGCTCTGTATTCCCAATCAGAGATTGTAATGTGATGTTTGAGAAAACACCTCCCTCAGGTATCTTGCCTTGTAGCCTATTGAAGGAGAGGTTCAAGGTTGTCAAGTAGTTGAAATTGGCAAGGAACTCGGGAATGGTACCAGAGAGATTGTTGTAGGAGAGGTCCAATGATATTAAGCTAGTCAGCTCTTGAAACGAGTCTGGGATCGAGTTCTCAAATAAGTTGTGTGATAGATTTAGATAAGTGAGCATCCTAAGTTGTCCAAATGATTCGGGGATTGAGTACTCAAACAAGTTGTGTGACAGATTCAGATGAGTGAGCATCCTGAGCTGTCCAAATGATTCCGGGATGCTTCCATGCAAGAAGTTGTAAGAGAAGTCAATCGTATTTGCTTGTTGTAGCCCACTAACATCAGTTGGTAGCACACCGGCAATGGAATTGTGACAAAGATTTAGCTGGACAAGTTTATCAAGGTGGAAAATGCCTCCCGGTATTGTTGAATTTAACTGGTTATGGGACAATTCGATGTATTCTAGTTGGCTAAGATTGCCAATGCTATCAGGTATGGAGCCAAACAACTTGTTTCTTTGGAGAAGCAGCCTTTGCAAGCTCCCGAGCATACCAATTTGTGATGGTATAGGGCCAAACATGTTGTTGCTGGAGATATCAAGGAACCCGAGGTTTTGCAGCATAGAGACATATTCTGGGATTGCTCCTGTTAGTTGGTTGTTAGAAATATCTATCCACTCGAGATTGCTTAAGTTTGATAATGTTGATGGAAGCCCACCAGTTAACTTGTTAGAACCAGCATAAAGCCAATGTAAATTTACTGACAGATTCCCCATAAGGTCATGGAGTTCCCCAGTGAAAGAATCTATCTATTATCTTAATACAATAGTGTTAAAAGAAGTCACCACGTTCGCCGAGAGAGTCTAGAAATTCCCACGTTAATCTAAAAAAGAGAAAGATTTGCACCGTTGGATTTTATGAAGATCTAACGGTATGTATTATTCTAAAGAATCTATATCACATAAAAAACTATATTAGATTAAATTTTATGTTTCCTATTTCCTATTAGACTTGGGCTCTATTGTTTTATTACACTCGGACTCTATTATTTCCAATCTAAAAAAAGACTCCATTATTTCCATGACGTAGAATTCGTAAGGTGTACTCCATCCTAGCTATCTAGCTATAGGAATATGTTGATGTGTAGTTTAGTTTACAAAATAGGATAAGAGTTTTACGAAGCTGAGGGCACCGATGGTGCGCTGCTGTGATCAGCGGCCACTAGAAAAGCAATTGACATCTATTTATTATATTAACTAGCATAGTGCCTGTGCATTAGTGCGGGTAATTTAAATTTTACCTAGATCTACATGAGACCATCAATTTTTTTACTCTCTCGCTACGTCTACAAACCGTGTGGCGATAGTGTGAGATATTGATTAATTGCCCAGCTTCCAGTTTTGATTCAGATTGATTTTGTTCGGGTTCCGCTTAGGATTCCGATTGCAAATCTGCCCCCATGCGTGCTACGGACAAAGTTGGTATAGGTATCAGATACATATAGTTGTCCATATTTTAATGTATAAGGATTTACGTGATTGAGTCGTGGACGGAGAAGTTGTCCGACTTGCATATGAGATGGACTAAGATCCACATGTCAATGACACAAGACAGACCAAACAAAAAGTTAAGGTGGAAACCTTGCTCGGTTTAGAAATAGGTACATATAAGAGAGTATTAAAGGAAGCCACAATGTTTATCGAGAGAGTTTAGAAATTCTCGCGTTAATTAAAAAAGATAAAAAAATATACTCCCTCCGTATAGAAAAAGAATATCGTTTTGGATAAGGTTTGGGTTAACCATTGGGAATATAAATCATGAATAACTTTTCAGTTATTGAGTTTGAAAAAGTGAAAGCCATGTAAATAGATTTTTCTTAAAAATCACATATATATATATCACTTTTCAACAAATATTTTTATAAAAACAAGCAGTCAAAGTTATGCTTTGGAGACCGTGTTGTTATCCTAAAAATCTTCTATTTCCTATATGGAGAGAGTACACCATTGGATTTTATAAAGATCTAACGGCTAAACTAACGTGAAGAGAAATTCCCAGGTTAATCTAAAAAAGTGAAGGATTTATTAAATTTTATGAAGATCTAACGGCCTAGACTAACTCGAAGAGAAATTTCCATGTTAACCTAATAAATAGAAGGATTTAAACGGTTAGATTTTAAAAAGATCTAGCGGTTCATATTTGTCGCGGGCTTTTGGGGGTACCCACAGCCGGGTGGCGGAACGCACCCGACTATTCCCCAAGGGGGAGTACTCGGGGAAGTGCTAAGCTATTAGGCCGATCTAGCTTCGGGGTAAGAATGCAAGAACACACGGATTTAGAGTGGTTCGGGCCGCCGGAGCGTAATACCCTACATCCACTGTGTGGTGTATTGCACTAGAAATGAAATGAGTCTATCCTCTGCCCCCCAAGTCTCCCTTTGGACTTGACCTTTCTCTAACGGGCGTCTCCCTTTTATAGAGCAAGGAGGACGCGTACACAGGCGTCGGACCCCGACAGGTGGGCCCAACAAGGATGTATATTTTACTAGACAGTAGTGGTGCTACAGTGATGGAGAATCTCTTGCCGGATACACTTCATCGTCCTGTAGACTCTCTAGCCGAGGGGGGTCTTCTCCTGTCTCATCGGCGAGGCACCCGTTGAGGCAGTGTAGGTTGCGGCGTAGTCTGTTGGGTCTACCGTGTAGGTGTTATGATACTCCGTCGCCGAGTTGTCGTATCTAACGTGCGTGGTGTACCTTGGTAACGCGCGGTCAACAATACAGTCTGGTGAAAGTTTCCTCGGGCTCTGCTGTGGCAGAGCGCACTTAACGCCTCCTGCATTGAATGTGGTAGGTGGCCAAGTCTTCCCGAGGAAGCTTGGCAGCCGCGCGCGTATCTGCGTCTGCAGAAACGCGGCGGCTCCGGACCCCCCCCAGGCGGGGTGTCTGTTCCCTCCCTGCCGAGGGGTCCGGATAGTATATGGGGGTCCGGGACCCCGTGGGAGGTCCGGGGCCCCCGGCTGTTTTGTCTGAGTGCTCCCTTCTCCGGGACACGTGGGGACACCGGATCCAACCCCGAGCGGGGTGCGGGTCCGAGACCGTTGGTCCGGTGAGATGGAGTCGGACCCCAGGGGTCCGGTTGCTCAGCTCCTTTGGGCGTAGTTACGGATAACTACGAGTCTTGACACAGCAAGAGGGGTACCCTAGTCCAAAGGTACCGACAATATTAATTTAAAGAATCCATACTGAATATTAGTAAATATCTAAATTAGAATTAGTAAATAGCTAAATTAGAAATTAAAATAGGATAGACCAAGCTTATAACGTCAAAGACTTTTCAAAAAAAATATGCTGGAAATCAATCTTTCATCCACGTGCTATTCAAGTCAAAATCTAAGGCATTAGGCCATTAACGTTAGGAAATAGTACTATTGGTTTTTCTCAACGCCATAGGAATAAGTCGCCTTAGCCCTAGATAGATATGGGGTAGATAGACCCAAAGACAATTCCGACCTGCCACCAGGTAATGGTCTAGAATGAAACGCACGTGTGGAGCCCTTTGGATTGAAGGGCCCCGCACCGGGGGAGGTCACACATCCCTCAGAAGTAGGGTGATCCCTTCGTGGAGAACGGTTAGCCTGGCGGCACATTTAATACATCATCTCGGTGCAGCATAACAGGGCTCGAGGATGACGTGCTTTCCCCATAAAACTGCATGATAGGGGAGGCGTGCCCACAGACGGCGCTGTGACCACGCTGGGAGGGGGGCTCCCTGGGTCACGTCACATCAACTGGCGATGGATAGTGTGGTGCCCCCAGCATCCGCCGCTTCCCATCGTGTTAGGCAAATATGGAGAAGAGCAACCGCGACCCCGGGCAAAAACTTAGGGCAAAACAAGGATCCCAATTTACCCCAGAATATCACAGGATCCCTCGGGGTACAATCTCGAACAAGAACAGGTCTGCCTTTTAGAATTGAGCCATGCCCAGACGGTAGGCACCACTTGCCGCCCCGCGCCTATCCTAGGGCATCGCGTTCACACCTAAGCATCGCACAGAAGTAGAATAGAAGAGTAATGTGTAAGTGGGGGATGCTTGGATCCTGATTTAGGACTCCCTCAGTTGATGATACCAGACTGAATATAACAAGTAGCATCGCACAGAACATAGGGTGTTACGCTTCCAAGCGGCCTCAACCTATCTAAACTCATTTGTCCACCGTTCGTCTCACGGATGGGATCTATACTGTGTGTTACACCCCTAGCCGAATCTCAAAACGGGTGTTCCCATGAATCTCTACTCGCGGTACTCACCCACCGTTAGTTTTTCTTAATAAGTAAACAATAGTAATCGGTGTATATTAATTTTAGAAAACAATTTAATTTGCAATTTTGTGGATAAAAGGCATAAGCAAAAGTAAAAAAATTATCAATCATGCGGCAGGGTATGCAAATATATATATCGTTGCCCAAAAAGACAGACTGTCTTGGCCAACAAGTAGCATCAATCAATCATGCAAAAGGTTTTGAAGGGAAGAACAATTGTACTTGAGAGTGCTCAACTTGGGGGAGTGTGACAATAACCAGCACATGGACATTAGGAGCCTATGAATGAAAATTTGGTGATGCGGCCATGTTGTACGAGAGTATCAACATGATGCATCCTAGCAAGTCATTGCCACTGCAGCATGCTCATCATCACTAGCAACTGGAATTATTCAAAAATTAAATTTTAATGATACCAGGATAGTATACATTGAGCCACTCACCAAGAACTTCTTCTTAATAAAAAAACAAAGAGAACATTTTAACCGTAACCAAACTTTCATACAAAACTATTCATGACCAGTCAAAAATAAAAATATATTCCTATTGAATATGAGAAAATAACATGTTGTAGGGAAAGAGTGGTGATATGATCCAAAGAAACCAACTCGGGACCAATATTTGACATGGATATACCTAATTATGGGCAGTCCAACCCAATGAACCTGACCCGACACATCCAAAATGCCCAATCCAACCAATATGTTGACCAGTTTGGACAGAAATTTTCGACCCACAAGAAACAATATGTTGGATAGAGCTAGACTTTTCTTACCTAAAATCCCAAAAAAAAAACGGCCGAACCCGAAAATTGTACATGAAAAATTGGGTTTAACCCGACCTAACCACATATCGGGCCGGGCTTGAATAAAAGAATCCGACCTGGTGGCCGGGTCGGGTCGAGTTCGCGCTGAAGAGAATACCGAGCTTTTCTTTGACTCAGCCCCCGATCAGGTATGTATAGTAAGTCGCGGACCATCTGAGAAGCATCTAGCTTCATTGACTAAAGTGTAGTGGGCAGAGCTTCTTGGGTGTAATTTTAGCAAATGGAACGAGCTCAAGGGTCTATACCTTGCTTGCATAACAACAAATTTATTGGTGCAGTAGCCATAAAATAAGGGGAGCATGTTTAGATCTGTTGTAGCAATTGGAGAGGCTGGATACGAAAAATAATAAAGATAATGCATCCACTACTCATTAAGTTTTTTTTGACTAATATTCAAAAACTAAATTCTAATGATCTCAGAGTAGTGTATATTAAGCCACTCATCTAAATCTTCTTCTTAAAAAAATAAGCGTAATCTTTAATCGTAACTAAAACTTTCAGACAAAAATATTCATTACCAGTCAAACAACAAATATATTTCTATTGAAAGCTTAATTTTTGTATTACTTTCAATAAATATCAAAATTATGTTTCTACGTGAGGTATTCTAAAAAATTATATACCACAAAGTATTATGGTGGAAAAAAACATAGATGCTGCCTTCCTCTAGGATATTGGGACAAAACAATTACAATGACATCACAAACAATAATATTGGCGTAAATTTCTTTTAGAGTAGAATACAAATGTTATTACATCCATTCAAAATTATTTAGCACTTTAGTTTTGTCGTAAGTGGAACATTTTTATTCACTGACCAGGACAATAAAATATATTAATTTTCATAATACCAAATAAATACACTATAAATATATATTTTATGATAGATTTAATGAAACTAATTTGACCTTATAGATGTTGGTACTATTTTCTATAAATTTAATTTGAATTAGATTAGTTTCAAGTAGAACAAAGATAATACGTACCTAATAAAGTGACTAATAATTTAGATAGAAACAGTACCATAAAAAATATCAAATATCTAGCTACCCGCGCTATTTGCGCAGGCCTCCTTGCTAGTTATCATGTATGTCAAGGATTATCAGATGTCCAAAATTGGAAAAAGAAGACAAGAAATCAAGATTCCCCTCTAAATTATTCCATGAAAGGTAAAGCCTGTTCAAATCTCGGATGTTCCCAAGTGTTGCTGGTACTGAGCCAGATAATTGATTTGCTTGTAGATTTAGAAATGACATTTCAGATAAATTTCCGAGAGAAGTTGGTATTGAACCTATTAATTGATTGAATGCAAGGTGTAGATTCGAGAGTTCTCGCATCGTACCTAATCCTGTTGGAATGTCTCCAGTCAAGTTGCAGAAAGAGAGTTCTAGTAAAGTAAGACCGGTGAGATTGCTAAGAACAGCTGGGATAGAACCAGTAAGGTGATTTTCAGCCATGTTAAGATAGGTGAGATGTTGCAGTTGAGCTAACCATGTTGGCACAATATCAATGAAAGAATTAGTAGACAAAGAGATGAATTGCAGGTATTGGCATGCTGAAAACCCTAATGGAATCTGTCCCGCAAAATTGTTCCTGCTGATGGAAAACCACCATACCAGAGGAAGCATGAAACTTTGATTGCTGGGAATTGGTCCAGTAAGATTGTTATATGCAAGTTCCATGACTTGCAACCTAGACATGTTGTAGATAGTTGCTGGTACCATGCTAGAGAGCTGGTTCTTTTTCAGGATCAAGAACTCCAGCACGGGCAGGGAACCCACACCGTGTGGTATCGGACCTGATAGTCTATTTATTCCAAAGTTGATGTACCTCAGGGAAAGAGTGGTATTGAATAGATACAGTGGTATAGTGCCACTCAGTTCATTCCCTTTCAGAGAAATATTCTGAAGGCTGTGCAGATTCTGCAGCAACTTCATTGGGATCTGATCTGAGAGGATGTTGTTACTTAAATCAAGAAATTTGAGACTTGTGAGGTTTCCTATGCTACCAGGAATGGCTCCAGACAGGCCATTTCCACCAAGGAGATACCTAAGCCTACGTAGCCTACCAAGATCGGTAGGGATGGAGCCAGTGAGGTTCGTATTTGAGAGGTCGAGCACCGAGAGGAAAGAGAGGTTACCAAGGTGGGGGGTGAGCTCCCCTTGCAGAGGCACATCTGGCATCGATAGAGCCATAACACGCTGCAAGCGTCTGCTGCACAAGACGCCGCTCCAGCTACAGAAAGACACATTGGTCGTCCAGTTGCCAGCAAGAACGCCAAGAGGATCAGAGAGCCGGCCTTTGAAAGCCAGCAGTGCAGCAAGGTCTGTGTCCCTGACATGAATAGAAGTAGAGGCAGCACTAGCTGCTCCTAGGGCTGACAGTGAGAAGACCAAGAACAACAGCATAGCCGAGTAGCTTGCAGTGGCCATAGAAGCACGCAGACAATTTGGTCAGAGAGAGTTGGGTATGTGCCGTGGCCAGCTAGAAGCATCAGTCTTTATGCAGGATGAGGAAGATTCCTCGAACTGCATGCAGGCTTTCAGCATATTAACATTGAGTGACACGGCCCAGACTGCCAGACATGGAACACTTCAGAGAGAGATGGGTAGGTGAGTGAGTGTACTGTATAAGCTATGTATTGGCAAACTGCTCTCCTTGAATTCAGTCAACAATGGCTGCATCAGCTGTTTCATCATTTTCATCTGGTGCTGGTGCAATTTCTGTTTTAAAAGCATACTCATTCTCGTGAAGGGTTTGCAGAGGATGAGGATCTCATTGTCCTCTGAGGTAATACTCTCAGCCAGGGCAGCCCCTTCCGTTATCTGAACCAATTAGTTTGTAGTAAGAGTAGATGCCTAACCACAGGAATTCAGGAATTTGACAAAACTGAAGTCACGGGAATAGATAATGATTTGAGGTCTTACCTCTTCATTTAATTATGCATGCAAGTTGTTCCAGTTGCACTTCTATCCAATGAACCGGGCAATGACTTGGTAGACAGGATAGGTAGCCCATGGTAATTTACAAGTTGTAACACGTGCTTTCAACACTGAAGAACGTACTATGCTTTCTAATAAGCAAGTTGCAACATATGCTTTCCAAGTTGGTTGGTAGTCCATTAGCATTGGACCCCAGGATAAGCACAATACTGCAACAATGAACAAATAAAAAATAAGTTCGATACTTGACAACAGGAGAACAGGACAGTATTGCTAACAAATAAGAAGGATACTGAACTAGTATTAGCATAAGCTTGGATATGCACCATTAGATTGAAAAATCAAGTGCTGCTGCAAAGGAAAAGAAGAAAAAGAATCAATTTGAAAGATTTTGAAACATATCATGCACGGCATTGCTGTAAATCATGAAAGATATTTTTATGTGCAATCTCTCAGTAACCCCACAGGCTTGTAACTGAATGGTACACCATTTTATTTAATGAGTTATCGCAAGATGTACAGTAGGTCATTGCTTGGGAAAAGATTATTGAGCAGTCGGTCTATTATCCTTACTTGTTCAATCAGAGGAAAAAAATAGTGTTATGGACTTCCGGTATCATACAAAGATGGTGTTTCTTTCCTTTAGTTCAGACCTGTTGGTATTATGTTGAAATTATCATTACTGCTTATCTCAAGTTCTTGAATTGCCATCATTCTATAAGAAAAAGTAATGGTTATTCAAAAGTCATTTCTCAGCTAGTACTATTCATCCAATATTGCTACCATTGCCCTGTCTCAGACCTGCAGACAAGCATGGGGGACATACCTGTCAATAGTCCGATGGATATGCATGAAAAATAAAAACCAAATGCCATGTCCGAGCAATGATGCATTACCAGATAGAGCATCACTTTATGGGAACAACTTGAGTTCTAATCTCGAGTAATAAATGCATGCAGGTTGCTCTATTTCCCACAACTTTCCAATAAACAGGCACCGATTTGGTGGCAACTGGCCGGTATAGCTCATGGTATTCTCTGAATTCCAATGCGTGGTCTCGTCGTGGAAGAAGGTTCCATGCTTTTTGAGCAGCTTGTGGCTTGTGCCATCTAAGGGAGATTCAATCCCTTTCTACACGCATAAAGAAACTAGTAAGTTGGGGGCAGCCAGGCATATGCTTTCACATTGTAAACTGAAAAGTAATTTTCAGTCAAGAGGCGGCTATATGTTTTTTCTTTAATTGGATATGGTTCTGACTAGGAAACTCGGCCACTATAGGCCTTTCGGTCATAATTTGCCCTGAAATGTTTGGTCACGGGGAGGGAGAAGCAGGAATACCTCAGAAGAGAGAGTGTAAAATGCCCAAATGCATACTTATTTGCTAAAAATAACTAAAAAATCACTGTGATTCAATAATAATAAAAAAACATCAGCTGAACTAGTCAAGCTGTCAGCATTCACGAATCGATTCGCGCAACTCCAAATCCCATGTGAATTGTGATTCAAGTACGCGTTTGCTTGTTTATATAGTGTGAAAGGGTGCAAACAAACCGCAGGGGAATACGTGGTGCCCTGGTTGCCTGTCGTAGGCAAAGCGTCAAGCACTTGGCGCGCAACCCTGTCATAGCCCAGGATGCGCCATCGACATGAAGAAAGCGCCAGCACGTCAGGCTTACAGAGTTACGTTTTCAGTTTGTAATATCACACTGTCATGTGGGCCTTGAGCCATGGAGGAGTGCGGCTATAAGCCTTGTACGAGACGAACTCGAGACCCAGAATCCAAAATACGAAATGAACTCTCGGAAGAGGAAGCTGTCCTCGTTCCGTTCCCGAGATCTGTTTTTGCTGTGAATTTCTCACGCCTCGTTCGATCGTTGGCAACGGGGGGGTTACAGTGGTATCAGATTCAGGCTATCCCGGCGCGATTCCGCTTGATTCGTCGCCTTATCCCCCAGTCCGGTCCGCCGCCACGGCGACTGCGACTCGCTCCGCCGTGAATCGCTCCGATTCCGGCGTCCTCGCCCCGTCCACCGACTCCCAGTCGGCGACGGCCACCGCCACGCGACGGTTAGCTGCTCCAGCGCCGTCGGCCACAGATCCAGTTACGAGCGCCGCTTAGGGTTAGTTGGGGATTCGGGATTTTTGTGTGGTGGTGTTCTTCGTCTGGATTCACCGCATCTTCCTTCCGCGGACAAGTTTTTCGACGAATTCCACCACGGCGCCTCCAAAGCCCTCCGCGCAGACCCAATTCATCCTCGATGCGATGGAGTCCTTCTCTCAGCGCGAGGATTCTCACTGGGATCAGATGACGGAGAGCATCGACTTGTTGTTCTCTCGAGTCGGCAACATCGAGCGGGTCCAATCCCAGATGTCTGCGCAGATCGACTTGAGTGCTCAAATCATGGATCAGGTGTTGCGGGATCATATTACCCTGGCCAAGCAGTTGGAGACTACAGGTCAGACTGTTTCGCGTCTCACCCAGCGATTCCCTACCACCGATTCTGGTCCAACTCGCCCTCCGTTTCAGTCATCCATGAATGCATCTGGTTCTGGTGAGCCGCCTTTTCCCCACTCTTCCCCGGGTTTCCATGGATCTGGTCGTGATTCATCTGCATTACCTCGTCATTCTGTTCCTAAAATGGCTTTTCCACGATTTACTGGTGAAAATCCTAGAATCTGGAAGGATAAATGTCTTGATTATTTTCACATCTTTAACATACCGGAGTCTATGTGGGTTACATCTGCATCCATGAACATGGATGATAACACTGCCAAGTGGTTACAAGTGTATAAACTGAAACATGGTTTGGGGACTTGGTCGGAATTCATGGCTGCTGTGGAAGATCAGTTTGGGTCTTATGCTTATCGTGATTCTATCACCGATCTCATTGCATTAGAACAAGATGGTTCTCTGGATGATTATGTTTCCGCATTCACTGATTTGCAGTATCAAGTTTCGATGCATAACACAGATTTAGATGAGATTTTCTTTGTCACCCAGTTCATCAAAGGGTTGAAGTCTGGATTGCGTGCTGGAGTTCAGTCTCAAGTTCCTAAAACCATCAAGAAAGCTGTTATGTTGGCCAAAATCCAACACCAATTATGGGAGGACAAGAGATTCAGACAGTCCAAATTTCCCACTTCCTCGAAGTCTTCTCTGTCTGCTACTAAGTCTGATACTCGCTCGACATCTTCTTCTGTCAGCCCACTCTGGAGAGAACGACAGTTGCGTGATTATCGCAAATCTAATGGTCTTTGCATGTATTGTGGTGATAAATATGATAAAGCTCATGCTGCATCTTGTACTAAATGACCTCAGCCTCAGGTTCATGCCTTGATGATCAATGATCTGGACCAAACATTGACTGAAGACGTGTTGACCCAGCTAGCAGTGGAGGATTCCTTGCAGGAGGAGTTTGAGCAATTGTCTCTGAATGCACTTGCAGGAACTGCTCATGGAGAGGTGCTTACTCTTCGAGCTCTGGTCCACAACAAAATGATGCTCATTCTCATTGATAGTGGCAGCTCTCACAGTTTCATTAATACTTCTTTTGTTGATTTGGTTGGACTACACACTGTTCCATCACCACCCAAGGCAGTCAAATTGGCTAATGGTCAAATTTTGTATACTGACAAGACAGTTCCATCACTGGAATGGTGGTGCCAGGGCCATACTCTTTGTACAAGAATGCAAGTGTTGGATTTAGGAGCATATGATGCAATTTTAGGCTATGATTGGCTGCAACAGAATAGTCCCATGACTTGTGATTGGGTTAATCATGTACTGGAATTCTCTAATCAAGGCCACCCCATCAAACTTCAAGGTACTGTACCAGCACCAATGACACTATCTGCAATTTCAGCTGAAAGTTTTGTCAAATGGCAACATGGTAATGATGTTTGGGCCTTAGCAGTCATTCAGATGGGTGATCCACTCTCCTCCTCTACTCCAGCACCTGAAATTGCTACTCTATTGGAAGAATTTGCTGATGTGTTTGCCAAACCTGATAAACTTCCACCTCAGAGAACCTATGATCACTCTATACCTTTGTTTCCTGGTGCTATTCCAGTAAATTCTAGGCCCTACAGATACTCTCCACTCCATAAGGATGAGATTGAGAGGCAAATCAAAGAATTGCTTACTGCTGGATTAATCAGCCATAGTACTAGCCCTTTTGCATCCCCAGTCTTATTAGTCCAGAAGAAAGATGGAAGCTGGAGATTTTGTGTGGATTATAGAAAGTTAAATGACTTAACTATCAAAAACAGATTTCCATTGCCTATCATTGAAGAAATTCTAGATGAACTATTTGGCTCCAAGTTCTTTACTAAGTTGGATATGACCTCTGGTTACCATCAGATACGCATGCTGCCTGTAGATGAACATAAGACAGCTTTCAAAACACATCATGGCCATTTTCAGTTCAGAGTAATGCCTTTTGGTCTTACCAACGCACCTGCAACATTTCAGTGTATCATGAATGAAGTGTTACAACCTTTTCTGTGCAAGTTTGTTTTGGTCTTCCTTGATGATATTCTCGTTTATAGCTCCTCCTTGGCTGATCATTTGTGTCATCTTCGATAAGTGCTGACTCAATTACGCCACCATCAGTTCTATCTGAAGACCAGCAAGTGTTCTTTTGCTCAGCCTCATATTGATTATCTTGGCCACATCATTTCTCAAGAGGGGGTTTCTACTGATCCATCTAAAACAGCAGCTATGCTTAACTGGCCTACTCCTTCTAATGTTACTGAGTTACGGGGATTTTTAGGGCTGACTGGGTATTATAGACGTTTTGTCCATCATTATGGCATTATAGCTAAGCCATTAACCAACTTGCTCAAGAAAAAGCAGTTTCAATGGAGCTCTGAAGCAACTGCAGCCTTTGAAGCATTGAAGCAGGCTATGTCTCACACCCCAGTACTAGCCCTCCCTAACTTCTCTATCCCCTTCATTGTGGAGACTGATGCTTGTACTACTGGGGTGGGTGCAGTTTTGATGCAAGAGGATAAATCCATAGCATTTCTGAGTAAAGCTCTTGGCCCCACATACCAACACCTGTCCATTTATGAGAAGGAGTTTCTTGCCTTGATTATGGCAATTGAGAAATGGAGACCTTACCTCCAAAGACAAGAATTCATCATACATACTGACCATAAAAGCCTATCTTACCTCACTGAGCAAAATCTGCAGTCTGAACTACAACGTAAAGCAATGACAAGATTAATGGGACTTCAGTTCAGGGTGGTCTATAGAAAAGGCAAAGACAATGTAGCTGCAGATGCCCTCTCTCGGGTTGGACATCTCATGGCTATCCAAGCAGTTTCTACAGCTACACCGAAGTGGATTCAAGAAGTACTTAATTCTTATCACACTGATCCTGTTGCTTAGAAATTGCTTCAGTCACTCACAGTGCACTCACCTGATGAACAAGGTTTTTACTTGGAAAATGGTTTGATCAAGCTGAAACAACACATTTGGGTTGGTCAGAATTCTGCATTAAGAACTAAGATCATTGCAGCTCTTCATGCCAGTCCCATTGGAGGCCACTCAGGCATTCAGCCCACTTATTACAAAGTCAAAAATTATTTCCATTGGAAAGGTCTTAAGCAGGATGTGGAGGATTTTGTTAAACAGTGTGTGGTTTGTCAACAGGCCAAACATGAACACACACATCCTGCAGGTCTTCTTCAGCCACTACCCATTCCAGAGGGGGCTTGGCAGGATATTTCATTGGATTTCATTGAGGGCCTGCCTATGTCTGGAAACTGTAATGTGATCTTGGTCATTGTGGACAGATTTACTAAATATGCACACTTCTTGCCTTTGAAGCACCCATTCACAGCAGGTCAGGTAGCTAAACTACTTTTGGATTCTGTCATCAAATTACATGGTGTTCCTAAGACAATGGTATCTGATCGAGATAGAGTCTTCCTCAGTGCTGTGTGGCAAGGTTTGTTTTCTCAGCTGGGCACCAAACTGCTGTACAGCACCGCATACCACCCACAAACGGATGGCCAGACTGAGCGTGTGAACCAATGTCTAGAGATGTATCTTCGTTGCTCAGTTCATCATTCTCCTAAGACCTGGAAGGCATGGCTACCCGTGGCAGAACTTTGGTATAACTCCTCTTTCCATTCTTCTTTGGGTTGCTCTCCTTTCAAGGCATTATATGGCTATGAACCAAATCTGGGCATTAATACTGTTAGTGGGGATCCAGCATCACTTGAGACTACTGTCAGTGAGATTATTCAAGAGCGAGAAGCACATGTTGCTATGCTGAAACAGCAACTGGCCGTAGCTCAGAACAGAATGAAAATTCAAGCTGACAAAAACAGAGTAGATCGCACATTCTTGGTGGGAGAACAAGTTCTACTTAAGTTGCAACCGTATGCTCAGTCCTCTGTAGCTAATAGACCATACCCAAAATTGGCCTACAAGTTCTTCGGCCCTTTTGAAATATTGGAGAAGGTGGGCTGCGCTGCTTACAAGCTGGCTTTGCCCTCTGACAGCCAGATCCACAACGTGTTTCATGTCTCCCAGCTGAAACCATTCATTCCTAATCACACTCCTGTCTATTCTGACATTGGTACTTTGACTGATCTCTCCACTCATGACACAGAGCCGGAGTTCGTACTGGATCGCTGCCTCGTCAAGAAAGGTAATTCTGCTGTGCCGCAGGTACTGGTGAAATGGTCCAAATTGCCGGCAACCTCGTCTACATGGGAGGATTTCTACGTGGTCAAGAAGGCGTTTCCTGCTGCTACGGCTTGGGGACAAGCCGCTGCTCAAGGGGGGGGGGGGTGATGTCATAGCCCAGGATGCGCCATCGACATGAAGAAAGCGCCAGCACGTCAGGCTTACAGAGTTACGTTTTCAGTTTGTAATATCACACTGTCATGTGGGCCTTGAGCCATGGAGGAGTGCGGCTATAAGCCTTGTACGAGACGAACTCGAGACCCAGAATCTAAAATATGAAATGAACTCTCGGAAGAGGAAGCTGTCCTCGTTCCGTTCCCGAGATCTGTTTTTGCTGTGAATTTCTCATGCCTCGTTCGATCGTTGGCAACGGGGGGTTACAAACCCCACCGGCAGCGCAGTCCAAACCATTAGCCGCCACGAACCGAGACGGGTGAGCGAACAAGCAAAGCAACGAGGGTTTCGTACGTGCTTGCCGTGTGGAGGAGGGACGAGGATCTTACAGTGCGGAGCCCTGCGAGGTGAGGAGTGGAAGCCGGTCCCCCGCCGTACAGCCGCGCCGGGCGCCGGAGCTCACGCGCAGCCAGCCACCAGGAACTTGGATGCCGCCAAGATGTAGCAGCTTGCTCTGCACCAGGGGCATGTACAGTCTCCGTCTCAACTTGGAGGCACCGACTGCGCCATTGGCGCAGCAACGGAAGCACCTCCCGAGAAGCTCAGGCCGTCACTGGCGGCCGCGCGCAAGGGCTCTCGGAGCCTAGATTTGACGGAGTCTCGCTCGGCCCCGCGGTGAACCAGCGGGGGCGGCGCCGGCGCCGGCGCGGGCCTCGGCGGCAGATGCCTACTGCTAACCAAGTCGCGGCTCGCCGGCCCCAATTTTGTTAAAAAAATATATATATTTACATACAGGCCCCAAATTCTGCAAGGAAAATTAACATTGATCCATTATCGCCGCTGACGTCAGGAACCTTGACGCGAACGTCGGAGCGTTTTCAGAAACAAATTTCAGGGAAATGCTAAGTGGTGATAGCTGCTGGTTATTAAGCATGTTTTCGTATGGTCACTTAGACAATGGTACATCCTGGTAAGGGATTGGGATTCTAATTCTAATGGACGTTGCTTCTATTACTCTGTTCTGCTGGCAACCACCAGCAGTATTTTTCTCTCACAGCAAATTAGCATCAGTCAGTGATGCACGGTGCGGATATTTCCGTTTTCAGCAGTGTAGAAGTGGAAGTGCGTGTGTCTCCGAGCATGTGGATATGCGCCATCGTACGGGCGAGGTGAGTCGTCGTTGATCCTGTTGCCGCAGTGTTCGCGCCGTAGTTGAAACCTTGGGCGACGCATCAGGGATGCCGCCATGCCGGCTAGAGAAACCATCGAGCGAGGGGCCGGCCGGCCGTCGACAGACAGAGCAACTCCGTCCATCTGTGCCATCGGATCTAATCTCTGAACACACAAACCAATCGTGACTTGGTGAGCGCGCCGATACGGGCTAGGATCAAGTGCACAACTCATCAGACCTGCTGCCGAGTGCCGAGTTCATCGATCCGGATCCGGGCGGCCGTTTGCCTGCCGGCCATGCGTTCAGAGTTTCAGATGCAGAGGCAGAGGCCGGGCCGGGGGGCATGCATATATAGCATATGGCAGCTAGCTAGCTAGTACTGGCGGCACTCTCTGGCATGCGCAGTGCCCATGAATAAGGCCGCGTTTAGATCGTGAAAATTTTTGGGTTACGACACTGTAGCATGTTTCGTTTTTATTTGGTAATTAATGTCCAATTATGGATTAATTAATGTCGTTAGATTCATCTCGTGGTAATCAGTCAGACTGTGTAATTAGTTATTTTTTTTAACTACATTTAATACTTCATGCATGTGTTGAAAAATTCGATGTGATGGAAAAGTTTGGGAACTTTTTGGGAACTAAACGCGGCCTAACATGCCAGCTACTACTACATGTGTACATGCGTACGTCTCAGGCTGACAGGCTCAGCTATAGCCTATAGCTACGGTACAGAACAGTGCTGTTGCCTGCATTGAGCGCCGCGTGCTGCCGCCGCAGGTGCAAGGCCTGGGATCTCTTGGCTGGCCCGTACGTACACCTCCACGTACACTAAGCTATACTCTTTTTGAAAAATTGTACACACTAAGCTACTCGATCGCAGTGTACGTACGCGTACGTTGCATCCGCGCTGTACGCCTGTACGTGCTGCTGCTGCAGCAGCAGCAGCTAGCTCTGACAAGCGTGTGCATGTATTTCATCAATTTGTTGGCGGTTTGCGTGGGCAGTTCCTGACGTCCTGACCGCCGTGCAGCGGTGCAGGGGCACAGCACAGGCCTAGCCGCGCCTGTTTAGCCATCCACTCCCTCTCTCTCTAGCACAAGTGCACAAGCCTTACAAGTTCGTAAAGAAATTTATTAAATATTTTTTTAGATAATGGAAAAGAATATCCGGTTTCACCACCCTCATCGAGGGGATCAGACCAACCTCATTACATATAGTAGCAATCACATCACGTTCTCACAAAAAATTTGAAGCATACAACATTATTATTAAAAGCCAATCCGTAAACTAAAAGGTCATCCATGGGATGCAAAGAAACGAAGAGCCAACATCTCCAGCAAACGACATGCCTGAATCAATATCTCCTTATGTTCCTCACTTTGCTGCAACTGCGCCCAATGGCGTAGCCAATGCGTTCCCCTGAATAAAACCTGCAAAAAAGTTTTTGGTTGACATTTGTTAAAAACAACATCATTCCTAGAGAGCCAAATAACTCAACACATAGCCGATATACCCGTCAATAAATGTAATTTTGGTTTATGACCCCCTTGTTTAACCAATGATTGAATAAATCATCAACATTCTTTGGTGGTGCTAAACCAAAAACTAAGTGAATTGCACGCCAAAAAAAATTTAGTGTAAGCGAAAAAAGGTGTTGGATACTTTCTTCCCGGTTACAAAAGCTGCAAACTTTACTTCCTGTCCAATTTCGTCTAGCTAAATTATCCTTTGTAAGTAATACACCCCTCTTCAAGTACCACACAAAGATTTTAATCTTTAAAGAAACTTATTAGACATGCTCATGTAGTAACTCCATCCTACGCTTCAGGCGTGCGTGAGATTTGTTTTGACAGTCGTTTTACTTGAGACAAGCAGAAGTCATCATAATATAAGGATGATTCAGCTTCAGCTTATTCTCTATCGATCAGTTGGCCATTATTTGGTTGGCCTCGCGGGGTGGTAGAGGGCCATCAAATTTGGACTAGATAATCTAAGTGCTGAGCTCAAAAAGGGTCGGATTCTAATTCTATATAATTTTGAGCTAAAAAATTGAAGAGCCAAGTTGGGCTGTGAAGTGACCGCTAGGACCATGACTCATTATCACCCCTGCCTTCGCTCCAATCCTCTCCTGGCGGGACTCCTATATATATTGTGAAAGATAGTTAAGCAAGTCATCTATAAAGCCCGTCAAAATCCAGTTGATGATCTATTTACTGAAAAAATGTTGAAATAATATTTTAAAAACGTTGAACCTCAACATTTTATTTCTCACCTTCTTCTCCGGAGCCGGCAGGCGCAGGGACCCGCGGTTGAGGCTCCTGTCTCCTCGCGGAGAAGTCGAAGCTAAACCTGGCTGCAATTTGCTAGCTAGCCTAGCCTTGGCCAAAGCAAGCGACGCATGATGTGGTACGCTACGTACGGTACACACACCAGTAAGTACACACGAGCGAGCATGCATAGGCTAGCGCTACGAGTACGTTCCCAACTCGTCAGTGCCGCAAACAATAATCACACACGTTGCAGTACATGAGGTCGATGTGTGGACTGTACGCATACGAAATTAAGTGGTCGTCATACAATGCATGTCATGGGTTCTGCTAGCTCTTGTATCAGATTAATTGGTTGCTTGGTTACATGTACATGTAGGAGTCCGGGTCCGAATGTGTGTGGCCCTCTCTTGCTTGGCAGTGTGGTCCTTCTTTCAGGCTTTTGGGCATTATTTGCGTACATCGGTACATACACATGATGATGATGTTAGATTTGTATTTATGTATAAATTACAATACATGATGGAAACAACTTTGCATGCATTTTGTGATGCGCGTAGGCATGCATGCATATGCTCGGAGATGCACTTGTGGATATGAAAAAAAGAAAGTAAACAAAACAAGCATCAATCATATATAAAAAACAGGCAGTTTCTGCATGTCCCATAGTTTCGTGGTAGCACCATATATACGTTCCTGCAATCCTGCTACTAGATGTTTGGGAGGGGCAATGGCAATGTTGGCAGCTAACATTACCAACACGATGGACATGACAGATTGACAGGACAGCACCCTCAACATGAATACTGTTCATTCTTGGTTCACTGCTTTAGCCTGCAATTTATTCTACGCCGAGTGTTACATTATTGCGTAGCACATTGCCTCTCATTAAAACTCAAATGTAAGAATATACATTTTTGAAAATATATTGATGAAAATGCTGATCTCAGTGAATTAATAATATGATCGCAAAGTATGGACTTAAGAGTAACATATGTCAACATGAAATGCAATAGCTTTTGTTAGAAAACTATCACCTGATTAGAGAAGTTGTACTAGATAAATTTAATTTGTTGTTAACCAATAAGGGGTGTGCTTAGTTCTCTGGGTGTAAAGTTTTTAAAGTATACAGACATATATTGGAAGTATTAAACGTACGTAGACTCATAACAAAACAAATTACTGATTCCGCCTGTAAACTGCGAGATAAATTTATTAAGCCTAATTAATCAGTCATTAGCAAAATTTTCTGTAGCACCACAAATCATGGCGCAACTAGACTCAAAAGATCCGTCTTACAATTTACATGCGAACTGTGCAATTGTTTTTTTGTCCACATTTAATACTCCATGCATGTTTTAAAACATTCGATGTGACGTTTTTGGCCAAAAATTTCTGGGAACTAAACACAACCAAGGAGTACATTATAAGCTGTAAACATACGACCCAAAAGCTTAAAGTTCGCTTAATTGGCTGACTTTCCCATATAATGATGGATGGTAGTACGATTATTCTACTGCCGCCACCGCGCTCTTTTTAAGGAATATGCAATTATTGAACAACAGCTTTCCAGCCTTTTCCTTAAAAGGCAGATTGCAGTTTTTGTTGGCATTCATGAGAATAATTTCTATTTGTATAAAAAAGCGCTTCATATTATATATGTTTCAAAGGACAATGGGTAAACAAGTTATTAATAATTTCCTAGCCCTAAAAAAGAAAAATGGTGTAATAAAGGATATTAAAAAAAGAAATTTTACAAAATGACATTGTGTTCAAAGTAAATTAGCAACCATTTACCACTCAAATCATGCCATTAGCTCCAGGGTAAGCATCCTATGCGTCTAATAACATTCAAAATAAGCATGCATATATATTTGTACCAGTGTTCCTTTTCCCCTTCAATCCAGAATGAAGTAAATTGTTCAAGAAGGCAGTGCGGATTGTAGGATTAGCTGGCGGTTTGATTGATCATTAATCGATGGTCAAATTTACAAAAAATCAAGATAATAAGACTACCTTTGTTCAGAGCTACTGGGAGTGATGATCACTGAAGGTTTAATTTGCCATGTTTTTAAACATGTTTCCAGAATAAGCCAGTAAATCGAGCTAAACATAGCACCACATGCTCTCAAGTACACTGATACTTCTCTGAAGTACACTGATTCTTTTTGCGGCTTATTAGCAAATAAAAGAACTGTAGTTTTTTGTTATATAAACAAACGAAATCTGATCCACACTGAAGAAAGACAAGGCTTTCAAATTTAAAATGGGGAACCAATGCATGCATACTTGAATAGCAGAATATCTGTGTAAATGATTCATGCAGCATGTTAATTGGCTGACCAGGATTTCTTCAGAAGAAATAACGGCCCCCATTACCATAACATGCTGCTATTGAAAATGCTAGCAGTTCAAACCTTTCAACAAGAAGAGAGGCTCTATGCATGTGAAACTGCGAATGTACTCCGACAAAACGTATATATGTTCATCGATATAAGTTCAGGAGCTCTAGTGCTCCTTTATTTTCAGTACGAAAATTCAGCAAAAAGAACCCCTCAAGAAGAATTAAACAGCTCCAAATAAAGTGCACATAAACGGCTGAGAAGGTTCATATTTTTCTTATCATCACTTGATTGAGCATCCTAATTGGTATTGAGGCTGAACTGAATAATTGCAAGCATGAAAGAGGAGGCCAAAAAAAAAGAGGGCACTCGTTTTTGTTTCGTAAGAAAAGGCAACAATTATACTCCTGTCACCGACCGATCGACGGTCCTTTCCCCAGACTACAAGCTCAGATCCAAACTCACATTCTCTTTACGCTCCGGCGGGGCGGGGCGCTTGTGAGGCGAAGCCGACGAGGAGGTCGACGGCGAGCCGGCTCCTCCCACGACCGCCGGCTCCTCGCCTCCGAGCACCGCCAGTGGCGGCGCGGGCTCCTCCTGCCGCCGCGCGGCCAGCGGCGTCCCCACCACGCCGATGCCGGCCGAGGGGACTCGCCAGAGCGCGGGCGGCGGCGTTGCGACCGGGCTGCCGTTGATCGGCTGCGAGATGGACCCGGGCCCGCTGTAGTAGCTGCCGCTGCCGCCGGCACCCGCCCACGCCGGGTAGTGCGACGGCGGCGCGGCCGCGAGGCGGTGGTGGTAGGCGGCGAGGGCGGCGGGGTAGAGGTGGGCGGGATCCGGGAGCGTGTGGTGGTGGTGCGGGTAGTAGTAGTGGCCGTGGTGCATGGACATGGCGGTCTGGAACTGCGCGCGCTTGGCGTGCTGCCGCTCCCGCTTGTGCGCGTTCTGGTGCCCGCCCAGCGCCTGCGACGTCGGGAAGTTCCGGCAGCAGTAGTGGCACTCGAACTTCCGGCTGCCCCCGCTGGCGCCGTCGCCGCCGCTCGCGCCCGCCGCCGTCTCGGCTGTCGCGTCGTCCGAGGCGGCGGCGGCACCAGCGGCGGGGCTTTCCTTGGCAAAGGCCGCTTCTTTCGAGCCGGTCGTGGACGCCACGGCGGCGTCCGGCGGGACGTCGAAGCCGAACAGCCGTATAGCCCCGGCTCCTGCCGCCGTCGTAGCTGGCGGCGGCGGGGATGACGGCTGCTGCTTCCTCTCGCGCACCGACGGGCGGATGAACGGCAGCTGCGAGAAGGAGTCGATGCCCGCGGCCGCCGCGCCGGCGCTGGCGCTCCCACGCGCGGCGTCGTCCCGCTCCCGCTCGCCGCCGCTCATCCTGCTATGAAATCGACCTGCAGCCGGCACCGGTTTATCGACCTCGCTCGCTAGAGGGGGAGAGCGACCGGGGGAGCGGAAGTGGCGTAGGGTTAGGGTTTGATTGGGGCGAGGAGGAAAGGAAGGCGAGAAGCGGAGGGAAGGCAGCCGGCCGCTGGTTGCTCCTGGATTTGCGATTGCGGCTGGGTAGAATAGTTGCAGGATATGGGGCGAACGGAACGCGATGGATTGGAGCGAGCAGCAGCAGGAGGAGGAGAGGAGGGGCCTCGCTGCTTTGTGCAGCAGCACAGCTGTGGGTGGGGACGTCCGTCCGGTAATCGGGACCAGCTGTGTGTTGGGGATAGATGTAGGGTTGTCAACGTAAGAGTGTGTATTGTGTGTGTATGGGTCGTGGTCCTTGATCCCGTGTCAGTGGGATGTGTTAATCCGTGCGGCATCTGCTGGCTGCATGCTGAATGAATTCGAAATTCAAATGCTCCGATATGTATGTCGCCGTCATGGAGTTACTCCGGTCTTTCATCCAGAAAAAAGATGAGGGGTAATTGAATTATTAATTACTCCAAGTTTTTATTCTTACAGCGGGCAGTCCCAACACTCCAACTCAGTTAGTTTCTATAGCATAAATACGTTCCCATATAGTAAGCACAAATCTAAGGCGGCAGGATAGTTCATGAGGAGAGAAGAAAAAAAATATGAAGAAATCGAATCTCATGCAAAAGACCATATCTACGCAAAAATCAAGACAAAAAAAGAAGAGGAATGGAGGGAGAAAAGAGAGAGAAGAGATATGATTGGATAGCAATTTATTTTGAAGAAACCATCCATTGGAGATATAGTGTGTAGTACCACCACTTTCCTTCCGAATGGCATGAACTGCTACGATCCTTTTGCATAGAACCTGAACTTGCTCCCAGCCACAACAAACCATATGCGCATCGGTACAGGCACGTGATGAGTGAGCATCACGCGCGGCGCACACAACACCGTACCAAAGCGGAGGGCGTACCAGCCAGAACACTCCCCAGACATGACCGAGCGATTGGTCGACGCGGCTGATCCTGTTCCCGGGGTCGATCGACGGGAGAGAACCAAAGGACGCGACCTCCTTCCGTCGCTTCGGTTATGGCTTGCTCGATCGCACTCACTCGCACCCCAATACAACAGTGGATACGCCCGGCCCGTCCGGCCATCACCTGGACAAGTCAGGTGATCGGGCGGCCGGCCCCGACCCGGCCCGGCCGACAAGGTCCATGCGGCGGCGGGGCCGGCCGTGCGGCGTGGCGCCGCTCAAGTCGATCACGTAGGCTAGCTTGTCCGCGCGCGCGGCGGCACCCGCTCCCGGCACGCCGTCTCCGTGCGTCAAAACGATCCCCGGCCCGGCCCCTTGCCGTCGCGCTAGCTCCCCGTACGTAGACCCGGCAGGCGTGGCGGGCCGTGTGGCGCGCGCGCGGATCCACCCATCACGCCGGGCGGGCGGGCGGAGCGGGTCGTCGGAGACCGACGACCGGCGGGGGGAAAGCGTTCGAGGGCGACGACCGTCGTCTCATCAGCTCGTTGGTTCCGATCGAGGGCGCAAGTGGAAGTGAAGTGGTTTCGCGAAAGGGACAGCGGATCGGATCGCGGGGGGGTGGCGGCCGCGAGCGCGCTAGCTGTCGCCGCCGTCGATCGTCAAAGCTCTAGCGCGCGTGGCGCGGGTTTTATTCACGATGCCAGCCAGTGCGAGGCCGCGATCGGCGCCGTCGCGGCGGGGATCGATTGGTACGGTGGGGGTGACGTCGCGCGCGGTCCGAGAGCGCCGGGTTAGGGAGGACCGTGGGGAGAATCATGAGTCATGTATCAATTATCGTAATACCGATGTTTCACCGCTCGACGAGACCCTTTCTTTCTTCTTCTTTGGCTCCCTGCCATTTTTTTTATGCTCCTCCCTGCCATTTTCTGGAGCAGTGCGAAAGTCGTTACACGGCTATCTAGCTACCCCTATCTACTCCTAGCAGCATGCATGCATGCATCTGCACTGCAGTCGCGCTGCCGCGCCGCGCGTGCGAGTGCGTACGGGAGGAGTTTTCTGGATGGATGCTGGCCGTCGTACTCACACACACTTGTTCCTTTGCCCTTTTTCTCCATCCCCCACCCGCGCGCCCTGCAGTGTCTTCGTCTTTGCATTGTCAACCGTTGAAGCTATTATATTTTACAAAAAAAAACATTGAAGGAACTGCTGGTTGTTGTGCGCAGCTAGCTTGCCTCTCGTGTTCTAGGCCTTTTCAAGTTGATTAGTTGTAGAGTAGTGCCCTCAAAATAAAAAAAATGTTGTAGAGTAGTGCCCCCTACAACTCGTTCATCAGTACGTTTTCCAAAGTATGTGAGCCTTTAGTAACACTGCGGCACTAATCATGTGTACTCGTCCTTCACAACAACAGTCTTCTCCTAGTTTGCTGAGCAACTTTGTTTGGCTTCTTCATGTACATTTTATTCCCACTAGGGAGTACATACTGTCAGTGTCAACGGTCTAGCTCAACGGTGTAACCCTGGGAAACAAAAAAAAAAGAAAAGAAAAGTAGCAGATCAAAAGACAAACTCTGCGCCGTCGTTGCATGCAAATTAAAGGCAAATGGACCACTGATAACAGCTGCCAGTAGCTTAAAGCTCCTGCTGCATTCACAGTCACTGGGAACGTGTCGTTCCTCGTTCCAGGAACACAGGTACATTTTTATCCTAATAGTGTTAAAATCACTCTTTAAACAACGCCACGTACAACGTTCCACGTTCCTCGATCCATCGATTTGGAAACTTTTGTAACTGTGGCTGCATTATTGTATACGGATCGAACGCAGATGAAACTTGTTAGTAATGATTTTCGACGAATTCAGGCACCATCGGGGACGGATCCAACGGTGGGGTAGGGCTAGCCCCTCCTAGCGCTGGAAATTCTATAGAGCCCCTCTACAAATATGAGAAGGAACAAGGATGGAAGAAGAGGCGGGAGAGGAAGAACAACGGAAGAGACCCCAAAACTCAATCCTGCCTCCGCCGCGCCACTAGGCACCACATGGTGGTTCATGTGTTGGCAATGGGCATGCATGTATGTACACCGGCAACCCGGCCTCACCGTCGTACCCGTACGCATGTAGGGAGGGAGGGAGGCATACATATGGCTACGGGCCCGGCGTCCTTGGTGTACGTACCTACTACTAGCACTACTAGAAAAAAAAACCATAGGTGCCGGTTAAAAATGAGCATAGGTACCGGTTTTGCAACCGGTACCCCCAAACCGGAACCAAAAGTGACTGTCTAAAACACCGGGTAAATCACCCGGTGCCTAAGGTGCATAGTACCGGTTTTACCAACCGGTACCAACAGCTGTGCATAGGTACCGGTTTTACCAACCGGTACCAACAGCTGCCTCTCCCGTTCGCTAGAATCTCTCCCATTCTAGTCTCTCCCGTTTCTGTATCTTCTTCCGTTCTAGTGCCAGCAAACATTCGAAGAATTAATCACAAAATATTAAATCAATCGATACAAATTCCATAAATCTCACAAATCATTCAAAGAATCAATTACAAGATTGATACACTCAATACAATCCCACATGCATCTATATTTCAGAAAAATTTCAAAAAAGAAGAAAAGAAAACACCCAAGGCAGGGGAGCATTTGCGGGCTTGGACAGAACCACGCCTTCGTCCTTGGGCTTGAGGACAATCGCAAGCTCCTCTTGTTTCTTGGCTTAGCTAATGATCTCGGCGTCGAGCGCTTGGGACGCAACCTCGCATTTGCTGATAATCAAGGCCCTGCAGTATATATGGCACAGGTTAGGAATCGAGGGAAGCGCCGAATAAGGGAACAATTCCCAAGATTATGCCACTCGAGGCGAAGGATGCAGGGGATTTACTTGTCGTTTTTGGGAGGGAGGGCGTTGCAGGTGTAGTCGAGGATGTGGATTAGGCCGAGGTTCTGCAGGTTGCCGGAGCGAACGCCAGATCCGACAAATCCAAGCGGACGCTCGTCAGACCCGCCGACCAAATCCAGAGGAACCACGCTAAGAACAGTACAGATCCGCCATCCTACGGAGCAAAAACTAGCGGGAGAACAGATCCAGCATAATGAGGTAGCAGAGGAGCTAAGAACTCACCTGAACTGGCTGCCCGTGCCGATGGACTTGAGGTCGACGACCTGGAAGACAAGCTCTGGGACAAGCTCTGGGATCTCGGCGGCGTCACCCAGTGACGGGTTCGCAAGGATGTGGGACACGGCGCCCGGCGTGACAGACGTGGCGGCGTCCATGCCTCCTTTCGTCTGCGGACTCGTCTCCCGGAAGGAAGGTAGGTTTCACGCGGACCGGTGGGCGAGCTCTAAGCGGCGGCGGAAATGCGTCGGAGCTGCCCAGGCTGATGCGCGCGCTTATAAGGTGGATTTGGGGGAGAAATGGCGAGTGATCGCCCATTGGTACCGGTTGATAGTTTTGACCGGTGCCAAAAATTAATATTTAGAGCGAGAGATCGGTCATTGGTACCGGTTGATAGTTTTCACCGGTGCCAAAAATATATCTCTTTTATTGGTCCCGGGCTGTAAAACGACCCGGTGCCAATTCTTGATCATTGGTACTGGGCTGTGCCATCACCCGGTACCAAAAGTTCTCCCTAGCCATCTTGGTCCATCGGTCCGGGCTAAAAGTACCGGCTGCCGTTGTAGCCGGTACTGATGCAAGTATTAGTACCGGGTGATATGGCAACATGTACTTTTGTGATAGATCGATGGTCTGTTTTCTAATAGTGTAGCTAGGCCACTACACATGTGGCGCGCGCCAGGTAGGCCGCCGCCACCGGACGGAGCTGCCGTGAAACACGATGGGAAGTTGGGAACGCCGCTGCAGTGCAACTTGTCAGGTGTCACTGATCACGTCGGAGTCGACGTTACGACGGGACAAGCTTCGTGATGTGATGTGGGCGCGAGCATGTTTGGCTCGCGGCGCCACCTTCTGTGCTGAATGTCATGCACGCTCTCTCGACGCACGTCTCGGTTGATGTGCGTGAACGATCGGTCCGTGCGATCGAGAATTCGTTCGAGAGGACGACAGACTAAGTGACCTCGAGCTTTTGTGGTGCCCCTGTACCACCGTACCTTTTGTGATCTATAAATGCAAACTATTTTACTAAGACTGACTCCAACAAGACAACAACGCAATGTAAAATAAGAGAGCCATTTCTTCGTTTGCATCACGCACAGCAGATGCATCACCCATGCAAAATTTCTCGTCTCCAACGGCGGACGCAAAATCCAGCGGGGGCGAGGAGGGGCAGTGCCGCATGCCGCGCGGGGAAGTAGGGAGGCAGAGCGGAGAGGGGGGCCGGCCAGCCCATCCACGCCCGCCGGGGAGGAGCTCGACGGAAGCACGAGGCCCCGCCGGCCTCCCCTGCTCTGGCTGCGACAGGGCTCGCGCCAGGCCTCCCCTGCTCCGGTCACCGTTGCCTTGGGCAGCAGCGGCGAGGAAGATGACGAGGAGGGGGAGAGGCAGCAGCTCCGCCCACCTCGCTTGGCCGCGCCCGGGATCCATCGGAGAGGAGGGAGAGAAGGGGAAGGAGGCTCACGGTCGCCGGGATCCGCCGGAGAGGAGGAAGGCCCGGCCTCCCCTGCTCCTCGGCGTCCCCTGCTCCTCCGCGTCGTCGTGCAGGCCAAGGGAGAGAAGGGGAGGGAGCTCATGCTCACCGTCGCTAGGGAGGCGGTCGTGGCAGCGCCAGCCGTTCCTCGCCGCCGGCTCACCTAGACCTAGCCCCACGGACTCATATGCGTTCGAGGAGAGAGGGATTGCAATTTTGCCTCCCGGGGTTGCATTGTCTGTTGGAGTGAATGCGTTCGGGAACAGTAGAGGTTGGAGATGCAAAAATGCGTTTGCCTATCTCAGTCGAAGTCAGTCTAATCTAATCACATGGCCTGCTGGGCCTTTAGAATCGGACAGAAATCAGATAACCCTGGACCACACTGCATTGTCGATCAGTTATCAGTACTACTGTATTGTCTATAATCAAATATAACTACAAGCTACTACCACCTGCCGGCTAGTCTTAGTCTAATGAGCATCAGGGTTGTGCTATACAGTACTACGTGGACGAGCTAATCATCAGAAGCCCAATCATGCATGAAGCTGCAAGCTTGCCCCAATAATAAATAAACCAACTGGTACTAGTGGCGAGCTATATCGAGATATAATGGGGCTATCTGCTAGGACGGCCGTGTCTTCTTCGCAACTTTAGCCCTGCTTCAGCTGCGCAAATCAAGCCAAGTGGGGTTCAGTCATCATGCCAATCATTTCTGCTCTCGCTCTCACGATGCTAGCTAGTTTTCCTGTGAATCATTGTCCCCTTTCCCAAATTCATACACACTGACTCTGGCCCCTAATAATAGTACAAAGCATTGTTTGTCTCTGGCTGTGTTCACTTCCCCAAACTCCTCCAAACTTTCCATCACATCGAAATATTAAATATAGCAAATAACACATACATGAAGTACTAAATATAGGTAAATAAAAAAAACTAATTACATAGTTTTGATGTACGTTGCGAGACAAATCTTTTGAGCCTAGTTAGCCTATAATAGGATAATATTTACCACAAATAAACGAAAAGTGCTACAATATGTTACAGTATCCGATGTGACTTTTCTATCAGCTTTTCGCGGATAAACACACCCTCTACCTAACCTGCCGCTTCCAGCAGTGTGTAGTCTAAAGAGACCTCGGGTGTGTTTAGATGCCCCAAACCCCCCCCCCCAAAATCCAAAATCCAAACTTTCCATCACATCGAAACATTAAATATAGCAAATGACCCATGCATGGAGTACTAAATATAGGTAAATAAAAAAACTAATTACATAGTTTTGATGTACGTTGCGAGACGAATCTTTTGAGCCTAATTAGGTCATGGTAGGACAATATTTACCACAAACAAACGAAAAGTGCTAAAATGTGCTACAGTGTCCGATGTGACTTTTTCTCCAACTTTTCCAGGGCTGTAGCCCTCGTAGACATTCAAATGGGGGCAGGCATAGCCTGCAGAGTTCTTGAACACGCCGTTCTTGAATATTGGTTCTTGTTAAGGATCAAAATGTAGCTAATATTTAAGACTAAAGAGTGCCCAGCTGTTGTCTCCCGTCAGATCCAGGCACAGCGCCCTGCCTGCGCATACGGTACGGAACCGATCAGATAACAGGCTTGGAGATATAAATTTTACTGTGTCCCAGATCGATACTGCTCAACGGGCGTACCGTGTCCGTGTGTACGTGTATCCGTACGCTATAGGTGGCGCATGCAGCTGTGTCCTGTAGACTGCTGCCGTAACTGTCGACACTTGCACAGTACTGGAGATGGCTTTGCGAGTTGGGATGCATGGTTCAGGATGTTTCTAATCCGAGGAACAGTGAGGACCACCGGGTCCGGGACTCCGGGTCCGGCTCCATCGTCGACCGGGCACTGGAGCGACGGCGGCCGACGGCCGGCGTAGTACGTTCACATGTGTACATCGTCTGAGTCGATCGATCGATGCTCCAATAGGTATGATAAATTGTGGTCTCTAATTAAGGACCAATTTCTACTTTTTGTGGGCTGTAGCCTCTTGGAGGCCGGGACGCTTTTTCCCATCGTCTAAAAAAAATTAAGGACCAACAACTAACGTTGTCCAGCCCGGCACAGTAACGAGATGGTAGGTATTCATTCATCCTGACGAGGGTTCATATGCATGTACAATGCTGCTGGCGCCATAACTCCTCGTCTTGCCCGTTGTAGCTAGTATTCATCATGGCCCAAAAGCTAGTCATGGAAACAGTCTTAAGAGCCTAGCCTAACGGCCGCATTGAACTTGTGTGTACTTATTAACCGAAGCCAATAAGGCAATAACCAAGAGCTGAATTTTTTTTGAACGAACGGTCACGAGATTGTGCCTAAGAAGAAAACCAAGAGCTGAATGTTGAATATATCAAAGAATATGGAATACACTAGTATACTTTAATTCTACAAAAACTGGATACTTACATTTAAACCATTAATATATTGTCAGTGTCATTGCTGTGTCATATGCGATCCGTTCAAAAAAGCCTTTTTTTTCCATGATCGTTAAGCTACGGCAATATGACCTTGTTGGGAGGACTCTTCCTACGAAGTTGGAGCCGGAGCTACGTAGTTGGTTTTCGTGGCTCCCGCATGCACGGTAAAACAACTCCGGCTCCTTTGCCACGGCAGCAGAAGCCGCTCCGTGGCGGTGGGGGCGGTTGGTTTCCAGCTCCGAGGCTAACGTGGCGTGGGCAGGAGCCGGAGCAGAAGCTCCACCAAACGGGCCCTATATACTTATTGCTCAAGCATGCATATACATACATGCTGGTCTGCATGCGCGGTGCCACACATAACATGTATTATTAATTTTGATTTTTTATATATTAATAATTATGGTTTCCCTGCCCCTGATCCAAGCCGGAAGGCCGGCCGCGCGCACTGTGATAATCTAGAGCTAGCCCCTGTCTTGTCATGGTTAGAGGTGCGGTAACAAATTATAATCTTATTGCTCTTTTCACAATTCAATTTAATTCTTTATATATTTTTAATTTAAAATTATATAAAATTAGAGTCTGATTGCTAAAATTTAAGGCTTCCGAGGTAGAACCCTGCAGAGACTGGGTACTGATAGAGGTTCCGGTCAAGCTGAGGATATGGGGTGTTCCGATCCAACAGCGGTCGGTGTGGTGATGGGACTTCGGAGGGAGCCGTTGGTTGGTCGTTGATGGGAGGCTACATGGGCGGCGGGAGCACCATGCGAGAAAGTACAGTGAAGTACTGAACAGTGTAGAGAAAGACGACAGGTTCCATCGGGCTGGTACTACCAGATGTGACCATATGTGAAGGGATGGACTATTGTGTACTACTGTAGAATGTAGATTGTGGGCTGCACGTAAGGATCGGAACTTCACAAAGGACCTCCGATCCGTGTGACACGGGATACGCACATCGACATTCATCATTGATGAGACGATGAGTATATATAACTAGGTGAATTCCCCGTTGCTGCGGGATGTTTTATATAATTTTTAATTATGATTTTCAAATTTAGTCAGGAGAGAGTTAAGAGTTGGTCTTTTTTTACACGAAGGTAAATTATTCTATAAATTTAATTTAATTTGATAAATAACTGAGCATGATACATACGCAGTTTTCTATGGAATAAAAATTTAAATTATTGAGAAATTTAACATAGAACTGCAATAAATAAAGTTGGACCCGATCTTTTTAGCTACCGAGGACAGTAAAGCCTTTAAAGGCATCAGCTAAGTGGAAGTATTAGTTGTTGAGTGGCGCTTAAAACTTGATTTCAGGAGACAAAAAGAAGTATGAGTCTGTTGGGTTCCCTTTCAGATGGATGGACCGATATAAGGATTTCATGGCAATCCAATGGTGGAAATTTTGCGATGACGTGGATAGCTTGCATGTCAAGAGAAATAGCAATTAATGAGTTGTAGTGGAGAGCATCTTTATAAGAGTTATAGATATGAGAAATATGAATGGCTTTAATTAATAAACTCAAAACTTTGTACCGTCCAGGGCCCGCTCCATATTTTCAGAGGCTCTAGAGCGATCGAGAGATTATGGGCCCTTTAGGCCAACTATTTTTCATTTGTGACGGTAATTATAAGAAGATAAAAATTCTAATAATATACATAGTTTACGAAAAATAATGTCAATAGTACAAACTAAGAGGATCGGAAAATTAAACTAATATTATGATAATATAAATTATCATTACCTCAAATAAGAACCAAACTCCAATGACTCCATGTATAATAATCCTTCTTCAGTTCTTTACAAAGAAATTTCTACGGGCATTTTTGATGCAAAATCATTAAGGACGACATCAAGATCAATATTATCCAAGACCTCAAACAAATCCGGCCCGTTGCCATCTACTAGCAAGATCTAAGTATAGCAATAAACAATGAAACATTGAGGCCAAAAAATAAAAAACAGCCTTCCACAGAATTTTAGCAACTACACACTCAAAGAAAAGTATTCTCAAAGAATGCTATTCTCAAAGTAGATGGAGACGAGTGTTTTATCTCGGAGATTGGCTAGACCCGGACAGAGATATAATGTGGACTGCAGTACACCTACATGGGATATGTGAGGAATGTTGAGTACATTCTCCTAGCTGTGATGAGTGAATTGTCAACCGTACGGTGTGATCATGTGCTTGGTCTTTGGTTGCAGGTACACGGGCGTCGAGTGTCGACGGAGAGCTGCCGTGGAGGTGTTGTGGCCGATGGACCGTGCGGTGGACGGCGGTGAAGGGCAGCCGGGACCGGAGCTCGGGCCGGGCGGCAGCTGTGGCGTCCACTCCTGGATCGAGGGCGCAAGCACCGGTGGATGGCAGGTTTCTTGGTTTGCGCCACAAAACCAAGTTGGCGGACGGCGGTTGAAGATGCCAAGTCGTGGAGGCACGGGCGTCGGTTTCGGGACTGGCGGAGGAACGGGCGTCGACGGCGTCTAGGGCCTCGCTGCGGGCGAGGAGGTGACGGGCGTCGGGCGGCTTCTAGGGCCGTCAGAAGGCCGAGGCAGGAACGGCGTCTAGGGCCACGATGTGGAGGCGGGAATCTTCCCGCGCGTGGAGTTTTGGTGGTTTTCTCAAAACCGGCCACCTACCCGGGTTTCGCGGACCCTCCAAAACCGCGGACCGGATCTTCATCCCCACGGCGGCATCGTGGAGAAGACTTCGACTCGAAGAAAGAACCTTGACCGTCGGATGAGTCCTTGTATCTCTTTCTGGTTTTGCCCCTACAGGCTTTCTAGTGTCTAGTTAAGTCTAGGGGTAGTTTAGTCTTTTAGTACTAGAGTTAGTGGGCTTAAATATCTCTCACCCACTCTCTCCTCTCGCTCCTCTCCCAGTCTAGGCGCTGCCCTTTCCTCCCGTCACCCTCTCTCCCTCTCTCTGTTCTTCTCCTTTCTTCTCTAGGGGTAGAATTCGAGGCATGGATTTTTGAGACTTTGTACTGAGATTGAATGGGAAAGGAGGCCCTTCCCTCCTTGTGCCCTCCGGGGTTTTGAATTCGATTCAATTTCGTACGTTTCTTGCCTTCCATGAGCCGAGTTTTAGTCTTCATGTGTTCATTCTTTGTGTGCGCGATCGTGGGTAGATCTTGATGATTTCATGACTCCTTGGAGTGATTCTAATCCATCTAGCCTAGTGCTAAAACCCCAGGAATCACGAGTCTCCACGAATCAAAGTTTTCTTGCGTTCTAGAGAAAACCCCGCTCTTGCTCCGATTTCTTCCGATTCCTCTTAATCCGTGAGGACTTTCGTTGAAATCTTTTGGGGATGTGTTCTTGAAGTCATCATCTTCATCTTCCCAAACTTTGAGCTCCTTTGGACTTGATTTGATCCTCCAATCATCAAGATTTCCAAAGGTCGCGGACTGGAAAAATCATTTCTGGGCACGGGCAAACTTTTTTTTGTCACCGGTTAAACTGACGCTTGTGATATGTTGCGTCGGATCAACCAGTGAGTTGGTTTTTTCACGTGTTAGGGTTTTTTGGCCTTTCTGCTTGGTTGCACTGGTGCATTGGTTCCACGTGCATCGATTCAACCGGTGAATCTTCACCAGCTATGCCTGCGTGCTGTTTTGCTCGTTGTACCGGCGTATAGAAGTTCATCTACGTCGGATCAACCGGTGTTACGAGTAGTTGGTTTTGGGATCTCTCTAGACAACAGCACTGGTGTTTTGAATTTGATTTCGTCGGTTTAACCGGTGTTCAGTTGGTCCATTTTGGAGCCTCTCTGGACAACTGCACCGACGCTTGAGTTTGATTTTGTCGAATCATCTGGTGTACTATCGCCGGTTGAACCGACGCTGTTTAAACCGTAGCATCGGTTTAACCGGTGAGTGATTCTTATGAGCTGCCGGCTCTGTGACGTCGGTTGAACCGGTGAAGATTTTCTTCGCACGTCGGTTTAACCGGTGTTCATATACCGTGCTATCTTTGCTGCTTGCTCTCCGCTCTTGATCCGATCTCTTCGCGGCTTGCTCCTAGAGTTTTTGCTTGGTGTCTAGCTCAGCTATAGCTACACTTTGCACACTCTAGAAGAGAGGGTTTGGGTGTACTCTTGGGACTTGACCAAATTGGTTTTGCTCGTGAATTTTTTAATTGGCTCCCATTCACCCCCCCTCTGGTCGCCTTTTCGGTCCCTCAATCTGTGGTCGGAGAGATGGAGCACTGACCACCATACGTAACTGCATGCGGCTCTCGCTCGCGCGTGCCCATTGTAACACCCCAATACTAAATATGAATCAGTCCTACTCTCACATTGAGTAAAACACACTTGTCACGGATGATGATGTTGGAAGGGGGATTGCGGCAAAGATTGTATTTAAACGAAGTGGAGGGACGCGGCCCTGGACCTCGCCGGCGCGCTGGAGCCGTGATGAGCTCAACGTCGCACCAGGAGGCAGGGCGTGGCTTACAGATTAGATCCAATCTAAAGCCTATCTTTCTATCTCTCACCCGTGGCTTATATAAAGCCCGGCTCTAACAAAACTTCCTTCTCAAGCTAACACAAAATCTCTTAAAACTGATTTATTTCTAACTACTGGGAGTCTTGGCGCCCTGGGCTTCCTGGTGCTTCTTGCGCCGACTGTAGGTCTGGCCCCACATGACAACACTACACCAATATCGTTTACGCTTTCGTCCTCGCTTCGCGTATCGAAGAGGCCTGTGTGGTGGGATATGGCTAGTGGTCGTCTCCTTCAGATGAAGTTCGTAACGCGCAACTACGTCCGGCTGATGCGGCTCGAGTGGGTCGTCGTGCCATCGCAGAAGGTTGTCACGGCGGCGTCGCCGTCAGAATGCCCTGGTCTAAGTGGGGCGGTCCATGCCAGATATGGTGTCTACGCGTGGATCTTGGGCCGGACGGCGACGAATTTTTGGCGCAGCTGCCGGCGAGACGTCACAAGTGCCTTAATTCATGTGAATATTATAGATCTTTTTCAATATCAATATTCAGTTATTCGCATTACAAATTACTAATATGTCCCTGCCGATCTTCTCTTCTTTGCTGCTCTTCTGAAAGACCGAAACATCGAGTAGTTGTCCCGCTGCATGGATGCCTGATCATTGCCGATGCGGTTTCTGGCGTTCTGCAGCTGAGTTTATTACTAGCCTTGGTCGGTGGAGAAGTAGAGTTGTGCCAGATGCCAGTCATCACACTACTGGAGAAGTGTACATTGGTACCAGCATGTTAGTGCCGGTCAACCAGAGGCCGGCACTAACGTGCCTGAACAGTACCCGGCGGGCACGTTAGTGCCGGCTAGAAACCCCAGCCGGTACTAACGTGCCATCCCTCAACGGTCAGCAGCTCACCCACAAAGGTCAAAAGCCATGTTAGTGCCGGCTGGTGGTTCTAGCCGGCACTAAACGTCGACACTTAGTGCCGGCTACAGCCACCAGCCGGCACTAACTTACCTCGTATATACCATCCACTCCTTCTTCCCCAGCCCGACCAATCCATTTGGCTGAGCTCTTCCTCTCTCCTATGGCGTGTTAGAGGAGAGGTGCTGCCCATTTTCCCCAAAATTTGTGAAGATTTCATCCATCCAAGTGCACCAAAGGTTAGTAGCTTCTTCCACTCTTCTTTCACAGTGTTTATTCTTTCCTTTCATGCTTTCTAGATAAAGAAAATAGTGATTTTAAGGTTGAGGAAAAATGAGCATAATTTTTCGACTTTTTCAATAATTTGAACAAAATAGAATTGATTTATTACTTTTTAGAGAAAGTTTACTTGATAGTTTGACTATGACACATTTAGAGTAATTTTTTTAATTATTTTACGGGGACATGTGTATATGTTATTATGCAAAATTTTAAGTATTTTAAGGATGAAGGAAAATGTGCATGGTTTATTAATTTGTTCATTAATTTGAGCAAGGTAGAATTGATTTGTTGCTTTTTAGAGAAGGTTTACTATATAGTTTGACTATCACACATTTAGAATGATTTTTTCGAATTATTTCATGGTGACATGTGTATATATTATTGTGCCAATTTATTTTGCTTTTTAGTTTAGGTTTACTAGATAGGTTCACAAAAGACAGTTGTTCTCTAGTTGCAAACCAGAGCAGAAGAAGTTGGGTACCACGCTGGAGATGCTGAAATGGAAGGCAACTAATGGTGTCACCAATAAGAGATTTGGTGAGCCATTAAAGATTGTAAAGAACATGCTTCCTGAGGGTAATAAACTACCATCAACAATATACGAAGCTAAAAAGATGGTTTGCCCTCTTGGATTGGACGTGCAGAAGATTCACGCATGTCCTAACGACTGCATCCTATATCGCGGCGAATACGAGAACTTGGAAGCTTGTCCTGTTTGCAGCGCATTGTGGTATAAGATCAGGCGAGATGATCCAGGTGATGTTGATGGGCAGCCGGTAAAGAAGAGAGTTCTCGCAAAGTTGGGGTGGTACTTCCCTATAATACCACGTCTGAAGCACTTTTTCAAAAATAAGGATAACGTTAAGTTGATGCGCTGCCAAACTCACCGTAAGGAGGATCACATGATGAGACACCCAGCAGATGGGTCCCAGTAGAGAAACCTTAACCGAGACTATCCTCAATTTGACAATGACCCAAGGAATATAAGATTTGGTCTAAGTGCGGATGGAATGAATCCATACGGTGAGTTTGGCAGCGCTCATAGTACATGGCCTGTGACTCTATGTATGTTCAACCTTCCTCCTTGGTTGTGCCTGAAGTGTAAGTTCATCATGATGCCGGTGTTTATATATGACCCAAAAGAACCTGGCAACGACATTGATGTGTTCCTGCAACCCTTGATGGATGATCTCTTACTACTCTGGAAAGAAGAAGGTGTACGTGTGTGGGATGAGTATAAACAGGAGTCCTTCAACCTCCGAGCTTTGCTTTTTGTATGCATCAATGATTGGCCTGCACTTGCAAAACTTTTGGGACAGTCGAATATGGGATACATGGCATGCACCCACTATTATGATGAAACCGATAGCATTTATTTGAAACACTGTAAGAAGTACGTATACATGGGCCATCGCCGATTCCTTCCTACCGATCACCCCTAAGAATCGAAGGGAAGCATTTCAAAGGAGAGCCTGAAACTCGTCCAAAGCCTCTATTCCGTTATGGAAAGCGTGTGTTCTCGATGATCAAGGATGTGAAGGTAGTATTTGGAAAGGGTCCCAGTAGCCAACTTGTTCCCAAGGATGACCAAGGACATGTTCCAATGTGGAAGAAGAAGTCTATATTGTGGAACCTACCTTATTGTCAAGTCTTACAGGTTCGCAACACAATTGATGTGATGCATCTGTCGAAGAATCTTTGCGTGAACCTACTAGGCTTCCTGGGAGTGTATGGTAAGTCAAAAGACACATTGGAAGCAAGGCGCAACATGCCGCAGCTAACTGGACGACAAGGCTTGCAACCCGAGAAGAGAGACAAAGGACGCCACTATTTAAAACCTGCCAGCTATAATCTGAGCAAAGAGGATAAGGAAAGTATGTTCGATTGCTTGAACAGTATCAAGGTCCCGTCTGGGTACTCCTCAAATATACAGAGCATAATAAATGTGAAAGAGAAGAAAATCCAAAATTTGAAGTCCCATGACTGCCACGTCCTGATGACACAATTACTTCCGGTTATACTGAGGGGTGTTCTACAAGAAAATGTGAGATTGGCAGTTGTAAAGCTTTGTGCGTTCATGAATGAAATTTTGCAGAAAGCAATTAATCCAAATAATCTAATAAAGCTGCAGAAAGACATTGTCGAATGTCTTGTCAGCTTCGAGATGGTCTTCCCACCTTCCTTCTTCAACATTATGACACACCTTCTAGTTCATATTGTGACAGAAATAACTATCTTGGGTCCTATTTTTCTACACAATATGTTCCCTTTCGAGAGGTTCATGACAGTTTTGAAGAAGTACGTGCGTAAACGTTCTTGCCCAGAAGGATACATTGCTAAGGGCTATGGAACAGAGGAGGTCATTGAATTTTGCGTTGACTATCTTCCTGATTGATTTTGCGTTGACTATCTTCCTGATCTCAATCCGATTGGGCTCCCCGTGTCACACCATGAGGGGTGACTAAAGGGAAAAGGCACACTAGAAAAGAAATGTAATGTGAACATCCCTTGTAGTGAATTCAGCCAAGCGAACTTCACGGTTCTTCAGAATTCATCCAAGGTGGCTCCATATATTGATGAGTACATGAATATTTTACAGTTTGAAAATCCACAGAAGAATCCCATAGTTGTCCCTCTGTTTCGTTGCGAATGGGTGGCTGGAGGAGGCGTAACGAAGGACCGGTATGGGATGATCAAAGTTGATTTTAAAAAAATTGGATATAAAGATGAACCATTCGTTCTAGCCAAGGATGTGACACAAGTGTTCTATGTGAAGGACATGTCGAGCAAATCGAAGAAGAAGTCGGATAAGACGTCTCAAGCCAATAAGGCTGGAAATGAGCCCAAACGGCACATAGTTTTTCCAGGAAAAAGAAAAGTTGTTGGAGTCGAGGATATTTCGGACAATTCGGAAGATTTTGACCAGATTGATGACCTTCCTCCATACTAAGTTGACGTTGACCCCAGCATCCTCTTATCCAAAGAGGACACGCCTTACTTATGCCGTGATCACGTCGAAGGCACTTTCGTCAAAAGGAAGATTATCAATGTTCCAGTAGATAATGATGATGAGTAGTACTTTTATATAAATTATATATTATATTTTCTCATTAAGTGATGTAATGTAACGCACTGCGTTGTATTTATCTCAATTCTCGATACTATTCATCCAATTAGGACACAATATCATCTTCAGATAATATTATATTTTTGCATGGTATAAATATTATTTACTTTCACTAATTTTGCATTACTAGGAGCGTTGAAACATTAAATTACAAACAAATAATCAAGTAATTTGCGAATTGATTACATCATTGTATAGGCTATTACTGAAAAGACTTTTGAATATTGCATGGATCTAAATGAATTTTTTTCGATTTATTACGAATAACAGAAGCATACTAACATATAAACCCTATAAGCTACACATAATTGATAATGGTAGCATATTTGTTAATTTACTTCAATTACTATTATTATTGTGTAGATATAATTAACAGTATGCTAAACAATTAAGACATCAATTTTTGTTATATTATTCTAATTATTAAGACTATTATGAATAAATTTATGAATATTAAAAATTTAGTGTAAAAGGGAACTGGCACGGCCAATTTTTGGTTCCCGCCAGATGGAATACGTTAGTGCCGGCTGGTAACCATAGCTGGCACACGTTAGTGCTGGCTAGGCCTACCAGCCGGCACTAACGTGTCCATCGGACGTCACGGGGGCACGTTACCGAGCCATCTCTCCCCCCAACAAATTCAGGATGAATTCCCCCCTTCTCACCAAATTCCCCCCTTCTCACCAAATTCAGATCGACGTCGCTCCTGCCCCCGCCGCCCCGACGTCGTCCAACCCGCCCCTGTGCTCGCTCGCTCGCTCACCCGCGCCGCCGTCTTCTTCCCCAGCCGCGCGTGGGTCCCCGGCCGGCGCTCGACCGCAGCCGCCCCTCGAGGTCGTCCCCGGCCCGCCATCCCAGCCGCCCCGGCCGCCCCGACCTCATCGTCCTCGCCCGCGCCGCCGCGCGCCTCGGTGTCCTCGCCGTCCGGTCCGCGCAGGCGCCCCTCGAGGTCGTCCCCTGCCGTCTTGGCCGCCCGGCTGCCCCCACCGCCAAGACCACGCCACCCTTGCCCCCGCCGCCGCGCGCCTCGTCCTCCTCGCACGCGGCCAGCTCCGCGCAGCCACCTCGAGGTCGTCTCCCGCCGTCCCGGCTGCCCGGCTACCCCCGCCGCCCAGACCATGTCGTCCTCACCCGCGCCACCGCGCGCCTCGTTGTCCTCGTGCGCGGCCCGGTCTGCACGCCGCCTTGCCTCATTGTCCTCGCCGTCTGGTTGGCGCCGCCGCCCATTGTCGTCGGGGCAAGGTTTTTCCTGTCCCCTGTGTTTCTGCAGACCCAAAGATTAGTCTAGAATAAACCCTGTGTTTCTGCAGACCCAATGAAAGAACAAACATGGTGAAACTATGCTAATTAAGTGAACAATCCATGACAATTTGCATGATCCCAACAATTTTCGTGACAAAATTCATGATCCCAACAATTTGCATGACAATTTGCATGATCCCAAGTATGACAACAGCCATTTGCACTAAGCCAATTTGCATGATCCCAAGTATGACAACAGTAAGATAATTAATGGGAAAATTCAGGATGCAGTAATGCACTAAGCTAATTTACATTTTTATCCAGTATTAGTTAACAGCCATTTTGGTCCTTGAAGTATGGCCAAATGGTCGAACTGAACCTCAAATTTAAAAGGTTTAATCTAAACTTGAACGTTTACAATTTTAGGGCCAAATCAGGATCCCAAGTCCCAACCACTTGACATGCAGATAGTTTCACAAGGCTTAGTGCAGAACCAAGTATAGGAACTAACAGATAAATCTTAGGATGCTTATCTTAGGAAGTGATTGTCATGATGATTCTACTTTAAAACTGCCGGGAAAGCCTTTTTACAAATATAAATGTAACATGGTTCCATTTCTTCCTGCCTTTCATATATGCTGGCCAATGTGAACATGAAGAAAGCAAAATGTACTTGCTCATGTCCTGTCAAGGTCCTATCTATGTATAAACCTTTTCAGTTCTATTGCAGATTCACTTATAGATGCTTTGTAACCTCATAATCACTTTTTTGCCTGAAAACGATGTTTGGCAAAGTTTTGCCACCTCCTGAATTCAGCCATGATTTAAATTGAGTTTAACCTTTGATTTAATAATATGTTCAAACAAATTATGTGGCTTGCTGTCTATGCCGATTGAATAAAAAAAATCCGATGAGCATTTATGAATATAAACATGTGTACAATATTTTTGCAAATACGTACATTTTACTTGTACTAGAAAATACTTAATGTTTTTTTATTGTTTCAGGTAGTGGAAATGGATCCTGACAACCAAGACGAGTTAATGCACGAGCTCATTCGTGGTAGTACTGAGTACATTGCTCCAGAGTTTGATGAGGACGAGAACGATGGCACCCAATTTTTAAACTTGCATTATCATGGCGACGAGGAGCAAGATACTAGTGGGGAGGAAGAAGAAAATCTCGAGGAAGCCGAGGTATAAAAGTTTTGTCAATATATATGTGATTAGAATTTATATATATACGCATGGACAACTTGTATTAATTTTTAGATATTCTTTCAGGCATCAGGATCGATGAAGTCTAAATGGAAACGTGGATCGAAGAGGAAGATGGTAGGATGTACGACCATCACGAAGATCGACGAAGCAACCGGCGAGCCACTAGCCCCTAGTCAAATTAAGACGACATTTGTAAATCAATTGGGATATCTTGTTAGGGAAAGCGTCCCCATAAAGTACAAGCTTTGGAAGTGAAATAAAGTCTCTGATCGACCTAAAGATATCGTGCCAGATTCAGAGAAAGATTTGTTATGGAAAGAGGTGTCGTTGCACTTCAACTTTCCCCCGGGCAAAGCTGACAAAGTAAAGGGATGGGCATTTAAGAAGATGGCAATTCAGTTCGGCTTGTTCAAGAAAAAATTGGTGGCAAACTATGTCAACAAGGGCCTCACACTAGATTTTGATAGAGTCTGGAAGAAGCAACAAGAGTGGTGGAATGAATTCGTGAACTACAAGCACAGTGCCGATAGCGTTGCAGCCTCGATTCAAGGCAAAATGAATGCTAGTAAAAAGACAAACTTCCTAGACTTGGGCCTAGAGGTTATATGGTTGCTATTCTGAAATGGAAAAAGATGGAAAATAATTTAATTGCAAAAGGAATCGTACTGCAAACCTTGAGTTGGCCCAAACGAGCAAGGTATTACTTCTATGCTCATGGAGGCACACTAGACCCTGAAACTGGAATGTTTGTGACTAGCGACGTATTAAGAGAGGCTGCCCAATGACTCGACGATGCAATGAGGCATACGAAAGAAGGAACCTTCCAGCCCAACAGAGAGAATGACGAGCTGACTTACGCTCTTGGGAATGAGGAACACTCTGGATGGACCCGAGGCGCGGGCATAGTTCCATGGAAATATGGCTTTTCCGGAGATCTCGAAACCTACCGAAGCCGATGCAGAAGCAAGGCAGTAGTGGCAGAGAAGATCAATAGCCTAGAAAACTGGATAATGTCACTTGAGGCAATAGTTGGGCAACGCTCGGACCAACCAGCTGCCAATGTGGAGATCAACCCCCCTCTCAGCGTCGTAGCAGTGTTGCTTCCACGGAGCACCCTAATTTGGGTGCCGACAAGCCGAGGGACCCCATTGACGACATCACCGTTAGGACCCAATGTGAGCTTCTGGTTCTTTATGGGAAAAAGCTCAAAGTTTGTGCTGAGGGTTATGCGGAAGTCCAAGAAGAAGGCGATACAATACATTGCCAGCCGATTCCTGAAGGATATGCCAGAGTCTTTGTTGACCGAATTACTGAAGAACGCTGGGAAGACATGGACCTCCCGATCCCTATAGGTCCTGAAGAAACAGAACTACAATATGTCGTACACACATGGATCGCTTGGCCAAAGCGCAACATAAGATTGGTGCAAGCAGCCACAGATTCCGCTCGGTGCTCAAGACAAAGATCACCAACGCCAGCTCACAGGAATCCTAGTGTTGGTCCACCTTCTCCACCGCCTGCATGGGACCCTAGCATGGATCTACCATCACCAGCCGCACAAAGCGAGCCCAGTCCGGCATCATCACCAGCCGCACAACAGAATCAGAGTCAGCGATAGAGGGAATACACGATACCTTCGGTCCAGCCATCTCATAAGCAGCAAAGAAAGAAGAAAGCGAAGGCTCCAGAAGAGGAAGAGGCAGAAGAATCGTTTCAAACCTTCTTGCTGAAGCGCAAGCTACAAAGGGAGACTGCGAACAAGAAGCCAGAAATAGATCCGGTTGCAAAGGCACACTTCATTAAACACTTCATTAAAGATCCCACCAAGGAGAAAGAAAGGAAATCGGATTATGATCGGCAGATCAGAAAGTGCTACAGCAACCCCAAGAATCGGCTGATTAATGCAAAGACCGTTCCCCAGCTCGGAGAGCAGTCCAAACAATCGATCCCTCCGTTGATAGTGCCGCGTGAAGAATGTCCCGATGAATCAAGAGATCCGGAGACCATGGCTAGGATGATATTGCAAATTGATCTAACAAGGGCTCAATTGCTTGGGGAGGCCCTATAGAATGCCCGCGGCATGAAAAAATTTGTACTTGGTGAACCTTTGATATGGCCAGAGTTACTACCATTCCTACCAACGAGAATGGCCGAGTTACACAAATGGTATGCCGTGCATTCTAAAGCTAATGAATTAGAGATGTTCCCAACTCGGATTAAAGATGAGCATTTCTGGCGGGGGGCAGATGATGTATATGTCGAGTTTGAAGCACTTTACGATTTATACCATCAAGATGCCCTTCACAAATGGCTCATCAGTGTATGGTGCATGTAAGTATTATCTCTCATTTCATTATTTTAGCCTTGTGTGTTGACTGATCCCCGCTTTTCTTATGTCCCGTAGGTCAAAAGTTCAAATTTGCCGAAAGAAGAACTTCCATAACATCGGGTTCTTGGACCCCAATGTTATACACGAGCAATCGGTAGCGCAAAAGCCTGAAGACATAGTCAATGTTATATACAGGGGGTTGCGCAAGAATAGCATGTGTCCCTTCATTCTCTTGCCATACAATCATAAGTGAGTCGTTCTTCGTTAGCCTCTTTTTTTCAATCCCTTTGTATTAATAATACCATTTAATAACTTTTATAATCAATATTAATTGGTTATGCGTATGTATATGCACAACTTTCATTGGATATTGCTTTGTATTCGGATTGAGGAGCACAAGGTCTTGGTGTACGACTCGTTTAGGCAAGATAAATCAAAGTACCGAGATCTCATCGAGGTGATAAATTCTGTATGGAGTCGCTACCTCCGCAAACACATAGGCATGAAAGGTGAAATCGAGCCTCTTCGTTGGGTGACTGATTTTCTGGTATGAATATATTCTCGGTACTAGAGTCATTCGTAATAAACATCAGAAAAATTCTATATCGTAACCCATATTTCCCATAGTGTTGGAGACAGGAGCAAGGAAATAACTTATGTGGATACTACGTATGCGAGTGGATCAACAACTTTGCAAGTGAAAAAGGGCAAATGACACAGGAGGCATTCAATGTACGTAATCACAATCATATCTGCTCATTATTTTAATCTATTATTTTTTATTCTCATGTTTTTATCTGAAAATGTGACAGCGTTGGTGGATGAAAGAAGAACTCATTGAAATGGCCCGGGTCAGGGCAATTCAAGAAGCTATGTGCAGATTCCTCCTCGATGAAGTCATAAATCCTAAGGGCGAATTTCATGGCAATCTCCGTACAAGCGTCGCCAAAGAAGATCCGACGACGAGGAAGCTGATACGTTTCTATAATTGATGCTTAATAATTTGTAATATCTCATGTACTTTTGAACTCCTAAGTGTTGCACATATGACGAATATATACATATAATATTAGTGTGATATGCGGTCCTAATATTACTGTGCAATGCAAAAAGTACGAGTACGTAGTTACATACAGTACAAATACACATAGCAATACGTATAAAAATGAAAAAGAAAAGAAACATAAAGAAGAAGAAAAATATTTAGTGCCGGCCAGTTACACCAGCTGGCACTAACCTTGCTGCCAGGTGCCGGGCGGGGTCGGGCACGTTAGTACGGGCTGGTATTTCGGGTCGGTACTAACCTGCGCACGTTAGTGCCGGCCACAGTGTCAGGCACAGGCACAGGCACAACCACAGCCACAGCCAGCCACGCAGTCTAGGCCTGGCCTGGCGCTCAACTTGATCAAGCTCGACGCCATCGGTACGGTGGAGGAGCGCAATCTGAGGCATGGGCAGCGTGTCCTGAGTTGGGCTACCTTGCGTTCCCAACTCGATCGGGAGTCGGGGCAGTGTCTCGTCTGGGACAATTGCTCTTGGTCGACTGGCGATGGCGTGTCTGTTTGGGCCTGGGTACCACCCAGATGTGCAGAACGCCGATGTGTTTTTTTGCCGGCAGCTGTGGAAACGATTGACTTATTTTCTTTTTTTTCTTTTTTTTTGAAAGCACCCAAGAGCACTGGGGAATCATGTAAGAACTCAATTGGGTACCCACGCTGACCACGCGCTCAACGCAGATGGGCTGCCGATAAGTCCGAGGACGCGCCTGCCGGGGCTTACACACGCACACACACCACACACCTATACATGCACACACACGCACGCACCCTGGTACCCCTCTGGGAATAAATCCCGGTGCGACATCAGCATCCGCTCCCGACGGGAGTCGAACGCAGGTGGGTAGCGCTCCACCCGGGCGTTCTACTACTGAGCCATCTGCTCGTTCGCATTGACTTATTTTCTAGTCCTGCTCCCTCCATATAAAAAGAATGCAACTTTCGCTTCCCGATGAGACAAATAATTTTAAATTTTCTCGAGTTTATATAAAAAATTACTACCATTTATACCTTCCAATAGATTTAGTATGAAAATGTGATACATGATTAATCAAGTAATACTTATTTTTATTATATAATGTTAATACTATTTTGTATAAATGTAGTATAATTTAAAATTATTTGATTTCTTGTGAAATTTCCATTATCTTAGAAGGGAGAAGTTCTCTCTGTTTTTGGAGAAAAGAAGGGAGAAGTTGTCTTATTCCGTTATTCATTCCTGAGACAGACTGTAATTGGGCCTGTACTTCTAGTTTGTGAGGTACTACATGGGCCTCTTGACCCATAAGGGATGGCCCATGCAGTGGTGAAGCCAGCCCGAGAATTCATCTAGGGTGGACTCATACTCTAATTTTTTTTGCTACCGGCGGGAGATGCGCCGAGGGGCAAGAGCCGAGGGGCTGCAGGCACGGCCGACGGGAGGTGCCGAGGCGGCCGGCGAGCTAGCGAGGGCTGGCGGCTGGCAGTTACAGCCTGTAGGCGGACTGCGGATGGGGCGGGGCTGTGGGCGGGGGGTGCAGTCGCACGGATGGACATCCCCCGCGCAACCCTATCGGGTGCGTTGGGCTGAAGCCTGAAGAAGCCGCGGCCCACGGCCAACGAGGCCATGAAGTAACGAAACGCCGACAGCCTTACGCGGTCGCTTCTCATGCTCTCGAATCTCGCTGTCGTCCTCGTGTTTGTAACTCCTCGGGGTGCCGGCACTTTGTCATATGCCAATGCCGAGGTTCCGAACCGGCACTACAAGAAATGTGAGTATCAGTGACGAAAACCGATATGACAAAGATATAAAATGTCATAGAATAGTCAGTATTCTATGACGATTCAAGCATTTTCATCATAAAATTGAGGTAGACGATTATCATTGTGATGAATACATATTTTCGTCACAGAAGATGCAACAGACAATGACGATTTGATAAATTCGTCACCAAATATCAAATTATTAGTGACGTTTCCATTTCATGACAAACCGTAGGTTTGTCATAAATTGTAATTCTTACTCAATATTATAAGAATTACAAATTTGAACCATACAAATAGGATAAATAACATATATAAATATTTATTTTTGATACAAAAATTTCTTCAAGAAAATCTATTTTTTTGTATAAGTAAATCTAAATACATTTATTATAGGGTTTTGTTTGCTAAGCCGAGTTCAAATGACACCTCGGATTGCATTTTATAATGTCCTTGTGCAACAATAGTCCCTTTAGTATATAGTAAGTGTTTTGCATGTAACAGAGCATATCCAAATGACTAACTATTTGGCTACCTACCAATTATGTAAATAATAATATAAAATGCCGTGCAATGGAAGTTCCCAAAGATATTGGCTTGGATATTCCATATCGATGAAATATGTGCAAATATCATATATTTCTTAATTTTCTTCTTTAAAAATAAACTTTTTGTAATTTGACTTGTATAATGGTCGAATGATTATAATACATATGACATATATGGATGTTGCAGACAAAAATCCTGTAGCAGACAAAAATTTTCAGCCCAACTTACTCTCGCGCCAACAGAACACGCCAATCCAGTCCAAATTTCCCTTCCCCGCCAGCCCACTCACGATATACACTCCCCCCCAACCCAAACCCTAGCTTCCCCAAATCACACCAAATTTCCCCTCCCCTCCGCATCGTTCCTTGAGGCGGCACCGGCTGCTGCTGCTGGCTCCCTCGGGCGCCGCTTCCTCGACGCCGACATCACCGGGCCGCCGCCTCCCGCAGGCGTGCGCGCCTGGGCTGGGTGCTCCTGCTGGGTCTGCGAGGTGCGGGAGCCTCAGATGCAGGCGCGCATCTGGCTCGGCACCTTCCCGACCACGGAGATGGTAGCTCGCGCGCCATCGCGCTTCGCGGTGCCAGCGCCGCCGCGGCACCGCACGTCATCATGTTCCTCTGGCCAGCAGTAGCCAGAGCAACCTGAGAATCACTGTGGTCTGCCCCCCTCCCCTCCCTCCCATTGAGAATGGATCTAAGAATTTCATGCACCAATTGTTTTCTAATGTCTGCAGGTTTAATCGGTTTTTGCTCAGTGCATAGGTTCAACAGTTGTTTCATATCTGAACTGATTTGATTACCCATCTGAAAGTGGAGGGGTATTCCTTTCTTTGAAGGTGTGGTGTTCGACGAAATTCCTATCCAGCCATTTCCATAAGGTAATCCCCTTTTTCATCCATAAAAACCCTGCCTGCCCAATCGCCCAAATTATGTATTTTCTTGGGGTTTCACTGGAGATTGAAAGATCAATCAGTGAGTGGAAAGAGGGAACAGGCATGTTTAAAGGAGAATGCATTACCCTATTGTCTGCTTACTTGCCTTTTATGTACCCTTAACTCTAAAAAATGATGATGGATAAAAACAGGGTATACAGAAAGGTTTCAAGGGACAAGCTCAACAACCTAGGACTTCAGTTCCTTGTTTATTATTGTTGGTCTATTTACTGCATGCCCTGATGTTACTTCATTGATATAATTTAATGTGTTTTTTGGTTGGTTTTGAACTGCATTTCACAGGAACTAAGAGAGCGGATCAAGCCATACCTTTTGCAATGCATAACCACTGGCCGCAATCTTTGTAAGATCACCTTCAAAATTGTTTCTTTATAGTGATATTGTTTACCTTTGTTGGCCTAATTTTTAACTTTTGCAATGCATGACCACTGCTGGATCAATATAGAGCTTTCTTTTCCCTCTGGTAGTGTTTGAGATACACTTCAGAAGAACTTAAAAGCAATTGGTCTGATAACATGATCATTAGCTTACCAGTAGCCTTTTTAGTCTGTGATCTACTTCTAGCATAAAGCTTGAGTGACAGTTTGGCCTTTTGGCACTAGAATGTTCTTGCGACTTGATTGATAATTCTTTGTCCACAAGTATAAAGTTAGAATGCTAATACAACCCTGCTTGTCATGTCAAGGATAAAGTTAGAATGCTAGTTTTACATGGTTCTAGTTATGCCTTCTTATCATTTTTGTTTCCTGTAGTGTCATCCTGCTCAAGCATTACGGTTGAAGACTATGGAGCAATGAAAGTGTGATGGCATAGAAGGTGAAGAGCCAAACTCTGCAGATGATGTTGTAGTGTCCTTTTTTTGGTACAGTACTTTATCGAGCAAGTTTATTTGGTGAACATAGGCGTCCATTTACTTTAGTTTGTGTCACTTGGATGGTCCAAAACATGTGACAAAGTGACATGTTATGAAATGGTTGTAATGGCACATGATGTATAAATACCATGTAATTTTGAATGCTTCAATTGAGCAATTCTACAGGGATTTTATCATAATAATTTCTGTCTGTTCGTCATAGACTAGTCATGTTGGTTCATGGTTTGTGACGTTCTGCTAAAGCATTATATGATAAAAAAACAATTGTCATAGAAGGTACAAATTTAGTGACAATAATCGTCATTAGAGGCATTTTATGATGATGAAGAAATCGTCACCAAATGTACTTTTATGACAATAAGCACATCGTCACAAATGTGTTTCATTCTATGATGATTTTCATAAGAACGTCATAAATGACATTTTGTGACGGTCGTTCTGTGACGATCCTCATGACGCACTAAAAATGTCACTATTGCACTTATATGACGAAAACCCATATTTTCAGTAACGATAATGGATCATCAAGGATAGTCAAATCTCTTGTAGTGCAGGGATATCCTCTACAGCTCGGCCGAGGGGAGCTAGGGCGGCCGCCCTAACTTGCCCTAGTGGTGGCTCCGCCCATGGGCCCATGCTAATACTTTTTCAACGGCGAGGTTCATACCCACAACTCCGGCAGTTGGCCCTACTATAACCTGCTTCATTGTGTTGGGTCAAAAAACCAAACACAAAATCCGTATTCCTCTCCCTATCAAAAAAAGAAAACAGATGTCAACCTCACATTTCTCAAAGAAAAGAAACTTGGAAATTTTATATATTTTCGAAAGATTTTTTCTTCCACACATTCCAATATTTGAGATTTGTGCAATACCTTCCATCCGTCGGATTTTTTAACCCCGCCACAATCACCATCGCACGCCCGCTCCTGCTATCCATCCGCCGCCGCCGCCATTGTGCCGCTGCTGTCACGGCCGGACGCCGACTCCGCTACGCGCCTCCTCCGATGGCCGGCCACCGCCACCGGGGCCTTCGCCACGCGCTGCTGCTTGGTCGGGCCTCCACCCCGTGCCTCCGGCTGCATGGCGCCTCCATGGAGAGCCTTCTGCAGGTGCTGAACGGATTGGCGAGCTGCGGGTAACTCAATTTGGATCCCTCCGACCTTCATGAGGGTGCTACCGGAGGCGACCGTCCAGGCGGCCTCTCGTTTCGTGCGTTGAGGTCAAAGGGAAGCTGATACTTGATGTTGCTTTGCTTGTCCAGTGGTTTCTGGGTCCTGGGTTTACAGTTGCACAAGCAGCTCGCACCGAATAATCTGCAGCCGTCCATTTTGAAAACGAAAATGTTGATCTAAGTTTTGATAAATATAATGTTGTATCTATTCTCTTAAGATGTTGGAATAGTTGATAAAAAAATGTTGAAGGTAGTATTTTTCAACATGTCAATGTATATGTTTCTGAAAAATGTTGGATCTACTCTTTTTTAATGTCGATCAATTTTTCATAAAATGTTGAATTTAATTTTTTGAATTGTTGGATCCAGATTTCTAATTTGGTCTCCTCACACTGTTTCTATTGTTACTGGACTTTAGTGAGCTTTATAGATGTATGACTTATTATCCATCTTTCAGAAGATGTATTTTGACCCTCTCGAGCGAGGGTTGTACTGAGTTTACAGCTGAATCCGTATGGGGCCAAATCTCACCACTAAATAATCTCAACAACAGAGCTATGCTGGTTTCTTTGAATCTGCCATAAAAAAATATAGCGACAGCTTGCCTGATTTAGCCAAGGGAAATGAGCCGATGACTCTTGGGACAAAACAAAATGGAAATCAGTGGATCCCAGCTTAAATTTATAAAAAGTGTAAAACACTTTGTTCACCTGTCGTCTTCTGATAACCCCTTTGTTTCCTGTGATCAGTCACCATTCTAGCGAAATGGGATCGAACGCAGCCTGCACTACTATTGACCAGTGATGCCTTCCCCTCCCTGCAAAATTAGGTACGTCCAAGCACCAATATGATGATCACAGGAAAGCCATCCACAGTTATGCCGATCTGTCTTTTGCCAAAGTCCTGCAGCTAACAAATACTTAAAAACGCTAGTCGTGTGTGCATGCCCAGGCTGATTATAATCTGATTGGACAAAGTGGTCAAAGCACCCACCAATGCGTTGATGATACGGGCCGGCGTCTCTCGCCCGTCAGACCTGGTCGTGGAGAATGCTCATCTTTTCAGTAGCATATCAAAACGAAAAGAGGAAGAGCGATCCCAATAGCAGCGCATACAGAGAACATTCACGTCGGGAGCAACGCAAGATGATGTGGTTGGTGCACAAAGCGGTGGGTTACGAGAAGCATTTGCACAGGCGGCGTGTGACCACCTGACGATGCCATGACCTGCTCTTCCGCGACACTGGCGAAACGGGAGGCAAATCAAGCACCAACAAGAGGTGAGGTGTGATGTGCGTTTCCTTGTGTCCATCCGGCCGTCCTACTTTGGGAGACAGCGGAATGGCAGGCCTTTGCTTCTAGAGAAGCATCACACGCACCGTTCACTATTACAAAGTTACACTTACACCTCAAGGTGTAAGCATCGCAATAGCAAATACACTGATCTTTCAGGCCTTTGCTGCATCATTTTCATGCTCTTAGCGACGGAATCTCTTATCGAGTTATCAAGATACAAAGGACCAAAAGAACCAATAAAGTTGCAGATAAATCAGCAAAGCAGAGATAAACCACAAAGCCTTGCATTTTCTCCGGTAATTCTGTAGCGCACCACTGTCCTAAACTCCTAATGGGAGCCGTTCGTTCCCATTTGTGTACTCTGTATGCTTAAAAGTTGATATATTTCATGATTCTAAGAAAAATTACAGTTCCTCCCCAAAGCAATTTGTTCTTCCGTAATCCCTGTTACAATTTTTTTTTACAAGCTTCGATTTGAAACCATGCCCCTCAAATTACATACGCAATTTTCCCCATCCGTAATGATACGATGAAGCTAGAAGACACAACAAGCAAAGACACCTGAAGCTGACCCGCATTCCCTGTTCAGCAGACTGCATCACCATCTTTTCCATGCAAGCCAGCACTAAACCTGTGCATCTTTACCTGAAGTGGAGTCCAAACAAGCCTGCATGCTCTCTATACCTAACAATGGCAACAATATCTATCAGAAAAAAAATGGCACCAATACCCCTCACAAGTCTGAACTAGCACTATTCTATTTAATCCACTGCACTGCGCTTCCTCTCTTCTCCACGCTGCAGAAACCAACACAACCGGCAAACTGGGCAAGCCATGGGCACCTTCCTAGGCCACTTCCTCCCCGGCCTGGCCTTCGCCATCCTCGGCGTGTGGCACACGGTCAACACCGTCAGGGACTACAAGCTCCGGGGCCCCTCCGGCGGCTTCCGCTCCTCCACCTGGTTCCCCTTCCCGTCGCCTCTGCGCGGCCTGCGGCGCCTGGAGCTCTACCTCCTGCTCTCCTTCTCCGCGCTCGCCATCGCCGACCAGCTCGTCGACCTCCCCATCCTCGCGCTCCGCCTCCACCCCGACAGCCTCGAGCACGCCACCATGTACCTCCACCTCGCCGTCTACGCGTCGGTGGCGCTCGCCGCCGACGCCTCCGGGCGCCGCAACGACGGGGGCGTCGGGGACGTGGTGGCCGCGCTCGCCGCGTCGGTGTTCGGGCAGGAGCTCTTCCTGCTCCGGTTCCACTCCGCCGACCACGCCGGGCTCGAGGGCCACTACCACTGGCTGCTGCAGCTCGCGGTGGCTGCGTCACTCGTCGCCGCCGCCGCCGCCGCCGTCCTGCCCCGGAGCTTCGCCGTGGCGGTGGTGCGGTCCGCGTCCGTGCTGCTCCAGGGCCTCTGGTTCGTGGTCATGGGGTTCGCGCTGTGGGTGCCGGCGCTCGTGCCGAGCGGGTGCCACGCCTTGGAGCAGCAGGGGATGAGCGCGCAGAGCGCAGTGGCGTGCGCGACGGAGGCGGCGGCGCGGAGGGCGGTCGTTCTGGCCAACCTGCAGTTCAGCTGGGCGCTCGCCGCCGTGTGGGCCGTCACGGCGTACCTCTGCCTCCGGGGGGACTATGGGTGCTTGGAGTACGTGCAGCTCCGTGCGCCGCCCGGCGGCGCGCTCGCCGGCGACGGGGATGCTACGCCGCCGAAGATTGTGTTCCCCGTCGAAGAGCAGGTGTAGTAGAAAGCTGCTCGCTGGTCACTTGCCTGGACTCTCACCAGTAAGTCTGTAACGCGTAAGTGCGCGACGTAGTGTGTGCAACAGTGCGCAGCGCTGCCCATGAAATGGGCCGAAATTTATCTGGGCCCAATTGCCGCTGGACGATGTAGCCTCTTCGGCCCGCCTGATGCAATTCCACCTGAAAATAATTGTCTACGTGTACTTCTCGTGTGCATCCACTGAAAAAAGGACAGGTTTGTCTACTGAAGATTGAGATACTACAGCGATGTTGCCATGGCTTTCTAACTGTAGCTGTTTGACTTATCAAAAGAAAAAAAACTGTAACTGTTTCATCTCAGCCTGGCATATCTTCAGTCGGATGGACGAGCAACGTGGACAAGGTGGCGCTGTAAATACAGTAACTTGTAACTGGGCCACTAAAAACTAGAGAGCACCAAGTTTGAACTTTGAACTGAAGCTTTTTCTTGCGAAAGCAGCCGATGGTAGGGTAGGAAAAAGTTGAGCAAAACCATGGTCTCTCGTTTGGGCAGCACACCGGAATCCATCTTGTGCCAGGTGATTTTTACTCTTTTTTATTTTAATCTTTTTTATTGAAGGCTTTGTAACAAGTCTGGGTATCCTCATCTTAATATCTTATTATCTCCTGCAGGGTTCTTCTAGACGTCCAATCGAAGAATTTGCCATCATGACCGTTATCTTGACCGTTATCGGTTTGGTAAGAACAAATGACCGAAGAGTCACTGGAGCTAATCGCTTTTCGTGTATAATTCTGTGGGCGCTGCTTTATCTCTGTGGAATTGAATCTGAGCTTTGCAATACTAATATTTGCTCTCTCTCTCTCTCTCTCTCTCTCTCTCTCTCTCTCTCTCTCTCTCTCTCTCTCTCTCTCTCTCTCTCTCTCTCTCTCTCTCTCTCTCTCAACCGTCAGTTGGATACTGGTTATCTCAGAAACAAATCCTCTGCAGTAATTGCAGAGGCACTCTACCATTGCTACGTGGGCACGAGTCCCTCTGCACTCAATGTATATGAGACCTATCCAGTTATCTCATCTCTTCAATTTAAAAATACTACTTTTTAATTTTTTTATTCATGCATGGTGGAATCCTGAGGTATTACAGAACTAAAACATTTCCCAAATTAATGTGAATGGCCTGAAGATTATTGTTCTTCTTTTGTTTATCATCTTACTTTGTTGGGCTATCTAGACCTCCAGGAATAAGTAGGAGAGACAGGAATGAAATTTAGAGGGGGGTGGGGGGGGGGGGGGGTTCCTTCTCCATCTCCACCTCTTCTTTGCTTGCAATGGAGTTTTAGGGATGCACTCCCTCTAAATCTACCTCTGCCAGGAATGATGTCATCTTTCAGAATAATTCTGCTTTCATCTCTTCGACGAGACCTTCAAGAAAGAACTCACACTGCTTTTGCACCATGTAAAATGAAAATATAAAGAGTGTTTAGCTGAATGTTATTTGTTTTACTTAGCTTAATTTCTTTCTTTTTTTTTGTCTTGAGTGGGATATAGCTGAATGTTTATCTTTTTACTACTTTTTGTGACATGTTTATCAAAAAGTAAGGAGAAATATACTTGAAGGCCAACAATTGTCTTTTTACTACTTTTTTATATATTTATAATCAGCAGGAGATGCTCAACCCCTTCTGTTGCTAAAAAGATAATTTGTTGGCCTTCAAGTATAACTATTCTGACACTTGACTGCAAAAATGCAACCCCTCAAGATAAACATGTCAATTTGACCAGAAGAAACTTGTAAACGCTTCCAAGCCGTCGAACTCGAACCATCTTAAAACCCAGGAAACCTCAGTGTGTCTCAGACACAACACCATCGATCACTCGGCGGCTTCCTCTCCTAAACCCGAACGCGAGACCCAGCTGATCAACGCCGACGTCGCGCCATGGGCACGCTCGTCGGCCACGTCGCGCCGGGCCTGGGCTTCCTCGTCGTCGGCCTGTGGCACCTCTACAACCACATCAGGCTCTTCCTCCTACGTCGCGCCCGTCTGGTTCCCCGTGCGCGGCGCGCGCCACCTCGAGCTCATCCTCGTCATCGCCGGCGCCGCCGCGTCCACCCTCATGGAGCTCGTCGTCGGCCCGGCGAGGCACCAGCCGTTCGACCGCGACGGCACCGTGCCCGCCAACCACCTCCACAACTTCGAGCACGCGTCCATCTCGCTCGCGCTGCTCGTGTACGCCGCGGCCGCCATCCACCTCGACCGCGCCCGCGCGCCGTGCCGGGACGCGGTGTCCCAGCTCGCCGCAGCGGCGGCGTTCGCGCAGGAGCTGATGCTGTTCCACCTCCACTCGGCGGACCACGCGGGCGTGGAGGGCCAGTACCACCTGCTCCTGCAGGGCGTCGCCGCCGTCACGCTGGCCGCGACGGCGCTCGGCGTCGCCGCGCCGCGGAGCTTCGCGGTGAGCCTGGTGCGGTCGGCGAGCCTGGTCCTCCAGGGCGTCTGGTTCGTGGCCATGGGCGTCGCGCTGTGGACGCCCGCGCTCCTGCCGAGGGGGTGCGTCCTGAGCCACGAGGACGGGCACTACGTCGCGCGGTGCCGCGAGGAGGGCGGCGCGCTGGCCCGCGCCAAGGCGCTCGTCAACCTGCAGTTCAGCTGGTACCTGTCGGCCACCGTGGTGCTCGTGGTCGTGCTCTACCTTCGGATGTGCAGCCTCTACAAGGAGGAGCCGCAGTACGTGCCGTTGGTCGATGGTAATGGCCATGGAGACGACGATGGCGACGGCTACGACGACAACGACGTGGAGGCGGCGGCGAAAGGCGGCGCCGGGTGCGTATTTGGTGAATCAAGGGCGATGGATGTATCACGGCCGTAAGCTAGGAGAAAAAGGATTTTCAGCTTGTACATGTTTGTACTTGGTTGTCACTTAGTTTGTGGGTGCTACCAGTTATGCTTGTACATGTTTGATCAAGTTGGGTTAGCATGCATGTTGTGTGTGGAGAATTTGTACTTTTAAAAGGAAAGTAACAGCTATTGCTATACGTTATTGAATTAATTTGGTTGTGTTCATGTTAGTTGCTTATTTCTTGCCTAGATTTCTCTCTCCCCCATTTGTGAACCCGTTCAGGGTTCAAAACTCCGGTGATTGCGACTGTTCTGGATGAAAGAATTTTTAGCTTACAAATACAGCTGTACATAAAAAACATGAAACCTTTTCCAAATTTCGAGCTGAAATTTTAGCGTGATTCGGTGATTTAGCTGGTGAAAAGGGGGAAGAAACTCAAATCGAAATGCCAATCCCCGATGCTGTTTCAGCAGGTTACTTTCGTATCGTTTCAGTTTATCTAGAAGTCCTGTTGAACTTTGGCAATGCGATTTTTGATGTTTGGCAATGGCTATTGGAATCCGAATTATCTTTGAGAACATACTTCTACTTTGCTGAATGGAAAGGACGGGAAGAATACTACAACTTTCTCCACGTCATTCCTGGGAACAGTAAATGAAATCATTCGGTCAGAATTGTTGTTTCCTGGCGCATGACACACTGACAAAGAGATGGAATCGCCTCTGGGTTAGTATGATTAATCTGCCCAAAACGATTCTCCTACAACCCCTGATTGGGACGGGCACATTGGCTTCTGCCTTTCTGGGATCATCGGTCTTTCCAATTCTGTTATAGCAAGGTAGGCAGGTAGCACGCAAATTCAAAATCATTGGCTTCAGGTTTTGCTTTTCTAGTTTTGAAATCTGTAGATGTTTCCTTTTGAAAAAAAAACATATATTCTTCAATGTTTTTTTTTTTAAAATGCATTCTTTCTGTTTTTAGTTGCTGCCCACCCTGATATGTCATAGGCTTCCCGCACTGTGCGGGTCTGGGGAAGGGTTGTTTTTAAGCCCCAAGCCTTACCCACACAAATGTGCAGACGCCCGGGTTCGAGCCCCAGCCTCTGCACATTTGTGTGGGTAAGGCTTGGGGCTTAAAAACAACCCTTCCCCAGACCCCGCACAGTGCGGGAAGCCTACGGCACTGGGTACACCTTTTTTTTTATTCTTTCTGTTTTTAATGTGCTCACAGTACTCTGAATCTGATAACTAAAATACCAGCGAATATCAATCATCATTTTCTTTGAAGGATTTGCAAAACATGTCACGTGAAATAAAGAGAAATGTATTTGCCCATGCAGTTCATATTTTAGTTGCTGCCCACCCTGATATGCATATGCTTGAAGCTTCTTTTCTTGATGCATGAAAATGACTTCACAAGTGGATAGTCAAAAATAACCCTCATTAGAACTAGCATTTTGACATCTAACTTACCACATAATCAGTAAATATGAAGCCACCAATTTAACATCATGACAGCTCATATTCATCAGAGCAAAGCAAAATATGCAACGCTTGGAATCTGGTATAGTTTGGCTCTTGCACCTTCAACAGTAAGACAAAGACAAACACTAAAGAATTTCCCCCCATTAAAAAAGGAAAAGGGAGAATCTGCAACATTACTAATGGTATGAACACCTTTTGCTTTCCAAACCAGCAACTTATGGCTGATAAAAAAGTACAAAATCTTGATTTTTTTTCACAGAAACCACCTATCCAAACTTGCAACAATGCAGCAAAATGAAAACATGTATCACACAAGCATAGCGAATGTTAGACAGAGAAAAGCAAGTCCGAAAGCTCACTGCCACACATGCAAGCAGTTCTGACTCCCAGGGTCATTGTTGCCAAAGCAAGTAGCAAACCTGATGACACGATGTTAGGGTCCGATGTACAGAAATTGCTTCAAAGATGATGGAAATAGCAATTGGTAAATGTAATTGACATTTCTTCTCAAAGATATTGATCATGTATTCTGGCCCTGTTCTCTTCCCACCATAACCTGGCATGCATCTCACTGAATCTCTCTCGGCTGCACAAAGAATGGACATAACAAGTAAGTTTTCGAACAACACAATGAGGGTTCTTGATTTAAAATTGACCAGCATTTTCTTACTCTAGTCTATTTTCTGTAAAAGGGAAGAGCACTGCACACATTTGTGACATGTGCGTACCCAGTGCCGTAGGCTTCCCGCACTGTGCGGGGTCTGGGGAAGGGTTGTTTTTAAGCCACAAGTCTTACCCACACAAATATGCAGAGGCTGGGGCTCGAACCCGGGACCTTCCGGTTACAGACGGTAGGCTCTACCGCTGCACCAGGCCCGCCCTTCACATTTGTGACATGTAAGTATAAATATTATGTGGTTGTGATATGTAGTTACTATTTCATTCTGGATAAGATGAAAGCTTGTCCGGTGGAACCTGGTAAATAAGGCATACTTAAATCTCACCATATAAAGTATCATTGGTACCAATTTAGTTCACTAATTGAGTATCCGTATCTTTTCAATTTCCAGGCCTGGAATGACCATATAGCACTTGCACGGAGAAAAACAATCCTATTCAACCACTATGATAATCCTATCCAAAAACCACGATCATAAGTAGAAAACAGCAAACCTGAATCGGACGCGCCGGAGTTCTCTGATGCCACCAGGCAAAGCCCGAATAGTAATATACACACCAGGCTCATCCTCTTCCACCCATTCCCTCTCTTGGTCACTTGCGTTGCTAACAGAGGCTGAAAGTTCACCTGATTGATCCACCTCTTCAGGAGATGAGCTTGTCCTCACTGATGCATCCACAGATGAAGTTTCTGTCTTTGCTCCACTAATGCTTGACAACTTAGGTGTTGATGCCAGTCCAACCGAATCGTAGCACTGGTGTCCAAGGTAGCGGTCATGGCGGTAACCATTGCCAAGATGATTGGTTTTGTGCTCAAGAGAATCTGAAGATGAATATCCTATTGCTCCACTGCCCTTTAGTGGTTTGTGCAAAGTATGCGGTAGGTGCCCCTTGCAATGTGGAGCTGTCTCTGGGTTATCCTCCTCTTTGGAGTTCTGCATGAGGTGCAAGCCATGTCACCAGCAGGCAGATAAGATAAGAATGCATGTTGCATAAAGTTGAAACATCCTGAAAGGTGATTCGAAGGGTGTTTTACCTCATGGTCAGACCTTGGAGTGCTAGGGAGAGGAGCAGCTTGACTGTTAAACTTCTGCACATTGTAAAGCTCCATGACTTTCTCATAATTTTCAGTCCACCATCTTTGTGCTCGCCATTTGGTGAACATTTCACGGCTTTTATGAATTAGTTCATGCATGAAGGAGCACAACAGACACTGGTAAGTTGATATTATCAAATAAATTATTATACAGAAAACACTTAGTGTTGTCATCAGAAACAAAGGGGCAAAAAAGGTAAGCTACGATAGTAAATAGAGAAGAAGTTACTATGCAGCTTAGTGTTTTCATTAGAAACAAGAAGCAAGCACAGTAAACTACAATACTAAATAGAGAAGAGGAAGGACCATACTGGACCAATAGAACATAGACTTGCCCGTCTTTCCTTTCTAGTTCCAACGCCATAAAATTTATGCTATGTAATTCCTCTTCAGTTACGCAACATATTTTTGGGCTGGCATGCTCATATACCCATCCATTCCTACAAATTATATAATCTAGAAAATACTGAAAACTAGCTGACTAGCCCGTCCCACTTACAATTGGAAACACCCCGCATGGGTAATCACATTAGACTTGCACTAGAAATTAGGAGTGCTTAATTTATTACTATGAGTTAGAGCTTCATGTCGGCAAATAGGTGTCGAAACTATCAATGGATTTTTGGTGCACGAGTTCTGCTGAACGACACATGTGACACAGGAATGATTGTTCCCGCAAATGTCTTGTGTACAAACAACTCAGCAACCCTCAGTAAACCTCTTGATAGTGGTGCTTTTAAAATTGATGTGGGTGTAGTTGTGGAACTGAGAATAAATGGTGTGATAACGAAGACGAGGTGTTTTAAATATCCACCACAGGTAATAGTCACTTGCCAGTGAAATACACATCTGTACATTGCTAGCAGTATGAATGCATAGGCCCCAAAATTAAGAGTTCAAAATCTAAGCCACAATCAGGAAGAGATACATAAGCTCTATGAAGTAAATTTAATCATGTTTAGTGCATTTAAATACATCAGAGCAATCTAAGATTGATGCAACGACGGCACCCCGAGTCAAATTCCAAAAGACACCTTGCCTAGATTTTTTTTAGAGGACCTTCTTGCCTAGATTTAGAACCTTGAAAATAAGCTACAAGTGCGCCCTAAAGATATTAAAATTCAGTTTGACCTCTCCCAGCAGCATAGCAATCTCTTATTCATGCCATCATCTGTCATGGGCAGCCAGCTGGGTTTTATAGGCCGGATCGGCAGTGTAGTAGGCCAGATCCATTAGGGTTAGGTTTAGAGATAAGAATTGGGTATCTTGCTTAGGTGCAAGGCCAGCTGACTGCCCATGACATCATCCCAGATGACATTACTGATGCAAGCAATCAAAGAAGCATGCCATGAGGAACTCCTTCATAACATTTTCAATACTGAAATACATTCCAATCCTGAAAATGACATTTTGACCATTTTAAAAAGTCAGAATAGAGTAAATTCGTAATAAATTTCACGAAGCATCTTTTTCCTTGATAGTGCATACATCAAGTTTCTAAGAGTCATTTATAAGATCTACATAGAAAGGAAGCACTACTCAAATAAAATAGCAAAAGAAGTGCAGCCAATCCAATGATCCAGGTTGGCTGGCTCCCCACGTAAGTACTTGAGTTGGGGTCGGAGGGGACCAATTAGAATAATGACGTACTTAAGCAAGGCTACCCTTTCTTTATCATGAAAGGACAATGAAAGAATGCAACCACTTGGGAGTTTTTTGCCCTTTAATTTTGTTCCATTAAGATTACTCGATGCACAAGACACGCTACAATGGTGGTCCACTCCTATCTTAACCTAATAACCCAATCCTAGAGCAGGCAGAAGAAAAGGCAATACAACTACTGAAATGTATCACATGGATTCAGAAAAGCAGTAATGCGTGAGGTTGGTTACAGAGCTATTTTACCTAGTAGGGCTTCAAAGGTAATTAACATTTACTTAGTACTCTGATGAATAGTTTACGAGCATAAAAATATTGCAGCATGCAGGCAGATAGATCCAGATGCTGTCTCATTGCAGCATGTGAGTGATTGACTAGATGCTCCTTATAAGAATCATTCCCTCAGTCCAATGCAGTTCAAACGGCACAGTGTACTATTTTAAGGACAGAAATTTTGTTGGAAATCAACACATGATACTTTTGAGAGATAAGAGATCACATAACAACTTTTCATGTGCTTTCATCCCATTTGTTCAAGCCATATTGTACAGATACAATATTAACTGTTGACTAAATGCTGACTGAAAGCAGAATAGCTTAATGTTTCTTTTCTAAGTGTCATAACCGAGTAGAAATACTTTTCTTTGAAATAAAAAAATGCACATAAAAAATTTATATCTGACAAGAGATCTCTTGGAATTGCAGAACGCCTGCACCTCATGCACAGAAGTTGCAGATGTTGAGATTCTCTCATGGTTCACCCAAATTTAGAAATCTATTGTGCACTTCTCAAAAAATTCCTTCTAATTCTAATCCGTGTAATCATATTAGTACCTAAAGTGATCTAGGAGTATCTTCTAAGCATTGTAAGGGAAAGTTATGAACCAGAGTATTTGTGTTCAGCTTTTTGAAAGATAGATTTGCCTATATCCATTTTTTTATTTCGTTCTATCCTTAGCAAACAACGACAATCCCTTCTCTTTTTTTTTCAAATTCCAAACTTGTGGCGAAAGCAAAGGCGAAAAAGAAATAAAACAAAAAGGTTAAAAAGCAAGATAAAGCGTATATTTGTCTCATTTACCCAAGAAACTTTAACCATTGCTCAATCAAACATTCCCTGGAACCCCAAATTTCTCTAAAGAGATCAAAGTTTAAATCTTCCCGGGCTTAGCCGTTACAGCTTTTTTTTAGATTGGTAACTTTCTTGTTCACTTAGCTTCCTCTATTCCACAGGCCATGGAAACTTTCCTATGAAATACTCCTGAGTTCAACAAAAAGCATGTGGCAACAAAGGAAATGAACCAAGTAATTAAGTAAACTGTACAGATTTCCTTAAATAAACGAGGTAATGTGCATAAAGGTCTCAATTGCAGACCTGTGAGTTGGAAACCCCATACCGAAGAAAAAGTTAAAATAATAATATGAACCAAAAATAACGCAAAAGGCATCTTGAATTCATGTATTTGTAGCAATGATCAACCAGGTCGTTCTACCATGAAGCAAACCATGGCACAGATGGGCGCAGGACCTCACCTGAATCGGATGCGCTTCAGGTCGTTGCCGCCCTGCGGTAGAGCGAGGAAGGTGATGAGCACCCCGGGCTCCACCTGGGCGACCCACTCCTTCGCATCGTCCTCCTCGCTGCCGCCCGCCGCCATCTCCTCTCCGTCCTCCCCGTCCTCGTCCCCGGCCAGGAAGTCGGTGCGCGCGCTGACCGACGGCGTGACGTCACCGTTGGACATCGCGCCTCCGCTTCGCAGCCTCGGCGTCGACGCCGCAGAGCTGCCGGCGCGCCCGTACGCGTAGTGGAAGCGGTCGGACGCGGAGGCCACCTCGGAGTCCGCGTAGGCGCCGTACGGGTGGTGGTGCCGCCGCGACGCCGCCGCCGGGGACGAGCCGGCGCACGGCTTGCAGTACCGGTACGCGCCCGACGCCTTCAGCGCCATGTCCTTGATCTGAAACCCAAGAGAAATCTTCCCGTCAACCGTGTTGCCCACCTCACATTTCGCCGCGAACTTTGTGCAAACAATTTGAACAAGCTTCGAGATTTCGGAGAAATTGAGCCACCCAATGACCTCAAACCCCCAGAGTATGCCGGATTCGTACCGGTTTCGGCTTCTCCCAGGCCAAGGGAAGGTACATTTCATCAGATAAACAGAAAAGAAGCAACTTTTACCACTCAATCTCAACCAACATCGACTGAAACCCTGGTCTGAGGCACCAAGAACAACCCTCGGATTTCGATTTTCGCCACCCAAGGGGGCCATTTCAAGAACTCCAACACAACCCAAGCACAGGGGGAGGGATGCTTCGCACTCAACTCACCTGGGCGGTGAGCGACTTGATGGCGTGCCTCGCGCTGGGCGTCCCCGCCGGTTCACCCCCGCCCCCGGCGAAGGCGTTGTCTTCCTCGTCGTCCTCCCCCTCCTCCGGCTCGCGCAGCGGCGGCGCGCCGCCGGGGAGCTGGTGCCTGGAGCACGCGATGCACGTGAGCATCGCCCTCGGATCCCGCGACGATGTGTGGGAACGAAGGGAGAGGACGAGAGGCGGGGAGCGGCGGGTTTATAACAGAACGGGGAGCCCGCGCGTGCTCCTCCCGCGATAGGACCCGAGCTTCCCGAGCGGAAGGGGCGCGCTAATGGCGGATTGGGGTTCGGCGCCAGACGACGGTCCCTTGCACTCTCGCCGTGCGGGGTTATTTCAGTCCACCTTTACCCCCGGGGTTCAGTTGCGCCGCCAGGCCGCAACTGTTCACACTTCACAGAGATGGTCGGACTCGGATCGAGTGGATGGATTTTGCTGGTTCGGTTTCTGAAAGTTGAACTGCATCGCATCAAATTCTGGCGTAAATTCTCCTTTTCTAGATGGATGGTGGACGTATGACGTATCGTGATGTTTAGCGGCAAACAATTTTCCAAATTTTATACTGTGTGGTACGCCAGGTTCTTTGGTTCTGGGCACAATGTGCGGCCCAAACTGTTCGAGACACTGAGCTCGCCTGCTTCGTCCGTGGCGACCTTTGCCGCCCCCCTCCCCACGCGAAAGCATTCTCCAAAAAAAAATAGTCAGCTAGCTTATAAGTAGACTACATCAATTTTTTGTTCATATGGAAGAGAGGGAAAAAAAGCATTTAGGAGATACTCTCTCCGTCCCAAAATACTAGTCATCCTAAGATTTAAAATTTATCCAAAAAATAAGTCACTCTACTCTATTTAAAAAGTGCACGTGGATACAAGAATCAATTAGTGCCAAATATGAATAATATATAGGGGTAAATGTGGTCATTTTACCTTCTAGTTAATTTGTCTTAGAATTCTTAGGATGACTTGTTTTATTGGACGGATGGAGTAAGTCTCATGCACACATTCCTAAATTAGTGAGGTCTATCTAAATGTATGAGCTAGTGTTTGACTCCAAATGTTGGAGAACATCTCTAATCTTTGGTTCACAAGGCGTGATTGGTTGTGCTCAATAGTTAATACATTGCTAAACCGTGGCTAAGGGCCCGTTTGGTTTAGAAGGACTAAACTTTAGTCTCGGTCACATCAAAAGAATCTTGATATTTAGGAGTATTAAATAAAATTTAATTATGAAACTTTTTTCACTGATAGGTGCTAATTCGCGAGATGAATCTAATGAGCCTAATTAATTCATGATTTGCTCCAGTGATGTTACAATAACCATTTGCTAATTATGGATTAACTACATTCGTTAAATTCGTCTCGCAATTTAGCCCCAAGGTTCTGCAATTAGTTTTATAATAAAACTTTATTTAATACTTTTAAACAGTAAGATTTTTTTTGATGTGATAAGGATTAAAGTTTAGTTCCTAGATCCAAATACCACCTAATCTGTAGGTGACAGTTAACGTGCCGTGTTCTCTAGCTGGAGTATTACTGTAGAGAGGACAAACTGAATATTTCACCTGTTCACAGAGAAGCGTGCAGCTGGCGTTGGAGCACATCAGGTACGACGGAAAGAGAACTGTCATACGACCAATACAAACTACTAGCGCCTTTGCAAATGATAATTGGTCATATATATTCCCATGGTTTTTATGTACGGCCAGAATGCGAACCCTTGAGTCGTCCTCACCATTGCAAGCAACAAACGCATACCAGACCGGGGGGCGCGTTTATTTCCCCATCCAAAAATTTTTGGATGTCAAATCAGCACTTTGACCGGATGTCGGGAGGACTTTTCGGACACTAATTAAAAAACTAATTTCAGAACTCACTTGGAAACCACGAGACGAATCTTTTGAGGCCTTTGACCGCGTCATTAGCACATGTGGGTTACTGTAGCACTTATGGCTAATCATGCACTAATTAGGCTTAAAAGATTCGTCTCGTCATGTACATCGAAACTGTGTAATTAGTTTTGTTATTTAATTACATTTAGTGCTTCATACATGTGTTTAAAGGGGAGGTGAAAATTTTTGGGTGAAAATTTTTGGGAACTAAACGGTCCCCGGATCAGGAAGTGCCAACTGCTCAAGGAGGAAGGTTGCAAAGTCGCCAAAAGGAACCAACAGCTTGCCAGGAGTAGTGCCAGCGCAAAGTACATTTGAAACTTGAGACGAGACGACGCAAGTGGCGCGTAACCTAACGGCTTACTGAAAGTCAGAACCTCGTCAGAAAGACTTGGTACAGGCCTTGAATTCATTGAATCGATCGAGCAGCCGACAGGTAGCGTTGCGCGAGCGATTCCTCCCTTCCCTTGATGCAGGCGCCGCTTGCACGAACGGCCCTGTCCTGCCCGCGCGTACGCCGCCCTTGTTTAAGGCGTCGAGACCCGTGCGGAGGAAAAACAATGGGGAGCTCGCTCTCATCAGCTCGGCGTCGCCTCACATGGCGTCCAGCTCCCGACGACCTGCAACGGAAAGCGCGCAGGTGAACGAACGACGACGACGACGAGCCCGTGTCCCCATCCGATGCTGCTGCAGGTTCAGTGAGGGTACGGATTTGGGATTTGATTGGCCTGACAGGCTTTGATGTGGTTTCTTGTTGCCTAACAGGAGTGTGATGCGTGTGCAAGTACGGTACCAACTCTTGGAGGTGTTCTCGCTTTTTTTTTCTGTGGGTGGCCTGGAAACGATGGCGGTATGATCTTTGAAGAAGATCATGCGAGGCGGCTTCTACGTATCGTTTAGATTTGTGCTACCATTATGAGGAACTTTGTACTCATATTTTTCCTTTTGTTTTCTGCTGATACCCGATAGCAGCTTTTTACTGCCAACATGGGCTATATCATGTCGAAGTAGATGTGGGCCGGATTCAGTTGATATCTGATAAGTTTTCCCTAAACAAAATGGGCTGGAAGTAGGGAGAGCCCATCCTACATCGACAAAAGGCACCAATCTTATGCATCTTTTGGAGGATTTTTTTCTTCGCCGCCTTCTAGTGTTTGAGATTCGTGCAACCATGTACAATCGTTGGATCGACACACTCAAACTCTAACCCTCATCCTCTCTCACCTGCACCTTCCTCCCATACCTGCGCCGCTGCCTCAACACTGGCTCGCGCCGCATCGCCGCTGCCTCCCCTTCTCGTGCAGCCGCCGTGGCTGCCCACTGTGCCGTACCGCCTCCGGCCCTCGCCCGTGCAGCCGCAGTCAACCGCGCGCTGCCGCCTCTCCCACGGCCCGCGCCCCGCAACATTGCCGCGCGCCCGTGCCGGCCCTGTGCACCACCACCCGCGCCCTCCCCCGCGCCTCTGGCATCGGGGAAGGTGGAAAAAATGTTGAGGCTGAATATTTTCAAAATATTGGTTCAACATTTTTGAAATGTTGGTTCAATATTTTCGAAAATGCCAGTTCAATATTTTTGAAATATTGAATAGACGATGAGCTGGGTCTTGGGGGCCTTATAAGTGAGTTTTTTAACCACCATTCACAAAAGGAAAAAGTTCAATTTACTCCCTTCAACTATAGCCAAAGTCTGGATAACCCCCTAAACTATAACTTGTTCAATTTACCCCATAAACTATGTCATTTAGTTTATTTTACCCCATAACATAATTTATCTTTTTTGTTTCTCCATACACAAGTTGAATTTTAATTTCAGATTTTGCAGAGTAGTAGTGGACGTCACAATGCATATTTAGAATTTTTTTATAATTTTCCCCATTAGTTTTCATATAATTTTAAACTCCAATAATTAATTTATTATTAAATATTCTAATATATTAAAATATTGATAAAAAGTTATGATTTATTTTTCTAACATGTGTTATGGTGTGTACTATTATGTTGTAAAATTTCAATTTAAAGCTCCACCTATTCGTGAAGAAATGAAAAAGACAAATTACATTATGGGGTAATTTGAATCAAATGATATAGTTTGGTGGTAAAATGAATCAGACAATAGTTTAGGGGGTTATCTAGACTTTAGTTATAGTTATGGGGAGTAATTTAGACTTTTTACTTCACAAAATATATAAGAGACCTCGGTATTTCATTTACCTTCCATCTTCTGGGAACCTGGATGCCGTCCAACCCATCCTGCGGTGGAGATTAAAAGCAGGCAACTGCAGGAACACTTGACGCAAACGTGATGGTCGGGAGCCACCGGCGACGGCGACGTACGGCTGTCAGAGCTGTCCGGTGAACCGCATCGTCGGAAAACCACAATTTCCATGGGCTTCACCATAGATGTTGTTCGTTCGCAACTTCGGCGATCCCTAGATTTCCACCGAGCTATGTTCGTTCGACCACCTCCCCGAGGGCTCGTTCTCGCACGCCGACGGCTGGGTCGCGCTGCTCGCCGGCAAGGGGGTCCAGGCCCGCAAGATCCACTTCAGCAAGGCGAGGGTTGTCGAACCCCCGTACATAGGCGCGTCCATCTTCTCCTCACATGGGTTGTTTGATTATTCTAGTGATGCTCACTTAACATTCTAATATAGTGGTAAGGTCGGTCTCAATGGGAATGGGAGTGTCATAATATTAATTTGCTGACATGACAGAGTTATTACGAAGAGAGATAGTGGCGAGTGTCATAAAATGTGAGAAGAATGTCATCACCATGACACTCCTCCGGCTCGATTACCTAGTTCATAATCTTGGTAACTGTGCCGATAATACTTCTACTGAGACTGAGACTGACCTAAGACCTTATTAACATGTCTTATTTGGTTTACCCTATCACACCTAGAGTTAGAAGGGAATCTTGCATGCATGGAGTACTAAACGAAGTTTATTTTCAAAATTTTTTCACAGATGAATGCAACTTTGCGTGACGAATCTAATGAGTCTAATTAATTCATGATTTGCTACAGTAATACTACATTAACCATTCTCTAATTATGCGGTCAAAGACCTCATTAGATTCATCTCGCGAAGTAGGGCAGGGGTTGTGGAGTTAGTTTTGTAAACTATATTTATTTAATACTCCTAATTGATGGTCAAAATTTGTTGCAGTACCCTAGCGCTACTGAACCAAACAGGGTAATGTGATTCCAATGTCTAGCCTGTGCTGTTTGGGTCCCACGAGGCACAGCATCACATTTGAACATAAATCAAGGAAATCAATTATGTTTTCCTCACGTAACCCTAAAGTGCCTGAACTAATGGTTTCCTACACCCTTCCAACTCTATTTTGATCAGCCAAATTCACATCTTATTGGTCATACTATATGTGTTATGCAGTTGACCACTATTTTTTTAACTCATCCAGGAGGACCAGGCCTGTAGTCTATAAAATAGAGAACATGATAGCAGGGGCGGAGCCAGGATGGTGATTTTTTCATTGTTAGGGGCGCCAATCATATAAATTTATATAAAAATTTAATCAAAATTTAAATTTGTAGTGCAAATTTGAGAATCATAGGGGCCAGGCCCTGCCCACCCCCTGTCTCCGCCCCTGCATGATAGCAGCTGAGCCGCATCAACGAAGTGAAAGATATTTGATGCGTATGCCTTTACAGTGGCACATTTTATTGTTCTCTCTGCTATGTAATTATCTTGTAATGCTTATTGTAAACTCCATACCATATTATCTCCATGGATCCTTAGGGTGCGTTTGGCGGCGTGGGATGGAGCCGTCCCGTCCGGTGTTTAGTTCACGAGCGTAGGAATGATGCGATTCCTCAGAGCGAATATTGGCTCCAGATTCAAGATGAGCTCGTTTGGCAAAAAAGACCTGACAAGTTCGTTGTCATTTCACGTTGTCTCTTCTTGTCTCATGCTTCCTCCAGCGCCGTCCTTTTCTCCCCGCGATTCTCTACTCCCTGTGACGAGCTGAAGTAGGAGGGTGTGTCAGAACCGCCTAAATTATCCCGGTTCAAGTGCGTAAACCATCACCATAAAGGCAACATTAGCTTAAACACACTTCAAACGGAACAATTTTTGGTCTGTCGGGTAACGTCCCGATACAACCACCGATTCTCGGATCGAACAAGCATACCCCGCACGAAGGCGAGTCCAGTGATATTACAACCACAATTTTACAACACAGGCATATTAAAGATTACAAACCAGTTCAAAAGATTATTACAACACCAACTTAAGTAAAACAGTTATACAAAACATAAGTGTAGAATCAGAGTTTAAAACAGCGGAAGATAAAACACGACGGCTACAACACGTCGCAAAAAGGATACCAGGCTAGCCCAGACATGGTATCACTCGTCATAGTCATTGCCGGCCGAAGACGTATCCCACTCTACGGACCAGCCAGGAGGCAACGAGCAAGGATAGGTCAAGCTAGCGATCTGATCCTCAAAAGTCATACCTGAAAAAGGGTTTCAACAGCAAGGCTGAGTATTCTAATACTCAGCAAGACTTGACCGACAACGGGTATAAGAAGCCCACCTTAGCTAGACTATGCAAGGTTTTGTAAGGCTCTGGTTTTTCCTTTCCTGAAAAGCAATAAAGAGTAGGTCCTTACTTTCAAGTTTTAGCTTCAAGATTCTAGTTGATTAACCATTCTATGTAAGCATCTACTAACCAAACATGGTGAAACTTCTAAGCAAACATCAAGATTAATAAGAATATTGTTGCTCTTATTACTCTGTGTGGTAAAGAGATCAAGCAGTCTCATTTCATCGTGAGAGGCGGACGATTCTGAATCGAAATTCAACCTTGCAAGGGTAACCTAGCACACACGTCTGGAATACCGTCGGGTCATTCCCAAACAACCGTTGACCTTTCTTTCCGGCTTGTGGATAGGAACACTCTCCCCGACTACAGGGCTCCAAGGTCCACCCGTGCTCGGTCCACCCTTGTCCCTAGAAGTCGTGGTGTTGCGCAACATAAAATAAAACCTATCTCTAAGAGAGAGTGTCAGGTATATCCACTCCCCGGTCCAATCGGCTACTAGGCTTGCCGCGTACCATATTTACGGCATGTGACTAGTACTTTCAAAAACTTAACCAGCACTACCACACACCGCGACCTTAGCAAGTTCATCAACACAGACGGGGTATCACATAAGGTCATGATATCGAACACAGCCCCGTCCGTAGTCCTTATATTGATAACAGAAAGTAAACAGGAAATTCCTATAAAGCTCGCGAGTGACAGGCAATCACTCGACTTTTACCGGTCCTATAAGCTTAGCAATTATTCGAACTCAAGTCTAGTGTTCAATACATAGGTTCCTAAGATCATGCATCTAGAGTTTCAATTCAACTCCTATGAACTGTAAATGCACAAGTAAAATAATACAGTAAATGAAATTAATTTGAAGTATAGGTTATGTCCGGGGCTTGCCTTCTCGGTAGTTGCTAACTATTTCAGCGCTAGGCTCTTCCGAACTTTGGTTCGGGGCTTCAGTTAGCTCCGCAGTGTTCACTTGAGCTTCGAGATCACCTCCGTCAGACTCCGGAATCAACTCGTACGTCCCGTCTGACAAAGTAGTCGTATCTATATGTAATGCAAGAACAACATTATAAACAAACATGGGCAATCGTTTATAGAGTAGTTAAATAACAAATTTAACTACACAAGGCATCATGATCAACAGCACAAATGAAGTTGACTAACTTCATAAACAAGTGGGGGTGATTTCCTATACAATTAAGTCACGGTTTACAAATAAATCAACAACTCAGAGTACAAATAGAAATAAATTATACCAAAATTACACTAAACAGAACATGAACATACTAAGCTACCCTGCAAAAATCTTATGAAGACATGTAACCATTTAATCACAATAAATCATTTATGCAGGCAACACCTAGCACAAGCTTGAATTATACAGACTAAAATATAGCAAAGTAGAAGCTCAAAATTTAACAGGAGATCTACACAGGGATGATTTATCTACTGTGAATTTCTCACGATTTTATCTATACAGAAATAATTCTGAGAAAATAAACAAAACAGACATCAGTTTAGAAAGATTAAATTTTAGCTCCTGTTCTAGCCATTAACTAATGCTCAAACTTCCTGGACAAGTTAAGATATTCTAGATGAACACTCAGGAATATTTTCAGGATTTAACAAGAACAGAAACTATTTATCATGATTAAAGTCTACTAAACAAAGATTAAATCAAATAAATAGCTACACAAGAGAACTGATCATGAAATTTTTATAACAAAGCTAGTGTAACATGATTCAACTACCACAAAAATTTCAGAGCAATACAAGCTTTTAAGCATCAGATAAGAAAAAGATTAAAGAACAAGTATTTATATACCTATTAACACAAAACCATTTATACAGCAAAAGTTTGCAACTAAATCCTAACATATTATGGTTCTACTGCATAGAGCTCTTCAAGAGGATTCCAAAACATCAAGATTTGCTATTTTACAAATTTTCTACAAATTGATATTGAATTTCAAAGATCACAGCAAACTATTTCAAACAAGTCCTTAGAGCACTATTCCTCTGAGTCACTGACATCGCAGACAACCCCCTGAGCTTTCTCAAATTCAAAACCGAGGTCCTCGGGTCGGGTCAGAGGGGGAGGCGAGGTTTGACCGGCGGTTTCCCGGCGAGGGGCTCACCGGCGGCGAGGGTGGAGGGGTGCGTGAGCCTCACGGGTTCAAGGCGCACCTCTGGGTGCTTGGAATCGAGGCTAGGGCGGTCGGAGAGGGGGTGTCGACGGCGAGCGGCGGCTTGCGGGCTCGGAGCACGGCGGCGGGGGGTGGCTCCGGTGGTGTTCGGGTGAGGGGAAATGGCCTAGGAGCTGCGCGAGGTCGAGGCGGTGCTAATGGTGGGGGATGTAGGGGTGGAGCGGGTCTTGGTTGGCGGCTCCGCGGTGGGGTGGAGCTCGCCGGGGTTCAAGCGGGGCGGCGATGGTGTTCTGCAGCGTGGGAGCGAGGAGAGAGCAAAGGAGCGAGTGAAATCGAATCCTGGGGTTCTTGTAGTGCTCAGGCGCGCGAAAGATCGAGAGCTGGGCCTCTGGTTTGGGCTCTCCACGGCGGCGTCGCGGTGGCGGCCGCCGGGGAGGTTCTGGGCGCGGCGGGGGTGCGTGGCGAGGGGTGGGGGCTCCAGCGCGAGGCAACAGGAGGGGGAGGAGCTCGCCGGCGACGCGTGGGAGCCAGCGCACGGCGAAGTAATGGCCGGGAAAGCCGGGAAGGCGCTCCACGGCGGCGCTGTCGGTGGCCGGCGGCGAGAAGCAGAGCAGGGGGTTGAGGTGGAAGAAAAGGGTCGTTTTGCAATTACCAAAAGTTCCAGGGACCCCACTGTAAAACAGCGATAACTTTTAAACCAAAGCTCAAATAAAAAAGTGCCCAACATGAAAGTTGTTCAACTTTTCAAGATCTACAACTTTGATGTTGTGCAAAAATTTATTTGACCAAAGACTCAAGAGCTAAAATTAAAATCATTGAAGGGATTTTGAATTCTAGGAAATTTGTCTTTTTCAAAGCAAAATCACTTCAAATGTAGACTTACAAGCAAAATGACTACCATGCATTAAATGCACTGAAATTTTGCACAAACACCCTCCACTAAAACTATAATTACACAACCCATTCAACACAACTGCAAAAAGGACCTTGCATAGAATCATAATTACACATATAACCTTTCATAATTACAAAAAGATCCTTTTTACGCATTTCAAGCACAAGATGCATAGCAACAAACACAATTACTGTGCAGACACCTATTTAATTACTGTGTAAACACCCGGGGTGTTACAGCCTTCCCCCCTAACAGGAATCTCGTCCCGAGATTATAGTAAGAAAAGGGTGCAACGACTTGGTACCTGGACTGGTTCTAAGAAAGTTGGGAAAGTTTCTTTGGAGAAAATTTTCAGTTTCCCAAGTAGCTTCTTCTACTGTATGCTGATTCCACTGGATTTTGTACATTTTAACTTTCTCCCTTCTAGTACTTCTTTCTTTTGTGTCAAGAATCTTGATTGGATACTCCGTATAAGATAGATCGGATTCAATCTCGATATCCTGTGGTTCAAGGATTTCAGTAGGTACCCTGGTGCACTTCCGAAGTTGTGATACATGGAAGACATCATGAACGGCGGCCAACTGAGAGGGAAGACGAAGTCGGTAGGCAACGGGTCCACAAGTTTCGATAATTTCAAATGGTCCGATGTATCGGGGTGCTAATTTCCCTTTTAAGCCAAAGCGTTGAACACCTTTAGTAGGAGATACTCGCAAATATACAAAGTCTCCTACCTCGAATTGTAAAGGATCTCTCCTTTTGTCTGCATAACTTTTCTGTCTTGATTGAGCTGCTTTAAGATTAACCTGGATAATTCTGACTTGCTCCTCTGCCTCCGAAACTAAATCTGGCCCAAAAATTTTGCGTTCTCCAGCTTGTGACCAATTCAAAGGAGTTCGACACCTTCGACCGTATAATGCTTCAAATGGTGCCATTTGCAAGCTGGATTGATAGCTATTATTGTATGAAAACTCTGCCAGTGCTAGGCATTTAACCCAATTCTTGCCATATTGAATAACACATGCCCTCAACATGTCTTCAAGGATTTGATTGATTCGTTTAGTTTGCCCATCTGTTTGTGGATGATAAGCTGAACTACGAATCAATTTTGTTCCAAGGGATTCCTGCATTTGCTCCCAGAAACGTGCTATAAACTGAGGCCCGCGATCAGAAATAATCGTCTTTGGAATTCCATGTAAACGAACAATCTGATCGAGATAAATCTCTGCGTACCTCTTGGCAGGATAAGTGGTGTGTACAGGAATAAAATGAGCGGTCTTGGTGAGTCTATCAACGATTACCCAAACAGAATCATGCTTATGAGGAGTAGTGGGTAAACCAACGATAAAATCCATACTGATGTCCTCCCATTTCCAGGATGGAATAGATAAAGGTTGGAGAGTACCAGCTACTTTCAAATGACTAGCTTTAACTCTTTGACAGACATCACACTCAGAAACATATCTGGCGATCTCTCTTTTCATTCGAGTCCACCAGAAATTTTGTTTGAGATCATGGTACATCTTGGTACCACCGGGATGAATCGAAAATTTCGAAAGATGTGCTTCATCAAGGATTTGCTTTCTAAGCTGATGATCCTTAGGTACCACCAGTCGGGATTCAAACCATAGGACTCCCCTATGATCCACTCTGAAACATTTATACTTTGCTTCTCCCTGTGATAACTTTTCCTTGATGACCTTGATACCCTCATCATGTAATTGTCCCATGATGATGCTATCATGAAGTGTAGGCTCAAGGGATATATGGTTCAAACTTCCTTGGGGTACCATTTCTAGATTTAACTTCATCATTTCCTGGCATAGAGTTTCATTGAATGGTTCTACAGATAGACAATGGCATTGTGACTTGCGGCTGAGTGCATCCGCAACCACATTAGCCTTTCCTGGATGATAGTGCACTTCTAGATCATAATCCTTTATCAACTCCAGCCAGCGTCTCTGTCTCATGTTGAGATCAGCTTGAGTGAAGATATATTTGAGGCTCTTATGGTCAGTGTAAACATTACAGTGAGTTCCCATAAGATGATGTCTCCACATCTTAAGAGCGTGAATGACAGCTGCTAATTCCAGATCATGGGTTGGATAATTCTTCTCATGATCCCGGAGAGCTCTTGATGCATAAGAGATAACCCGGTTGTCCTGCATAAGCACACAACCAAGTCCCGTACCCGACGCATCACAATAGACATCAAAAGGTTTAGTACTGTCCGGTGTAGACAATACTGGAGCGGTAGTTAATCTTGCTTTGAGAGTTTGGAAAGCTCCTTCACACTTATCATTCCAAACAAACTTCACTCCCTTCTTCAATAACTCCGTCATAGGCTTGGCTATTCTGGAGAAATCAGTAATGAATCGACGATAATATCCAGCTAAACCAAGAAAACTGCGAATTTGATGAACTGAAATAGGAGATTCCCAATCCATCACTTCTTGTACTTTAGTTGGATCAACAGATATACCATCACTGGAGATAGTGTGACCTAAGAATTTCACACTGTCCAACCAAAATTCACACTTGGAGAATTTGGCATAAAGATGATGATCTCGTAATCGTTGGAGAACGATACGCAAATGTTCAGCATGATCTTCTTCATTCTTGGAGTAGATCAAGATATCATCAATGAAAACCACGACGAATTTATCCAGCTCCGGCATGAAGACTGAATTCATCAAGTACATAAAATATGCTGGGGCGTTGGTAAGACCAAAAGACATAACCAAATATTCATATAGTCCATATCTGGTAGAGAAAGCAGTCTTTGGAATATCACAAGGCTTGATCTTTATTTGATGGTAGCCAGAACGAAGATCAATCTTAGAGAAAACCTTAGCTCCAGCTAACTGATCAAACAGAATATCAATGCGGGGAAGAGGATACTTGTTTTTAATAGTGACCGCATTGAGTGGTCGATAATCAACACATAGCCTCAAACTATTGTCTTTCTTCTTCACAAACAGGGCTGGACATCCCCAGGGTGAAGAACTTGGACGTATAAAACCTTTGTCAAGAAGGTCTTGGAGTTGGACTTTCAATTCTGCTAATTCATTTGGAGGCATTCGGTACGACCTCTTAGAAATAGGGGCGGTACCGGGTTGAAGTTCGATAACAAACTCGATGTCCCTATCAGGAGGCATTCCAGGTAAATCCTCTAGAAATACATCCGCATACTCCCACATGATAGGGATATCTTCAAGTTTAATTTCTTTTGTGGCATAAGCACAAGAGTTAATGCACTCTCGTTGCGGCAGATAGAGTATGGTGGCTCCTTGATGTGGTGAATCTATCTCGATAGCTCGGGAAGAGATATCTAACAGTACTTTATGTTTAGTCATCCAATCCATGCCCAAAATAACATCCATGCCTTCTAAATTCAACAAAATCAAATCTGTCTTTATCACTTTACTACCCAACTTAAGGGGTACATGTGTAGTGATTTGATTGGAAGCTATCCTCCCACCAGGGGTTGTTATCATAAAAGATCCCTTAGTATGACAAAAATCCAATCCTAATCTGGCTCCAAATTTGGCACTTATAAAACTATGCGTTGCACCAGAATCAAATAATATGACTGTGGGTTTATTGTGGATAGAGAAAGTACCCATCATAACTGGTGCTCCTGCTGGAAGGTCTGCAAGAGTAGTGAAATTAACTCGCCCTTGCCGGACTTGCACCATTTGCCTCTTGCCCTTGCCCTTGTTGTTGTTGTTGTTGTTGTTCTGATTAGAGTTTTGCCCTGGATTATTCCTTCTGGGTTGTGGATAATTCTTGGCAAAATGAGAAGCACTGCCGCAGTTGAAACATCAATTATTACTATTCCCACTATTGAACTGTGGGGCATTCGACCTTGGGCTAAACTGCTGCTGTTGCTGTTGCTGAGGCACTGGAGGTCTGAATCCTCCTTGTTGCTGAGGCGGCCTAAAGACAAACCTACCCACTGGGGCATTTCTTTGTGGAGGCCTAGGTGGAGTATTCTGCACCAGGCGATACCTCGGTGGCTGGGCACTCGAGGGTCCCGTTGGTGCCTTCCGCTTTTTCTTAGCACGATGTGCAGCAATACAATCTTCCTGTGTAATGGCCATATTAACCAGCTCATTATAGGTATTGGGCTGAACCAAGTTTAAACGTTCTTTGAGCTTAGTATTGAGGCCACGACGGAAACGATCACGTTTCTTGGCATCAGTATCAGCATGATGGCCCGCATATTGGCACAGATGATTGAAGGTCTGTGCATATTGAAGAACAGTGCAGGTTCCCTGATCTAGAGCCAAGAATTCATTCAACTTTCTTTCAATTAGTCCTTCCGGAATATGATGTGATCTGAATGCAGTTCTGAATTCCTCCCAAGATATGATATGTTCAGCAGGCTGCATTTCACAATAATTATCCCACCATATACGTGCAGGACCGCGAAGCTGTTGGGCGGCAAAGGGGGCCTTGTTCGCATCAATACATGGTACCGCTAACAAAGCAAACTTGGAATTGATTGTACGAAGCCAAGCATCGGCATCCAATGGGTCATCAGCTTTGCTGAAAAGTGGAGGTTGGGTACCAAAGAATTCCTGGTAACCCGCTGGTTGTGCCTCCCTTCCTCCATACTGTTGGCGTGGCTGATTTTGTTGCCCATGGACTAGCTGGCGAAGCAGCTCTGTTTGCATGGCCATTAACTCGGCCAGATTCGACGGGGGGTGGCGGTCGTTGCTGAGATCCACTGCCATTTTCACAACCGAAGCCATCAGGAGTTCCGCGTGTATGACCAACCATCTGTAATCATGGAAGACATCCATTAGATACATATTTCTCGCTTCCAAAATCAATGGTACGTATAATGATCATACATTTGGATAAAACAAAATCAGCAAAAATGTAACTAGATGCGGTGTAGCACAATGTGCACAACACATAAATGTGCAACCCGCAAAAATTCAAAACTGGTCAGCGGCTAGATAGCTTCATGCTTCATCGTATAGAGACTCAATGCTGAGAGCAAAGAGTAAAGAAAATAATCTATCAATTCGCTCTTCATCGATATGTACTATGTTGCTAAACAACAGAGATCATAGAAGGGGTTGGACTAAAATTTAGTCTCACAGATTCAACATGCTAACATTTGATGAGCACATATGCCACAAAAATTTGCAACCTCTTGTATTCATCAAACGGCGTGAAGATGCACAAATAAAGAGATTTGCTAAGTAGAAAGATTATGATTTCCAAACTGGTAGTCGCTACTTATATTACATCCAAAGCAGCCTTGTTCTTACAACCTAACATCGCTTAACCTTACCACATATAATACAGCAAGTGGTACTCCTTCCTAAGGCTATTTTACAATAACATCTTCCCTATATACATATGCTACAACAAGAGAACACAACTATCTAGGACAAGCCTAAGTCGCCTAGAAGTCGTCGAGGTTGCCCACAGAAGAGGCACTACCGGAAGAAGAGTCGTCCGGCTGAGGGTTAGGCTCAGCAAGTGCGTGCTCTGAATCTAAGTCAGATACTCCCTCAATCTCCTCTGGGTCCTCCTCTGCTGCTGCCGGCTCAGCTGGGGCATCTAGTTGCTCCTGGAGCATACCAACATGTGCTAAAGCATCAGCCCAATCTGCTTGCAGCTCATTCACCTGCGCCTGAAGAAAACCGATAACTGTGTTGCGCTGCTCTATCTCAGCACCATACTCCATAGCCTGATGCTCAAACTGTGCAATAGCAGTGTCCCTCCCAGCAACGGCATCCTGAAGTCCCTCAATCTGAATATCCTTCAAACGAAGGCCTCGCTGAAAACTTTGGGCCAAGTCTATCACCTGATCCATGTGTCGCTGCTGAAGTATCTGGTAGTGAGACTGGGCATTCATATATCTGACTACTGCCTCGATAGTCTCATCCGCTACATCACCAATCAAGTGCCCAAAGTGTGTGACCCTGAACAGCCACTCTGCATTGCCAGCACTGACTGCTGGAAACAAACCAATAGGATATGCTGCTACCTCCTCGGGATGGTGCTCACAAAAAGTGGTGATAGCGTTGAGAGCTGCTTTCTCAAACGCATCCACAAGACGATACCCAATCACCTCAATCTCAATTGGTGGCCACTCTAAGGTGGGGTGCTGAGGAATGATCATCTTAACTCTGTTCTTCTTAATTCCATCCTCCGAAAACTGGCGTCCCGTGTACTGGGGTGGATTTGGGTAGTGGAAGATACGAAGTGAATCCCAAAGAATCCTCGGAAAACCCTCCCAGTACAGACAATCGGTATGAGCATTTCCCTCCTCATCCCAAAAGATCTGGGAACAAGTCGACATCTGAATCAAAAAGGATTCAAATGTGAGTAATACAATTATCTCAAGACTTCTCAAATAAAGCTTTAAGAAGACTGCGGTAAAACAAATGTGATTCTAATTCACAAGATGATATGATTCCAAACTCAAAGAATAATAAACCACAATCGGTACTGGTTCATCATTTGAGATTCTAAGGAATGAAAAGATCCTTATAACAACAAGATGGGGCTTAGGAGGAAGGCATGACTCGAAACCACATTTTTCATCTAAGGAAACCTAAGCATTTTACAAGCATGCTACTAATATCAGAGTTTCACTCACTCATGTTTTAAGCACACTAACCCTTATCTTATAAGGATTCATACTAGAAATTCCTTAACAAGCTCATGTAGCAACTTCAAGTACTAGGAACAAATCAAACATCAACTAGATATGCATGCACGTCCTGTTCGTTCCTCACAAGATAAACAATTGCCAACTATCGTTGGGCTTACGTGGTTAGCATGGTGGCATACATAAATACGGCTCTCCCTATATAGCTAGTCGATACATTCTAACCGTTCTTATCTTATCGAATCGTGGTTAGCGTACCTGCATAAGATTGACAGAACATAAATATATAACCCCAATGAACCTTTCATGCCAGCACTCATGAAAGCGTTCCCAAACATTACCGCTCACTATAGAAGCGGCAGCCATACAATTTCCGCCGTATGGCCAACGTTAGCATACGCTACTCAGAGGCGTATTCACAAATCTCTTTACTCCCAATATAGTCGACCGAGGTCGGTATATTGGCAGCAGCTCAAGTAGGCCACTGCTTGAGCACAGCGTTCGGTTCGCATCGCCGACGGGAAGGTCAGACTCCCTCAGCTGACTGAGCACACTTTACTTCCAATATAGTCAACTAATAGTCGATATATTGGAAGCACCTCAAGTAAGCCACTGCTTGAGGGCAGCGTTCGGCTCGCATCACCGACGGGAAGGTCAGACTCCCTCAGCTGACTGAGGATCCTTACCATCTTACCTCACGTAGGTGCGTCGTTACAAGAATTAAGAGTTGCTTGTGAGTATGGTTTCACAAAATATAAAGTGCTGGAAGTCAGATAACATAAACCATACAAAAATAACCACCTAGTAATTCCCATAAATTCCCTAGGACTTTACGTTCTAAACACAACTCTTAACGAATCCAACGTAGTTTTCCGAAATTCTTTATGGTTCCAATTTTATATGGAAAGCGATTTTTAAGGTTCCAACACCTCTGGTATATGCTTGTAGCTCTGATGCCAGCTGTGGCAGAACCACCTAAATTATCCCGGCTCAAGTGCGTAAACCATCACCATAAAGGCAACATTAGCTTAAACGCACTTCAAACGGAACAATTTTTGGTCTGTCGGGTAACGTCCCGATACAACCACCGATTCTCGGATCGAACAAGCATACCCCGCACGAAGGCGAGTCCAGAGATATTACAACCACAATTTTACAACACAGGCATATTAAAGATTACAAACCAGTTCAAAAGATTATTACAACACCAACTTAAGTAAAACAGTTATACAAAACATAAGTGTAGAATCAGAGTTTAAAACAGCGGAAGATAAAACACGACGGCTATAACACGTCGCAAAAAGGATACCAGGCTAGCCCAGGCATGGTATCACTCGTCATAGTCATTGCCGGCCGAAGACGTATCCCACTCTACGGACCAGCCAGGAGGCAACGAGCAAGGATAGGTCAAGCTAGCGATCTGATTCTCAAAAGTCATACCTGAAAAAGGGTTTCAACAGCAAGGCTGAGTATTCTAATACTCAGCAAGACTTGACCGACAACGGGTATAAGAAGCCCACCTTAGCTAGACTATGCAAGGCTTTGTAAGGCTCTGGTTTTTCCTTTCCTGAAAAGCAATAAAGAGTAGGTCCTTACTTTCAAGTTTTAGCTTCAAGATTCTAGTTGATTAACCATTCTATGTAAGCATCTACTAACCAAACATGGTGGAACTTCTAAGCAAACATCAAGATTAATAAGAATATTGTTGCTCTTATTACTCTGTGTGGCAAAGAGATCAAGCAGTCTCATTTCATCATGAGAGGCGGACGATTCTGAATCGAAATTCAACCTTGCAAGGGTAACCTAGCACACACGTCTGGAATACCGTCGGGTCATTCCCAAACAACCGTTGACCTTTCTTTCCGGCTTGTGGATAGGAACACTCTCCCCGACTACAGGGCTCCAAGGTCCACCCGTGCTCGGTCCACCCTTGTCCCTAGAAGTCGTGGTGTTGCGCAACATAAAATAAAACCTATCTCTAAGAGAGAGTGTCAGGTATATCCACTCCCCGGTCCAATCGGCTACTAGGCTTGCCGCGTACCATATTTACGGCATGTGACTAGTACTTTCAAAAACTTAACCAGCACTACCACACACCGCGACCTTAGCAAGTTCATCAACACAGACGGGGTATCACATAAGGTCATGATATCGAACACAACCCCGTCCGTAGTCCTTATATTGATAACAGAAAGTAAACAGGAAATTCCTATAAAGCTCGCGAGTGACAGGCAATCACTCGACTTTTACCGGTCCTATAAGCTTAGCAATTATTCGAACTCAAGTCTAGTGTTCAGTACATAGGTTCCTAGGATCATGCATCTAGAGTTTCAATTCAACTCCTATGAACTGTAAATGCACAAGTAAAATAATACAGTAAATGAAATTAATTTGAAGTATAGGTTATGTCCGGGGCTTGCCTTCTCGGTAGTTGCTAACTATTTCAGCGCTAGGCTCTTCCGAACTTTGGTTCGGGGCTTCAGTTAGTTCCGCAGTGTTCACTTGAGCTTCGAGATCACCTCCGTCAGACTCCGGAATCAACTCGTACGTCCTATCTGACAAAGTAGTCGTATCTATATGTAATGCAAGAACAACATTATAAACAAACATGGGCAATCATTTATAGAGTAGTTAAATAACAAATTTAACTACACAAGGCATCATGATCAACAGCACAAATGAAGTTGACTAACTTCATAAACAAGTGGGGGTGATTTCCTATACAATTAAGTCACGGTTTACAAATAAATCAACAACTCAGAGTACAAATAGAAATAAATTATACCAAAATTACACTAAACAGAACATGAACATACTAATCTACCCTGAAAAAATCATATGAAGACATGTAACCATTTAATCACAATAAATCATTTATGCAGGCAACACCTAGCACAAGCTTGAATTATACAGACTAAAATATAGCAAAGTAGAATCTCAAAATTTAACAGGAGATCTACACAGGGATGATTTATCTACTGTGAATTTCTCACGATTTTATCTATACAGAAATAATTCTGAGAAAATAAACAAAACAGACATCAGTTTAGAAAGATTAAATTTTAGCTCCTGTTATAGCCATTAACTGATGCTCAAACTTCCTGGACAAGTTAAGATATTCTAGATGAACACTCAAGAATATTTTCAGGATTTAACAAGAACAGAAACTATTTATCATGATTAAAGTCTACTAAACAAAGATTAAATCAAATAAATAGCTACACAAGAGAAATGATCATGAAATTTTTATAGCAAATCTAGTGTAACATGATTCAACTACCACAAAAATTTCAGAGCAATACAAGCTTTTAAGCATCAGATAAAAAAAAGATTAAAGAACAAGTATTTATATACCTATTTACACAAAACTATTTATACAGCAAAAGTTTGCAACTAAAGCCTAACATATTATGGTTCTACTGCATAGAGCTCTTCAAGAGGATTCCAAAACATCAAGATTTGCTATTTTACGAATTTTCTACAAATTGATATTGAATTTCAAAGATCACAGCAAACTATTTCAAACAAGTCCTTAGAGCACTATTCCTCTGAGTCACTGACATCGCAGACAACCCCCTGAGCTTTCTCAAATTCAAAACCGAGGTCCTCGGGTCGGGTCAGAGGGGGAGGCGAGGTTTGACCGGCGGTTTCCCGGCGAGGGGCTCACCGGCGGCGAGGGTGGAGGGGTGCGTGAGCCTCACGGGTTCAAGGCGCACCTCTGGGTGCTTGGAATCGAGGCTAGGGCGGTCGGAGAGGGGGTGTCGACGGCGAGCGGCGGCTTGCGGGCTCGGAGCACGGCGGCGGGGTGGCTCCGGTGGTGTTCGGGTGAGGGGAAATGGCCTAGGAGCTGCGCGAGGTCGAGGCGGTGCTAATGGTGGGGGATGTAGGGGTGGAGCGGGTCTGGGTTGGCGGCTCCGCGGTGGGGTGGAGCTCGCCGGGGTTCAAGCGGGGCGGCGATGGTGTTCTGCAGCGTGGGAGCGAGGAGAGAGCAAAGGAGCGAGTGAAATCGAATCCTGGGGTTCTTGTAGTGCTCAGGCGCGCGAAAGATCGAGAGCTGGGCCTCTGGTTTGGGCTCTCCACGGCGGCGTCGCGGTGGCGGCCGCCGGGGAGGTTCTGGGCGCGGCGGGGGTGCGTGGCGAGGGGTGGGGGCTCCAGCGCGAGGCAACAGGAGGGGGAGGAGCTCGCCGGCGACGCGTGGGAGCCAGCGCACGGCGAAGTAATGGCCGGGAAAGCCGGGAAGGCGCTCCACGGCGGCGCTGTCGGTGGCCGGCGGCGAGAAGCAGAGCAGGGGGTTGAGGTGGAAGAAAAGGGTCGTTTTGCAATTACCAAAAGTTCCAGGGACCCCACTGTAAAACAGCGATAACTTTTAAACCAAAGCTAAAATGAAAAAGTGCCCAACATGAAAGTTGTTCAACTTTTCAAGATCTACAACTTTGATGTTGTGCAAAAATTTATTTGACCAAAGACTCAAGAGCTAAAATTAAAATCATTGAAGGGATTTTGAATTCTAGGAAATTTGTCTTTTTCAAAGCAAAATCACTTCAAATGTAGACTTACAAGCAAAATGACTACCATGCATTAAATGCACTGAAATTTTGCACAAACACCCTCCACTAAAACTATAATTACACAACCCATTCAACACAACTGCAAAAAGGACCTTGCATAGAATCATAATTACACATATAACCTTTCATAATTACAAAAAGATCCTTTTTACGCATTTCAAGCACAAGATGCATAGCAACAAACACAATTACTGTGCAGACACCTATTTAATTACTGTGTAAACACCCGGGGTGTTACAGAGGGCACAACCGGCGCAGGCGGAGCTCGAGCCAACGTGGAGCAGGTGGAGGTGGTGCTCGGGCGGAGCTCAAAGCAGCACGGGTGGGCTGGAGCTCCGGCGGTGTGGGGCAGAGCTCCGTGGGACGGAGCTTGGAGCGGCACGGGGTGGACCTCACTACTACAAAGACGTTGATTTGTCCCGGTTGGAAAACCCCTGTTGTTCCGGTTTTCCAACCGGGAACGCCAGTCCGGGATAAAAGGGGGTGCCTTTTTACCCCGGGTCTGGCAATCGGAACAAAAGAGGACCTTTTGTCCCGGTTGGTAACACCAACCGGTACAAAAGGTGCAGCCAGCGCCCACGTGGCTGGCGCACCCTTTTGTCCCGGTTGGTGTTACCAACCGGGACAAAAGGTCCATTTTTTCATGTTTTTCTTTTCTCAATTATTTTTCTATTTCAATTATACATTTGCATTTCAATTAAACTTATGTATTGGAATTCAGTGTGTATGATCTCCACTAATATATACATATATATAGTTACTTATATAATATTTGTCCTAGATAGTTTTCATATATAAATTAATTCACTTATATATATATGTATACACATATCTATATATGTGAATTCCTTTACATATGAAAATTTCTAGGACCAATATTATATAAATATATATACACATATATATTATTGGAGTGCTTATATATAATACATACATACTCCATCATATTTGCATAGGTATATTCGTTCTTAATTACATAGGTATATTCATTCTTAATTACACAGTAGAATTCGCCTTTGGGAAATTTAATACATACATACTCATAAATAGAAATTTAATACATAGACACACATATATATTTACATAGGTATATTCGTTCTTAATTATATATATACGCGTATATTGTCATATTTGCTGTGATTGTCAATATTAGATATTCCATCATAGTAGAATTCGCCTTTTGGATCGAGGACTTGCTCAACAATAAATCCGGAGAATTGTTCTTGAATCGCCATAATCTTTTCCTCCGGTATTAGTTTATCGCGCATCTCCCCGACCTATGGAAAAAGGGGATAATTAATTTCGACTAATTAAATACGAGTTCAAATATTAACAAGTTTTTTACTTTCTTCCTCCTCCCAATCTGTCCAGCCCTTTGGAGGACCTACCAGACCATGGATGTTCTCGCATACATAGTATGCGCACAATACAGTGCCTTGTTTCTGCCTCATACACTTTAAGAGAGAAGAAATTATCAGGTATTTACATGAATATATAATAAAACTAATGAATCGTGCAACGAATCATCCAAGTGCGTACCGGAAAATCTGTCTTGATCTTCAATTCCTTGTCAAATTTGCCTGGATGATTTTTAGCGAATTCTTTCCAAATCATGTGCATGATTAGAACAATTATAGTCAAGTAACAAAGTGATTCAAATTATCGGTCATCGACGGAGTAGTGGTAGAATTACTTTTTCATCATGTTAAGAAGATTTTCGTATTGTTCTGGAGGTCTCCTCAATGAGTCCATAACCACGAGTAGGCTCTTCTCAGGAATTATGATAATTAGGACCCAGTGTTCACTGCAAGATTATACGGAGGCAGTTCTTGGTAGTTAAGGTTTAAACAATTCGATTACAGAATAGAAAGAGTTAAACGGAAGGAATCACTCACGCAAAGTTGTAAGGAAACAATATCATTTGCTTGTTGTGATGAACGCTTATGTACTTGAACAAGTTTTGGAATATCTCATCGGAATTGTCACGTAGAAGCCTCCAATTACAAGTAATTGGGTCGATGAAGCCGAGGTGAGAGTATCCCTTTCTTCTGCAAGTATGTATCTCCATTCTACATGATACCGAATAAATCAAGAGATCAGTATGTTGAGATCATGCAAAACAATATGTAAGGAGAGTAAAATACTTACAGAACCCACAAGCCGACCATAGAGATGTCGAGGGCCTCCTGATGGAATAGTTGGTAAATTTCTTCCCAGTTTATCCATATAATGGCCTCCCCCGTAAGAAATCGTCATCTTTAATCTTTGCGCCCTGCATGAAGATGCAATCGGCCATCGCACGCATGTAGATCTGGTGCAGCTTATACATTTGCGTTGGAAGCACAGACACTACTTCGGGGGGTACAAGAGTTTTGCCAATCTCAAACGTCCATTTGACGACCACATCGGCCTTTGGAATATCTTCTCCCCCTGCAATCTGAGCCGCCATCAGGTTTGATTCTTTCAAAAATGTAACAAAGTCTTTTTCTTGCGTCGTCTGTCTCACTACGAGAGGCTCTATTGATTGTTTCTTTTGGGCTCCGAGCTGTGGAACGTCGGACGACGATGACTTTGATTGTCTCTTCTTTTTCTCAGTAGTTTTGATAATTGTGCGTTCGTAGTCTGAAGGGGGGTCTCTCGGAATGAATTTTCTCTTATTTGCTTCGCACATTCCCTTAAAAATTTTCAAATCTATCGGATTTATGACTTTCTCGGGCTCCGGCTTCGGCTTCGGCTTGAAGTGCTCTTTAACTCTTTCTTGAGTTATCCGATCGCATTCTTCGAGGCTCATGTCCCAGGGTTTAATAAGAGCCTCCTTGATTTTCTTCTCCTTTTCCTTCTTCTTTGGAGGCTCCTTAGCCGGTGCAGCTACCTTCTTTGCCGGCGGCCGTTTCTGCTTCTTTGCCGGCGGCGGAGGGGGTGACCATGGAGGCGACGGTGACGCTTGAGTGTTCATCGGCGCATGAGATGATGGTGATGGAGAATGTGCCGGTGATAATTGCCGAGACAGTGCTGCCCTTGGGGAGTTTTGCAGAGATGCCGGCCTTGGAGAGGCATGCTGAGATGCCGGTCTTGGTGTTTGATCATCCGACTTTAGGACAATGTAGCGCTTATCCCATAGGATGTAGCCATGAATGGCTTCTGCTAGTGTCCTCTCCCCATCGCCTCCAGGAATATCAAGCTCGAGCGTCTCCCAACCCTGGCACACCTGCTCCACGCCAACTCGTGTGTATCCAGGCGGAATTTGCTGCCCGTGGTACACGTCGCCTGGTTGGGTTGGCATGGCGGTACCGTACGCAACAGTGAACATTAAGTTCTTAACGGCAGTCTGCAGGTCGCAAGGTGTCCGCTGGGTGATCTCATCCACTGGAAATCGCTGCGGGGCCGATGCTTCAACTGCGGCCTGGATCCCCGTTGGTTCGGCGACGGCGACGTCTGTGGAAGCGCAGCTGCTTTTCCGCTGAGACAGGTGATCGACTGCGACATTAGGCTCTGGAGGCACCGTTTGCGCTTGTTGTTGCTGGCTCATTGCTATGGCCACTTGGCGTTGAACCTCTTCCTCCAGTCTTTGATCGTGTGACATGAGTCGTTCCTCTAGCCTTCGCATGTGCTCCCGTTCATCATTCTTTCTTCTTTGCCGACTTCTATATGATTCAATGTAATCCCTGAGCCCATACTTCCACGGAACCACGCCTTTGCCTCTTGTGCGGCCCGGATGCTCTGGATTCCCCAGGACGTAAGTCAGCTCGTCCCTCTCTCTATCCGGCTGGAATGTTCCCTCGGCCGCTACTTGCATGGCCTTCTGTAGTCTCTGGGCTGCTCGCTGGATGTTTGGCCCATAGATGCAGTCACCAGTCAATGGGTCCAAGCTTCCCCCGTGACCATAAAACCAGGTCCTTGACTTTTCAGGCCAGTTCAAGGTCGCAGGTTGGATGCCTCCGTCAAGCAGATCCTGCTCCATCTTCTCCCATTTGGGTATTGCAAGCTTGTAGCCTCCTTGGCCTAGAGTGTGATGGTACACTTTCTTCGAGGCATTGTCTTTGGCCTTCTGCACCTTTTGAAGCCCAAGCTCTGAAGACTTGTATTCCACAAATGCATCCCAGTGATCCCTGAGCTTTTTGAGCTCGCCGGTAAATACGGGTGTGGTCCCGGTCTTGATATATTTCTTCCTCAAAATTTTCTTGAATGATTGCAGCTATTCGGCCATCTTACTTAGGGTCCAGCGCTTGCATATCTCTTCGGATTCAGCTGGAACCGTGAAGTTTTTCTTAAGCTCCCGCCAGCACCATTCTTTTTCTCTTTTGGGTACCGCATCCCGTTCCTCGCTTGGATTGTAAGCTTTCCAGAGTCTGAAGCTGATCGGGATGTGGTCCCTGACAATACATCCGGATTGTCTTATGAATTTTTTGGCGGCAACTTCTGGAGCGATCGGTTCGCCATCTGGACTAACTTCCGTTATAATGAACCGCCCTTCCAGTTTTTTTGTTGGGCCTCGTTTCGTCTTTTTCTGCTGCGACGATGATCCAGACGGCTATAAAAAAACATTCATAGTATTCATATAGATTCAGATGAAAATATAATTGTCACTACAAATAAGTATAGTTGTGATATGTACATTAGCACTTTGTTCAGCAGCAGCGTCATCCTGAATAGATGGTGTCTCAATTCCATCACCGGACATATTCAAATATATGTCGGTATTGCTGCCATCATCAGCTTGTTCAGGGACATCTCCTTGACCTTCGCCAATCATATTCAACAGGAACTATTCGTCTTCCGCGTCTGTGTGTCGCGGGTCCATCGTAACTAAAATATGAATACAAATAAAACCCTTAAAAAATTCTCTAAATAATCCACATATTTGCGAGCATTTGACTAAGTACCGATCGATGGATGAGGTCGAGTAATATTCTCTAAGTAATTCAATAAATAAACTTGAAATATTCTATCGATAATTTCACTAAGTACCGATCGATGGATGAGGTCGAGAAATATTCTCTAAGTAATTCAAGAAATAAACTTTACCGGGCCGGGATGGCGGACGTTAGGAGTTCTCTGCAAATTTTTCAGATTTAATGGATAACTTTACAGGGTATGAAAAATAACACAAGTTATTAAGGCATAAAGCATAATTGATTTTTAAAAACAGTTATACTGCACTTCAAGTGTTCACATTTTTCTAGCAATCATAACTAGTTGTTTATAGGCTCCGGTAAAAATAAGGAATTTTTCCTAGCACAGAAATTATGATTGAAACCCTAGTGCTAGAAACAACTAATCTTCCTAAGTATCAAACTAGAGTACCACTTAAGATCAACAGAACATGACTTGCAAAGACATTTATTAAATTACTTCTCATGATTTCTAAAGAATCTTATATATAAAGATATTATTTACCCCTATGCAATATACTAGCTAGGTACATTTTATAAACATGTACTAAACTATGTATTATGATCATGAAAATTTTACAGTGAACCACTCATACTTAAAGTCAGCTACTGCAAAAATTTCATAATTTTTAGATTAACAGATCTATAGAAACTAATTAATCAAGACTAAACATAATCTAAATTTTTGCAGGGGTAAAGAGGTCATTTCGCCATCATGGATATTTTTCCTCCATATATCTTACTCTAACAAATCTAACAAAATTTATTTCATAGTTTTCCTATTTTCCTTTGATTTTATACGGATTTTACAAGCTTCAGCCGAAATCAATCAACAAATAAAGAAAAAACCCCCCTACTCCCTCCACTGACCAGCGGGCCCCGCTGGTCAGTGGGAGGGGCGTCTTCCCCGCCCAGCCACGCACACCGCAGCGGCGGTGGCGCGCCAAGCGCAGGGGAGAAGGGACCCACAGCGGCGGCTGGCCGGCGGTGGTCCTCGCGGCGGCTGGTTGGCGGCGGCCCGGTGGGGCCCGCACGCGCGCAGATAAGGAAAATGCCCAAGTGTTGGAGGAAGGCGGAGGTTGAGCGAATATATAGGAGGCCCCCCTTTTGTCCCGGGTGAAGCCACCACCCGGGACAAAAGGTGCTTTTGTCCCGGGTGGTGGCTTCACCCGGGACAAAAGGGGTTTTTGGGCGGGCCGGAAAAATTCCCAGCACGCGGCCCACCTTTAGTCCCGGGTGGAGCTGCCACCCGGGACAAAAGGGGCCCGTTTTCCCTCGTTTCCCGCCTAATCTTATGTTTGTTTTTGTTTTTTTTTACTTCTCTTTTAAAATTGGCTTTCATTTTTTAATTCAGTTAATAAAATTATGATTCCAAAAATTATGGAACAAAATTTCTTATCTCTATATAAACTTGATACACGCAACAAAAATAAATAATTTTCATTCAAGTGATTGGGTCAATGAAATATCTAACTTTTTTGAAATCATATTTGTTATTTTGACCATGCAAAAATATATTAGGTGAACAAATTTTTTCAAACTGTTACTTTTCGACAGAAAGTGGATTCTATCACGATATTAACGTTTAAAAAGTGAATTTTAGATAAAATTAAGCAATTTCATGATATTAATGAGTAGTGTGTGAGTTTGAGAGATAGTTTGTGTTAGTGAGATTGTGTGTGTTAGTGAGAGAGTATAGTGTGTTAATGTGAATGTAATTTCATGAAATAAATAAAATTAGTTGATTAATCCATTATTGAATGAAAATTATAATTGAGTCTGGTAATTAAGTGAAAAATATATAAAATAATATATATAACACATAAAGTATAATTGTACAGTACATATATAATAAAAGTATTCGAATTACGATTATGTTTTTATACAATAATATAAAATGATTCAAGTACATGAAGGATTAGCGGTAACAGACTTTCTCTTCACAAATGTCCCTTGATTATGATCAGGGCGCAAGTATGGAGCATCATCATTGGCTAGCAGGATGCATGGGTCAGCATTTACTTCGAAAGGTGGAATGGCAACAAAATTATTATATTCTTCTGACAAGTCTGTCTTGTCCTCCACTCCAACGATGTTTCTCTTTTCTGATAGAACTATGTGTCGCTTAGGCTCTTTCTTTTGCTTGTTTATCCCCTTCTTTGGCTTGCTGGACATGTCCTTAATATAGAAAACCTGAGCGACATCCTGGGCTAGGACAAATGGCTCGTCTCTATACCCAAGATTGTTGAGATCAACTATTGTCATCCCATACTCTTCTTTTGTTACCCCTCCTCCAGATAGCTTAACCCATTGGCAACGAAATAGAGGCACCTTGAAATTGGGACCGTAATCCAGCTTCCATATCTCTTCAATGTAGCCGTAATATGTGTCTTTTTTCCATTATTGTCCATGGCATCCATACGAACACCGCTGTTTTGGTTGGTACTCTTGTTATCTTGGGTTATCGTATAAAATGTGTTTCCATTTATCTCGTACCCTTGGTATGTTAAGATATTCCAAGATGGTCCCCTAGCCAATAAGAACAGTTGTTCACTTATATCCATGTTATGCATTAGATGCTTCCGCAACCAGCTGTAGAAAGTGTTCATGTGCTCACGTGTAATCCATGCCTCAGACTTTTCCGGGAAATTGGAGAGCAGAATTTTCTTGTGTTCCTCGATATATGGGTCAACCAAGGATGATTGTTGAAGAACCGTATAATGTGCTTTCTTGAATGAGAAATCATCTGTGCAGACATAAGATTTCTTTCCTAATGTACCCTTTCCAGTTAGTCTCCCCTCATATCGCGATTCAGGGACTCCAATCGGTTTAAGGTCATCAATAAAGTCAACACAAAAGTCAATGACCTCCTCAGTTCCGTAGGCACTGGCGATGCTTCCTTCTGGACGAGCTCTATTACGAACACATTTCATGAGTACCCCCATGAACCTTTCGAATGGGAACATGTTGTGTAGAAATACTGGTCCGAGGATATCAATCTCTTTGACAAGGTGCACTAGAAGATGTGTCATGATGTTGAAGAAAGATGGTGGAAATATCAGCTCAAAGCCAACAAGACATTGCACCACATCGTTTTGCAGCTTTATCAAATTCTCCGGGTCAATTATCTTCTGAGAAACTGCATTGAGGAAGGCACATATCTTCACGATAGTTAACCGGACATTATCAGGCAGAATCCCCCGCAGCACAACCGGAAGAAGTTCGGTCATAAGCACATGGCAGTCATGGGACTTGAGATTTGTAAATTTCTTCTCTGCCAAATTTAAGATTCCTTTTATATTGGATGAGTATCCAGATGAAACCTTTATACTGCTCAAGCAGTCAAACATGGTTTCTTTCTCTTCCTTGCTAAGAGTATAGCTGGCAGGACTTAAGTATTGTCGTCCATTATCTCGCTATTATGGATGTAAGGCATCTCGTTCTTCCATATGTTGCAATTCTTGACGTGCTTCTACTGTATCTTTTGTCTTTCCGTACACTCCCAAGAATGCTATCAGGTTGACGCAAAAATTCTTCGTGAGGTGCATCACATCAATTGCATGACGAACATCTAAGACTTCCCAATATGGTAGCTCCCAAAATATAGATTTCTTCTTCCACATGGGCGCCATTCCGTTTTTGTTCGGAACAGGTTGGCTACCAGATCCCTTTCCAAAAATAACTTCTAGATCTTTTACCATGTTGAAGACGTCTTTACCACTACGGTGCATCGGTTTTGTTCGGTGGTCCGCTTAGCCTTTGAAATGCTTGCCCTTCTTTCGTACCGCATGCCTGATGGGAAGAAACCGACGATGACCCATGTATACAACTTTCTTACAGTGAGTCAACCATATATTATCGGTATCATCTAAACAGTGTGTGCATGTTTTGTATCCCTTGTTCGAATGTCCTGACAAGTTACTAAGAGCAGGCCAGCCATTGATCGTTACGAACAGCAATGCTCGTAGGTTGAAGTTTTCCTGTTTGTATTCATCCCACATCCGTACACCTTCATCGCCCCAGAGCAATAAGAGTTCTTCGACCAATGGTCTTAGGTACACATCAATGTCATTTCCGGGCTGCTTTGGACCCTGGATAAACACTGGCATCATGATGAACTTTCGTTTCATGCAGAGCCATGGTGGAAGATTGTACAGACAAAGAGTCACAGGACAAGTGCTATGACCACTGCTCATCTCACCAAAAGGATTCATGCCATCCGTACTTAAACCGAACCTTATGTTTCTCGCATCCAAATCAAATTCAGGGTACGTTCTATCTATTTTTCTCCACTGCGACCCATCAGTGGGGTGTCTCAACATTGAGTCTTTCTTGCGTCCCTCTTTGTGCCATCGCATCAACTTACCATTATCTTTATTTCTAAACAGACGCTTCAAATGTGGTATTATAGGCGAATACCACATGACCTTCGCAGGAACTCTCTTCCGGGGAGGCTCCCCCTCGACATCTCTAGGATCATCTTTTCTAATCTTGTAACGCAATGCACTGCATACGGGACATGCATCCAAATTCTCGTACTCGCCTCGGTAGAGGATGTAGTCATTGGGGCATGCATGTATCTTTTGCACTTCCAGTCCTAAAGGCCAAACAAGTTTTTTTGGCTTCATACGTTGTGGCAGGCAATTCGTTGTCCTTAGGAAGCATTTTTTTAACAAGCTTGAGTAATTCACCAAATCCCTTGTCGGATACAACATTTGTCGCCTTCCATTGCAGCAACTCCAAGGTGGTGTCAAGTTTCTTCAATCCATTTTGACAATCTGGGTACAACAACTTATGGTGGTCCTCTAACAACTTCTGTAACTTCAACCTCTCCATTTCACTCTCACAGTCTACCTGCACATTGTGCAATGCCTGCCCCAGATCGTCGCTGGGATCATTTTCTGCTACATCTACTTCGGGCTCTTCCATGGGAATATCGTCCTCGAATGCACCGATTCCAGCATTCCCGGGAAAGTGGTCGTCAAAATCTTCTTCTTCATTGTCTTCCATGGTAACCCCCTGTTCTCCGTGCTTCGTCCAACAAACATACTTCTCCATGAAACCATTTGCGAAAATGTGGCTGTGTAGGATTCTTGAAGATGAGTAATCCTTGTTGTTGTTGCAATGAACACACGGGCAGCATATAAAACCATTCTGCTTGTTTGCCTCAGCCACAGACAAAAAATAATGCAGGCCATCAATGAATTCTTTCGAACGTCGGTCAGCATTGTACATCCATTCCCGGTCCATCTGCATTTTAAATAAATCGGTTTGAATTCTTTACACGTATCGAATAAATAAAATATATCAAACCTAAATTAAACTAAATGTAACATAACATGAATAATTAAAAGATATGCAATATCCATCATACATCTTGATTAATTAAAAGGAGTACTTAATCCATTACAGAACTTAACAAAGGAGTACTATACATGAAACTTAAAAATTCGGTCAACAACACATAGGTTTTCAACCGTCCTTGCGTTGGAACGCAGAATGCTCTAACGGATTTCTTGCTGGCGCAGAAGAAGATGGCGGAGCTGAAACCTCCGAGTTTGGTGGTGACGAACCGTAACGCCGCAATAAATCCTCAACATCAAATGGAGGTTCCTCGTCCCTTGCCATGCATTCTCTATATTCTTTTTTCCAAATAACGGAGCGCTGCCCTATGCACTAGGTTTTTTGGACCGACGACCTACAGGAGTTGTGCCCTTCTCTCCAGAAGGACAACGATCACCCCCACCGGCGCCACTCCCTCCAGCTGCTGAAGCCATATTTTACTGAAAAATACCTTTATTTTCCACAAAATTATAAATTCTTACCATTACAATGCAAAAATTATTTACTATTACAATTACAATGATCAGATTAATAACTCTTGCAAATAAAAATGAAATCATATAAAAAAGACGAAATGTATCATTAATCCTCAAGAAATCTCTAATTAATTGAAAAAAATCTCTATAACTTCTAATTACTTTGACACCCTTCAGTTCCAGGAGTACACTCTTTTCAATATCCAGAAACCCTCTAGAAGAAAAATAAACCTTTATTTCTGAAAATATATATGTCAGTAACTTCAACCCTGCGGTGATGACACTGCCTTTCGGGGGTACACGGTGCGGTACAAGGATGTCACCAATCGGCCAGTCGCAGCACCAACATTTAATATTAATAGGCACAACACTTGGCACAGGCAGCATGCTCGTTGATACGCTCTCAGTACAACAACGGGCATGCTGACTACGTCAAATGCTGTCTTCTTATCAATTGGAAGTGCTGGTGATGCGACCAACCGATTTGCGACGTCCTTATAGCGCATCGTGTATTCCTGAAAGGTAGTGCCATCACCGTTGTATGGAGATTAACGATGTATACTTGTTTCGAAATAAAGATTTTTTTAGCTTCTAGATGGTTTCAATGTGAGTCTGATTAAATACATCACTAGAGTGTCAAAATGATCCATTCATAATACAAAAAATTCTATAATATACTCATTTCATTAATTCATTCATGAATAAGAAAATCAACTATCCACAATATGGTCATATATACAAGTACATCACATGAAGTGTCTACACTCATTCTAAAAATTTCTACTATCCACATACTCATCTAAATCTAAAAGAAAATCACACCTACATATGCAATCTAGCTAGCTAAATGTCCAAGAAATGAGCTAGCTAAATGTCCAAGAAATGAGCTAGCTAAATGTCCAAGAAATGAGCTGGCTAGCTACACATTTTCTCTATTTCTAAAGCATGAAATGAGCTATACAAGCCAAGGAAGAAGAGAAAAACAAGCCACAAACCTTTAGCGCCGATGGATGGACGGGGAATCAAAGATCTTCACAAATGTGGTGAAGAAATGAGCAAGAACTCCTCTATCCCGAGCCAAGAACAGCAAGAAAACAAGTGAGCTGAATGGCTCGGGCGGGGGGAGAGGGAAGGGGATAATGGGCCCAAGGCCTTTTGTCCCGGTTGGAGGCACCAACCGGGACAAAATGGGGGCCTTTTGTCCCGGTTGGTGGTTCCAACCGGGACAAAAGGCTACGCGGGCCTTTTGTCCCGGTTGGAACCACCAACCGGGACAAAAGGCCCCCATTTTGTCCCAGTTGGTGTCTCCAACCAGGAAAAAAGGCCCCTGTCCCCCCCCCCCCCCGCTGGCCCGGCTAGCCGTTGGACCCGGGACAAAAGCCACCTATTGTCCCGGGCCCAAAGGCTGCCGGGACAAATGGCCTGGAACAAAGGCCTATTTTGTAGTAGTGCCTCGGGCGGCACGAGCAGAGGTGTGACTGGTGGACGCGGAGGAGGCGCGGGCGGAGCCAGCTGGCTCGCGCGGAGCTCGGCGACGTAGGGTGGACCTCGGGCGGCGCAGGAGGAGGTGCGACTTGCACAAGCGGAGCTTGGAGGTGCGGGCGGAGCAAGCCGGTGCCCGCGAAGCTCGACAACGCGGGTGGAACCAGGCCACAGACAGAGCTCGGGGAAGGCTGGGAAGCGCGGCCGGCTCCGGAATATCAGACGGTGCTGGTGGATCGGAGCCATGGCCGAGGGAGCTCTACGGTGGGAGAGAGAGGAAGGGGAGAGTATTAGGTGACCGACAGATGGGTCCCATGTAACCGTGGTTAACGGGGTGATGACAGATCCATTCTCATACCTCGAACCAAATAAGAAATGGAATGGCTCCATCCCTCTAACCAAATACATAGTATAGAATGATCTTGTTCCTAAAATTAGAGATAGAGCCATTCCATCCTACCCCGCTCTTCAACCAAACGCTAGCTTAAAGTTATGAAGTGTGCCAGTTATCCATCAGAAATATTGTGGCGTGCATGCTATACAGAATATATATTCTTTTACTTTTATTCAAGTAGATCCTCGCAAGTCATTCTTTCCACAGCAGGCTGAAAAATGAACCCATGCAGCACGCTAACGGGAGTCTAAGGTTATACCAAGTTAATATGGAAGATTTAGGACATAAATCAAACATGGGATCTCTAGTGTCATTTTAATAAATTTATCATGGACTTCGTTGTCCAAAGAAAATGTGTCGGTACCCTTTAGCAGGGATACCCACTCTTACTGTAGTAAGGTAAGACTCACGTAGTCATCCGTAGCTACGCGATAAGGGGCGGAGCAGCCGGGGCCCACGGGTCAGGCCCCTACCTCACCGGGCCAACGGCCCCGAACCCGCTCCCCGCTCTGGGACGGGTTCGGTGACGCCACGTGTCCCTGAGGAGGGGAAGCTCCGAGCCAACAGCCGAGGGTCCGAACCCCCCATAGTTGTCCGGGATCTTCCCGCGTCTGTCCGGACCTCCCATGCGCGTAGAGCCAGCATACCGCCGGGGGGGGGTCCGGAGGCTCCACGTGTCCCGCAGGCGCTGGCGCGGGTCTTCCGCTGGAAGGCTCGCCCACCCACCGCATTTAATGCGGGTGGTTGAGGCGTGCTCTGCCGCCGCGGCACGCCTGTCAGCCTTTGTCAGGCCTCACTGTAGACCGCATATAACCGAGGTACACAGTGCAGCCGCATGCGCCGCATCCACGCAGAGCCCGTCTGCCGCATTAAATGGATACGACGGCACGGCACTTTTCCATCATGTCGCCTACGCCGCAAGCTACACGACCGTTCAGCTACGCTGTAGGCAACGCTGCAAGCTACGCCTGGCGCCGTTTCGACAAGACAGGGCAAAGCACGCCGGTCGGAAGAACCCCGCGGGCAGGCAAGGAAATCCAGGAATGAGATCTCCTTCGCCTGCAACGCCATAATGTATGAACAGTATGATACTTATACTACATCATTTGGGCCCACCTATCGGGGACCCAACAGCCATGTACGCGCCTCCCTTGAGATATAAAAGGGAGACGCTCGCTGTACACACACAGACAGATGCTGGACTAAGCACCAGAGTCGCCAAGACTCTCTCGAGACTGAGGCAATACAACACACAGTGGACGTAGGGTATTATGCTCTGGCGGCCCGAACCACTCTAAACCTGCTGTGTTCATCTTGTTCTTCCAGCGAGATTGAACTAGTCCTAGCTAACCCCCGAGTACTCACCCTCTGGGCTTAGGCGGGTGCATTCCGCCACCCGGCTATGGTTTGGCACACCACGACATTTGGCGCGCCAGGTAGGGGAGTGTTTAGCTGGTTTTAGTTCATCTCTTGCTCGTCTCCATGGTTCGGGTGGACGACGTGGAGATGATGGAGGGTATGGCATCATCCGCGCCACACGCCTCTCGCCTTCCTGCGCCAGGGGAAACCGTGCCCGTGGAGCAACCACCGTTGGTGGCGGCGCGCGCTACTCGTCGGCAAGAGTCAGGGCACCCGTCAAGGGCTCCCTCACAAGCTGCGAGCGCGCGGAGCGCTGGTGGCAGCTAGGGAGTTGCTTCGCAACCCTCCGGCAGCAGCAGCCTCGCCAGACGCCCTAAGGCAGTGGAGGGACGACTTTGACCGTCTCCTCCATCTGGCTCAGGCCTCCCCCAGTTCCGCAAGGACTGGGCAACGACCTCCGCCTGGCAATGCGGTGGTACCCTACCACCGGCGCCAGGGCGGTGCGTCGGCATCCGTGCGCTCCCCCACGGTGAGGGGTGCACAAACAGATGACCTGCGGGCGGAGCTCAACCGCAGGCGTGCGGGTGAGGATGCCCGCATCTCCGTGGAGAGGGCGCGAGAGCGCCGCCTCAACATTGAGGGCCGCAACCTCAATGCCGACTTGGATGTAGCGGCACCCAAGCCACCGGTAAATGCCCGGATATAGGCGGGCACCCTGGTGGCTGTGGTGGGCGGCGCTGCTCTAGCGGATCACCTCCGCGCGGTGGCATGGCCATCCAAGTTCCGCCCGCACCTGCCGGAGAAGTACGACGTTACCACTAACCCGTCGGAATTCCTACAGGTGTACGTTACCGCCATCACAGCAGCTGGTGGTAACGACACCGTCATGGCGAGCTACTTTCATGTAGCCTTGACTCGGCCAGCCCGGACTTGGCTCATGAACCCCACTCCTTGGACGATTCAGTCCTGGGAGGAGCTTTGTGCGAGGTTCACTGCGAACTTCACCAGTGCATACCAGCAGCATGGTGTGGAGGCTCACCTCCACGCCGTGAGACAGAAACCCGGAGAGACGCTCCGGGCATTCATCTCGCGCTTCACCAAGGTACGGGGTACCATTCCTCGTATATCCGATGCATCTATTATCACTGCTTTCTGTCAGGGGGTACGTGATGAGAAGATGCTCGAGAAGCTGGCGACGCACGAGGTGGAAAGCGTTACCACGCTTTTCTCCCTAGCTGACAAGTGTGCCAGGGCCGCTGAGGGCCGCGCATGGCACTCAGACCCCCAAGACGGAGACGCCAAGGCTGGTGGCTCCGGAGCGACCGCCCAGGGCGGTGGCAAGAAAAAGAAGAACAAGAACCGGAGTCGCGGGGAGCCGCAACCCGGTGGTCCAGGCGTTGCAGCAGTGGCACCAGCTGCTGCGGCAGCGGCTAGGGGCCAGAACGCGCATGGCAAACGCCCGCGCCCGCAAGGTGGCAGCGGAGGTTCATGCCCAGTGCATCCCACCGTTCGCCATAATGCTGTTGACTGCCCGAGATCCAGAAACTCGCAAAGCGGGTCAGTGGGCGGCGTGAGCAGTCCTCCAAGGATGGCTCACCCCCTCCTCGCCAGCGGGCTGGCAAGGAGAAAGCCTCCGACAGCGAGGCCGCTGCTGGGGAAAAGGAGCTGGGGTACCAATCCCCCGCTCGGGAGCTGAAGGGCGTTTACCGCCACGACAACTCCGACTCCGAAAGCGAGGAGCACCGCAAGAAGCTGTACGTAATGTACGGTGGAAGCTGGGAGCTTGTCTCCCAGCGGGACGTGAAGACCCTTTGCTGAGAGGTCCTTTCGGTGAAGCCGGGGGTCCCGAAGGCGGCGCCGCTCCACAGGTAGATGAACACCACCATCTCTTTCGGGCCATCTGACTATCCGGAGAACATGGCCGGGGCTGGTGTACTACCTCTAGTTACCGCCCCCGTCATAGCCAACATCAGGCTCTATCACGTGCTGATTGACGGTGGGGCCGACCTCAACGTCATCAGCTATGCAGCGTTCAAAAAGCTGCAGATCCCGGAGTCCAAGCTGACTCCCTCTCGCCCATTCTCTGGAGTGGACCCACATCCGGTGTTCCCTTTGGGGAGCATCACCTTGCCGGTCACATTCGGGACCGAGGAGAACTTACACACAGAGAGCGTCCAGTTCGATGTTGCGGAAGTGAACCTCCCGCTCAATGCCATCATTGGCCGGCCGGCACTCTACCGCTTCATGGCCATTGCCCATTACGGGTATTTGGTCCTGAAGATGCCTTCCCCTGCCGGTGTCCTCACCGTGCGGGGTGACCGCACCACTGCCGTCGCTGCGGTTGAGACTCTGCATGCTCTGGCGACAGTGGCTGCACGTACCGAGGAGGACCCATCCACCTCGCAAGTCAGGGTGCCTACAAAGGCACCTAAGGTTCAGCCGTCTGATCCGGACAATGTTCCGGTGAAGACTGTGCAGATCGGAGCAGACTCCTCCAGGACCACCCGCATCGCGGGAAACCTGGAGGAGAAATAGGAAGACGCGCTCATCACTTTCCTCCGGGCAAATGTTGACGTGTTTGCCTGGGAACCGTCACAGATGCCCAGGATCCCCAGGGAAGTGATCGAGCACAATCTGAGAATCTACCCCGACGCCACGCCGGTGCGCCAGAAGCCTCGGAAGCAGTCTGCAAGCTGCTACACGCTAGCTTCATCAAGGAGGTCCACCACCCCGAGTGGTTGGCCAACCCGGTCGTCGTCCCAAAGGACAACAGGAAGCTTTGGATGTGCATCGACTACACCAGCCTCAACAGGTCATGTCCTAGAGACCCCTATCCTCTTCCATGTATCGACCAGATCGTGGACTCCACCTCCGGGTGTGACCTTTTGTCTTTCCTAGATGCATACTCTGGTTTCCACCAGATCCAGATGTCTAGAGAGGATAGGAAGCATACTATTTTTGTAACAGTGGATGGACTTTATTGCTATATTGTCATGTCGTATGGTTTGAGGAATGCCTTGCCCACGTCTGTACGAGCTATGAACAAAACCTTCTGTAATCTTATTAGAGATATTGTTGAGGTGTATGTTAGTGACATTGTGGTCAAGACTAAGGTAGGGTCAACACTTGTTGAGGACCTGTCCCTCGTCTTCGACTGGCTGTGCGCCACGCGCACGAAGCTGAATCCCGAGAAGTGCATCTTCGGCTTCTCGGCAGGGAAGCTGCTGGGTTTCCTGGTCTCACATCGAGGCATCGAGGCAAACCCAGCCAAGATCAAGGCGATCGAAGCGATGTGGCCTCCTGGCTGCATCAAGGACGTCCAGAAGCTTACTGGGTCTCTCGCCGCTCTTAGCCGCTTCATATCGAGACTGTTGAGAGGCCCCTCCCCTTCTTCAAGCTATTGAGGAGGTCCGGTCCATTCTCTTGTTCTGAAGAGGCCGAACAAGCCTTCCAGGAGCTAAAGTAGCATCTCACCTCACTGCCAGTATTGGTGGCTCCAGAGCCAGGTGCCACATTGTTTTTATATCTTGCTGCGTCTGCAGAGGCGGTCAGCATGGTGCTGGTCGCCGAAAGGACGGAGCAAGCTCGCCAGGGGGACACCAAGGTCTCCCCGGCCAAGGATGGTGAGCCAGACCCCGGACATGGGGGTCCGTCAGCCTCTCCTCTGTCTGAAGGTCCGGACCCCGGACAAGAGAGTCTGGAGGAGCCTCGTCCCAGTGGGAACCCAGAACCGCTGGGGGCCCAAGGACCTGACGAGGTGGATAAGGGCGAGCCGGACCCGGTCGCCAGGGTCCGGACCATCCAGAAGCCAGTCTACTACGTCAGCGAAGTCCTCCACGAGGCAAAGGCCAGGTATCTTGAGATGCATAAGCTTATCTATGCCATACTTATTGCGTCCAGGAAACTGTGTCACTACTTTCAGGCACACCGAGTTGTCGTAGTGACCTCTTACCCGCTAAGATCGATTCTGCACAACTCCAACGCCACGAGCAACATTGCCAAGTGGGCAGCAGAGTTGGCTGAGTTCCTGCTGGACTTCCAGCCCCGCCATGCAGTCAAGAACCAAATCCTGCCTGATTTCATAGCGGAGTGGACTCCTTCCCCAAGCAATTCTGGGGGTCCGGACCTCAACGCCGGACCCCCGGAGCCAGAAGTCAGGACACCAGTTTTCATCGAGCCCACCTGGACACTCTTCTTCGACAGGTCCGTCCGCAAGAAGTGGGCAAGAGCTGGTGTGGTTCTCATCGACCCAAATGGAGATCAGCTGAAGTACATAATGCACCTTGAGTTCAAGGCCACCAACAACATGGCGGAGTACGAAGCTCTGATCTTTGGCCTGACACAAGCCCTGTCTTTGGTGGTCCGGCAACTTCTGGTGAAGGGAGATTCTTAGCTAATCATCAAGCAGGTCCGTGGGGATTGCAGCTGCAACAATCCCCAGCTCGCGGCATACCTCATCCACATGAGGAAGCTCGAGAAGGACTTCGACGCATTGGAACTGCAACATGTTCCCCGCGAACTCAACTCAGCAGCAGATGATCTCTCCGCGAGAGCATCTACCTGGGCATCCATGCCCGTGGGCGTCTTCGAAAGACAGCTGCTGAGACCTACCACCCAGCCTGCCGAACTGGGTGAAGGGGGATCAAACTAGCACCTCGAAGCTAGCGGTCCCGGCGGCATTCCACCTGTGGTGCCCGCCCTAGGTTGTGAGCTCTATTGAGGATCCTGGAGACCTCATAGAGCCACTCCCACCTGCTCAGGGAGCTCCCGATGCACGGATCTCTGAGATCCGGGACTACCTGAAAGACAATATCCTTCCTGATGACGATGCATCTGCTGAGCGCATAGTACGATTGGCTAAACACTACGCGGTGGTAGAAGGGGATCTCTACCGCCGTGGCGCCAATGGTATCCTCATGCGGTGCATTTCCTAGGGATAGGGCCGCGAGTTGCTCACGGAGATCCATGGAGGCGAGTGTGGAAGTCATTCCTCATCTCGCACGCTTGTTGGTAAGGCCTTTCGGCATGGTTTCTACTGGCCGACAGCACTCCAGGATGCGGCTGAGCTGGTAAAGTCCTGCAAAGCATGCCAGTTCCATGCAAAGCAAATACACACACCGGCTCAAGCTCTGCAAATGATCCCGCCCTCATGGCTATTCGCCGTATGGGACGTGGATATCCTGGGGCCGTTCCCCTAGGCCGTCGGCGGGTACCAGTTCCTCTACGTCACCATTGACAAATTCACAAAATGGCCGGAGGTTACCCCTGTGGTGAATATCACCAAAAAATCAGCAGTCGCATTCCTCAAGTCCATTGTGTGCAGATTTGGTGTCCCAAACCGCATCATCATGGAAAACAGGACCCAATTCAAAAGCAGACTCTTCCAAGAGTACTGTGAGGACATCGGCATCCAGCTATGCTTTGCGTCCGTGGCACACCCCCGCAGCAATGGGCAGGTCGAGAGAGCGAATGCAGAGATCCTTAGGGGACTCAAGGCCAGCACCTACAACTGCTTGAAGAAGCATGGTGCCAAATGGGTTGATGAGCTTCCGTGCGTGCTATGGGGCAACCGGACCACACCCAGCCGAGCCACCGGGGAGACTCCATTCTTCCTGGTCTACGGGGCTGAAGCATGCCTTCCTCCAGAAATTCACCTGGGCTCACCATGGGTCCAGGGTTTTGACGAATCCATGTAGGAGTAGCTGCGGCATGACGATGTGGACTTCATTGACGAACAAAGGTGGCGAGTAGCAATCCGAAATGCATGTTACAACCAGGCGCTCAGGCGCTATCATCAATGGTTCGTGCACAGTATGGAACTCCGGGCTGGCGACCTCGTCCTGAGGCGGATGCTGAACCGAGCAGGGCTCCACAAACTCTCCCCCAGCTGGGAGGGGCCCTTCAAGGTTACAGAAGTATGCCGGCCCGGATGCGTTTGCCTTGCCACAGAAGATTGAGTGCCGCTGCCCAACCCATGGAACATAGAGCACCTGCGTAAGTTTTACACTTAGTCATAACAGGGAAATGAATTTTTTCCTTTGTAATAAGATAGAATTAGAGTGCGGCCCAGAGCGGTGGGGTCCGTCCCCGTAAACCCGGCCTCAGGCATCCATAGCACCGTCGGCTAGCATTAACGCGCGGCCCAGAGCGGTAGAGGTCCGCCCTCATAAACCTGGCCTCTGGCATCCATCGCGCAAGCCATGTATCATCAAGTTGCAAAGGAAAGATTTGCTCCCAGTTCTGTCTTTGTGTCAAATTTTGTTTCGCATTCTGATTCTCGAGATTTCACTTTTTTTAACCCCCGCGCGGACTTCCATTCTTGTCGCGACAAGCTAAAATCTGTATTGAGTTGTTGGACTGCCGTACAGGTCCGGACCATCTTGCTGCTGGGAGAGGGGTCCGGACCCCTAGGGACCTGCTCTGGAGAGGGGGTGCTTGTTTCTTGGGGTGGTACGGAGTCCTGTGTAGCCGCTTAGCCGGTTCCGTACCCAAAGCCTACACATTCCACCACCCTGTAACGAGTGCTCTAGTACCCGGAGCCGGGTAATTAGGGGCCCGGACCTCGTTCTAGCTCAAGGGTTGGCTTCCTAAGTCCTACATGGCAGGTCCAGCTCCATATCTCAAAGGATCGAGTATGACAGAATGACCTCACCCACCGCTAGGAGGGATCTGGAACGTCGGAGTCAGGTTCGGTAAAGTCGTGTTTGTTTCCAGGAGTGGTTCGGAGCCCTGTGTAGCGCCTTAGCCTGGTTCCGCACCCTAAGCCTACGCACTCCACCACTCTGTAACAAGCATTGAACTACCTGGACCTGCGCATCCGGAGCTCTGGACCTCGTACTAGCCTGGGGGCCGGTACAGAATAAGTCCCGCGGGCCTGCTACTAAGCTGTAACTTTGAGTGGTACGCAGGTTAAGCCTTCACTAGTGGTAGCTAGCCTCAAACCATTGAGCCTACCTACCAGTGGGTCCCGGCATCCACTTTAAGGCTTCATGCAGATCGAGGTCCAGTCTCTGTGGTAGACAGGCTCAAAGCAACCGAGCCTGTCTCCCAGGGGGCCCGGAGCCTCTGTTTTGGGCCAGACACCAAGGATCGATTCTGCATGCGTCAAACAGCTAAGTTGCAGTATCATTACTACCATACAAGTGAGTTTGATTCTCTCTCTGTAGTTCTTTCTGCTACACAGGGAATAAGACGCTCGTCCGACTTGCAATCTGTGCTACACCTATGCCCAAGGACGCTTGCTCAACCTCATACGGGGGTCCGGAGTGTCTTCTATGGCTCGGATGGCAGATAGGTCCTAACAATTGAACCTATCTACCAGGGGGCCAGGGCGCCGGGGTGCTGCATATCGCAAACCAGAACAATTGACAAACAGCTAAGTTGAAATTTTCTTCTATTAAGTTTCAACAAGTACAATGTTTGTTACATAACACAAAAAACAAAACAAAAGTACAATGTCCAGCTCAGGAGTCTGCAGGCTCCTGCTTGAAGTAGGCGGAGATGAAGTCGACGATGTCACACACGCTTTCTCGAGCAGAGGCCTCCGTCTCCGCCACTGGACCATCGACCACGGAGGCTAGCGAGATGGCTAGGTCGTGGCTCCGGAGGCAAGTCAAAATGTGCTCCGCCACCATCCGGATCAGCTCGCGGCCCTCGGCTTCAAGCTGGCCAGCAAGGACCGGCTCCAGACGCCGGAGCCTATCCGAAGCAGAGTTCAGCACTGGGAGGACATCAGCAATCGAAGCTGGCGGCTCCGCCACTTGGATTGGACTCATTCCAAGTGGCACCAGCGCTGAGCTCGCTTCGCTCGTCCAGTCAACGATTCGCTGGGCCCCCAAGCGCTGGTCCTTCTGCAGCTTCCGGACTGCCTCCTGGACCACCTCCTGCACCCGAGCGTCTAGTGCTGCCTTGGCCACTTCCACCTCGCGGGTCCTCTCCTCGAGTTGGGCCGCCTTCTTCGCCGCCGACTCCTTTAGGGACTTGAGGGCCTCGCGCTGGCGCTCAAGCTGGAGCTCCATGTTGGTGGCATGGGATTCCCGCTTTGCAAGGGACTTCCTATCCTCCTCAAGCTCCAACTCGGCAACATCCTGCTTGCTGGCGGTCTCCTGCAGCTGCTCGCGCCATCCTTGTAGAGTCTCAGAGAGCTTGTCGAGCTCCTGCTTGTGGATCTCGAGGCCCTGGCTGCGAGTCTCAAGCTCGGACCGCTGCGCTGCGAGGCTCACCTCCTCCTTGGCAAAGGCCACCTCCCAGTGCGCCAGGAACTTCTCCCGGCTCGCCACCGCAAACTACTGGTCGAACACCTTCCGGAGATTGGCTCGGTAGGACTCTTGGTCGGTCTTGAGTTCGGACCGAACACGCACAGCATGGGAAGCTTCGGCCTTCGTGCGCCCCTCCAGGCAGGTGTGCCAGTCGCCGAGGCACTGGCGCTCGCTCTCTAGAGCAGCCCACTCCCGCCAGAAGGCCGCCTCGGCAGTAGAGGTCGCCTCCTCTATCGACTGCCGGACCCGGACCAGCACCTGGGGGAGGGGAGCCGCTTCCTCCTCCGGGGGACCCTGCAGGAGCCGCCTACCAGAGACCTCCTCCAGCTCTTCCTCTGCTGCAGGTTGGGCGCTGGGGGAGGGAACGCCCGGTACAGGCGTCGGGACCTCAGGAATCGAGGTGCTCGCCACTGCCGAGCCCGCTGCCGCTGCGCTCGCCGCTGCCGCGCCCGCTGCTGCTGTGTCGCCGTTGCCGCACCCGTCGCCGCTGCGCTCACCATCGCCAAGCCTGGTGTCGGCGCGGCTGTCGCCGTAGCCGGGGCCTCGGGGGCCACCGCGTCGGGTGTGGCTGCGCCTGGCACTGGCGCACCGGCCGCCGTCGCATCGGGCGTTGCAGCGCCTGGCGTTGGCGCAACTGCCGCCGCCGTGTTGGGCGCCACCAGGCTAGCGGAAGCCGCCGCACCCAAGCTACCCGCGCCCGTCGTCGCTCCCGCAGTGGACCCGAGGCCCCGGTCGCCTGGACCCCTGTTGACGAGCCTGCGGCGGTGGAAGAGCTGCTTGGGCGAGGGGCCCTGGCAAGAAGCAAAGCACCGAGAAAAAGGGGAGTGAACGGAAGAACACTTACCACGAAGAGCCGGGTCTCCAGTGCCCACGGAGGCTCGGCGACTGCTTCTTCTGCTGCTGCTGCTCCTGTGGCGGCGGCGGAGGTGCACCTCGCGGCTGGTGCTGCTGCTGATGATGATGCTCCCGAGGCGGCGGCGGAGACGCAACCCGTGGCTACTGCTGCAGCTGTTGCTGCCTGGGGGAGGCATCTCCCGGCGGTGGTGGTGGCGGCGCGGCTGCTCCGGGGGTCCCGCGAGGTCCGGGGGCCCGGGAGCTACCCTGGCCCGCGTCCTCAGCGGTCCTCTAACGCTTCGCGGCGGGCTCCAAAACTGGTGTCCCGTCGCCCCGGTGCAACCTGCACCGGCCCGCTTCCCCCGACGACGCGCTGGAGCTGCTCCGGGCCTGGCTGGGACCACTCGTGGCGGCGCTACCAGCCACAGCCTGCTTGCCCTTGGCAGAAGGGCCGGACCCCGCAGCGCTTGGCACGGCTTGCTCCCCGGATGCACCAGGGATCCGGATCCCACGGTCCGGGTCGCCTCCAGTCTGGCGCGCTGCCAGCCCGCCGTCGTCAAGGGTTGGCAGGGTAGCCAGCACCGCGGTCCTCATGCATGAGTCCTCGCAGAGGGGGACGACACCCTGAGGAAGGATCAGGTGCTCCGGGATGAAGATCTCCCCGGTCACCGCCCGCACTAGGACCTCCAGGGCTTCCTGGGTCAGATCGCTCCCCTCTCCGCGGTGGGTCCTACTGCAGTCATTGGGGCCGGTGAAGCTCCAAGCAGGACGCGGCCGCTGCTTCAGAGGGGCGATCCGGTGCTTCAGGAAGTCCCCGAGCACGTGCAGCGAGGAGAGGCCGCCCTCCGCCAGCACCCTGATCTTGGACAACATGGAGTCGAACTTTGACGGCAGGGACGGCTTGGCCCTCCATGATTGGCGGTCGAAGGCAGGTCCCCCGGACGGCATCACGAGGTGCTCGTTGGCTTCGGTGGTGGCGATTACCCACTCCTTGTGCCATTCCTCCCACTTCCCGCCAGTGAGGCCGGGAATGTAGGGCGTCGGCAGGTCGCTCCTCGTCTGGAAGTAGTATGCCCTCACCTCATCCTTTCCCTTCCCGGACTTCACCAAGATGAAGAAGTGGCGGAACAGGATGACGCAGGGCCGCACCCCCACGAACATCTCGCATAGATGGACGAAGATGGACGTCAGCAGGAGGGAGTGGGGCATGAGGTGCTGGAGCTGGAGGCCGAAGTCTTCCAGTAGCAACAACAGGAACGAAGAGACCGGCAGCCCCACACCGGTGGAAATGTGTGAGATGAACAACACAAATTCCCCGGCGCGCAGATTGCCGAGGGGAACCGAGCCTGCTCGAATCCCCCAGGCAGTCTCCTGTGGACTCCACCCAAGCAGGCAGCGCACCGTGTTCAGCTCCTCCTCGGTCTGGAAACGACGGGGGCGAGCAAGGGACGCCATTTCGCTATGGAGGGGTGGAGCAATCTACGCAGAAGAGCGAGGGAAGAGGAGGCTCGAAGGCAAAGGGGCGCAAAGGTTGGAAGGAAGAAGGCAAATTCGGAAAAGTAACCGCGGTATGCGGTTCGTCCCTTTATGAAGCCTGACCCAACCAGCGCGCCCCCAGAACCGTCGCTGGAACCCAAGCGGCGCCCACGCCTGGTGTTAACCGCCCAGTCCATGACAAGGGGGCCCAGGCCCGCCTGTCAGGGAGGGCGGGTAACAAACAAAGGTGTGAAAAGGCGGGATCCGAACGGCGCTGGTGGTAAATATCCCGTTTACTCCGGCCGCATCAATGCCGAACGTCGCTCGTGTGACTAGGTGTACCATTGTGCGTGGGGGCCACGAGTCAGTAAGCCATTGCGATGTGATGAGGCAGCGAAAAACCCGATGGATGGTCAAAGCCGGACAAGACTCCTGCAGTAAGAGGCTTCAAGTTATGCAGGGCCAAATCAAAGTAGTGGCCCCACCTGCGGGTTCGTCACCTCTCCCGAGGTGGGCCCGGGGAGCCACTGTCGGTACCCTGTAGCAGGGATACCCACTCTTAGTGCAGCAAGGCAGGACTCGCGTAGTCATCCGTAGCTACGCGATAAGGGGTGGAGCAGCCGGGCCCCACGGGTCAGGCCCCTACCTCACCGGGCCAACGGCCCCGGACCCGCTCCCCGCTCTGGGACGGGTCCGGTGACGCCATGTGTCCCTGAGGAGGGGAAGCTCCGAGCCAACAGCCGAGGGTCCGGACCCCCCATAGGGGTCCGGGACCTCCCACGCGCGTAGAGCAGCATACCGCCGGGGGGGGGTTCGGAGGCTCCACGTGTCCTGCAGGCGCGGGCGCGGGTCTATAGGGGTCCGGGACCTCCCACGCGCGTAGAGCAGCATACCACCGGGGGGGGTCCGGAGGCTCCACGTGTCCCGCAGGCGCGGGCGCGGGTCTTCCGCTGGAAGGCTCGCCCACCCACCGCATTTAATGCGGGTGGTTGAGGCGTGCTCTGCCGCCGCGGCACGCCTGGCACCCTTTGTCAGGCCTCACTGTACACTGCATATTACCGAGGTACACAGTGCAGCCGCATGCGCCGCATCCGCGCAGAGCCTGTCTGCCGCATTAAATGGATACGACGGCACGTCACTTTTCCATCATGTCGCCTACGCCGCAAGCTACACGGTCGTTCAGCTACGCTGCAGGTGAAGTCGCAAGCTACGCCTGGCGCCGTTTCGACAAGACAGGGCAAAGCACGCCGGTCGGAAGATCCCCGCGGGCAGGCAAGGAAATCCAGGAATGAGACCTCTTTCGCCTGCAACGCCATAATGTATGAACAGTATGATACTTATACTACATCGTTTGGGCCCACCTGTCGGGGACCCAACGGCCATGTACGCGCCTCCCTTGAGATATAAAAGGGAGGCGCTCGCTGTACACACACGGACACACACTGGACTCAGCACCAGAGTCGCCAAGACTCTCTCGAGACTGAGGCAATACAACACACAGTGGACGTAGGGTATTACGCTCCGGCAGCCCGAACCACTCTAAACCTGCTTTGTTCATCGTGTTTTTCCAGCGAGATCGAACTAGTCCTAGCTAACTCCCGAGTACTCACCCTTTGGACTTAGGCGGGTGCATTCCGCCACCCGGCTGTGGTTTGCCACACCACGACAAAATTTATTGTCTGCTACTTGATCATGTCATGATTTCTATGTGCTGCATTCACTACCGTAGTCTAATGTTTCATTTATGTTTCAGTTGAGAGAGAGTAAAATGCTTTGAGGCACAGGGACTTTACGTCATGCACCTTTGAGAACTTAAAAGGATTTATCACTGGGCACAGACTTCTGCACATTGCCTAACATCTCAGGGCAGTCCCAACCCAAACTCTATCATGGAGTCTAAGTATATTTATAGTTATCTATTTATAGCTTTTTTGCTGATGTGGCACCCTAATTATTGAAGAGAAGGAAAAAACAAGACTTGTTTTCTAGATAAGACCTCAGGTCTACGCGCCCTTCAATGCCCAAGAAGCCATGGAGACTCGCGTTGTGGAGGGAGCGTGGAGTCCATGAATCTTGTGATGGAAGAAAAATAATAAATTATTTTATATATAGAAACTACTATTACACACTCTGCATTGAGAAGTATAGCTTTTTATAATGGAGTCTTTGATGTTTAAAACTCTACGAGTGGAGTCTGTATTGGGACTGCCCTTATCTACACTCTAGTCGCATTTTCTCCAGGGACTTCTGCCAGATCGTAGAATGAATAATTATTTTGCATTATGAAATTCCCTGAACTAATGTGAGATTTTGAATTGAGGTGCTATGATTTTGTTCTTCTCTGTGACTGTGTGACCCTGGAACTAAAGTAAATTGGTGCTACTATGTAATTTTCTGAATAGGGAGTCGCATGAAGTCTACTGCCCTACCATCTCAGGTACTCCACTTCAAAATATGCAAAATAAGAGTACCCCAATTATGTCGCTGACCTTGGGTGAGTGCATGGCACCTTCAAAGAATCAAAGCAACATCATTGCTGATTTGCTTCCCATTCAAGCCCCTCCGTCCGTGTTCCAATCAACCAGAGTGCGCATCCTGTCATAATAAGCGCAGTTCTCCACAAGTTTGTGGAGTTCCAGTTCCTTTCTCTACTCGTGTCTATGCTTTTGGAGTTGTTACCATTACGAATACCCCATTTTGGTCAAAGAAGATGTATTTTATTGAGGCCTTGCTTAGATGCAAAATTCTAAATTCTAAAACTATCTTGCGTCGCATGCATGGAGTATTAAATCTAGACAAAGTAAAAAACTAATTGCATAGTTTGCTTATAAATTACAAAATGAATCTAACGAGCCTAATTAGGCCATAATTAGACAATAAATTGTACAGTAAAGCTACAGTAAACATGTGCTAATGATGGATTAATTAGTCTTAACAAATTCATCTCGTAGTTTACAGACGAGTTCTGTCATTAGTTTTGTAATTAGTTTACGTTTAATACTTCAAATGTGCAAAAATTCTATTTTAAAAACTTTACACGGTACATCTAAACGAGGCCTGAGTATGTTCAAACTCAAAGCCTACTGCTAAGGTGTTTTTCCAGTTAACACAAAATTTATATAAGTGTGTCCACATGCTAATGTTTTCCATAGAAATGCTGGAGGCGCAATTCAGTTGAGAATTAGTTGGTTTTGTATCAAATCTTCATAAATGCGTGAGGTGTAAATACTAAATACCATGATTTGCTAGAAGTCAAACTGCTGTAAACAATTGTTTGGCAAAAATTGCCACAAGGCACTGAATATTGCTGGCGATTGCTACTTTATATAAGGAAAAAATTCAGTTTACACCCTCAAACTATTAGGGCAAGTATATTTGTCTAGTCTAATAGGCAGTCTCATGCATTGCCACATTATCTTGAGATGATGTAAAAGACAATACATACAATTAGTTATCTTATAAGTTGTCTCATACTCCCTTCGTCCCATGAAGAGTGCAATTCTAGGTTTTTTTCAGGCAGATTAGTGGTGGCGTGAAAAGATTCACATGCCCTCAATTGTTTGCCACATATGATTAGTTTTGGCATGCAATTCAAATCTGACTACTTAATTAGACAGGTAATTGAGATCCAATCTCTAGAATTGCACTCTTTGTGGAATTTTTTTCAAACTCAAGATTGCACTTTTCATGAGACGGAGAGAGTAGTAAATACATAATTCCATAATATGTGCATTGAAAAAGGAAATATTGTGAGTTGTATGGCAACAATTCGTACAATAGTGAGAAAGTGATCTCATACTCCTAAATTTTAGCCTATAAAGCGGTTGCCTCGCAAAACAACCACATTGTTCTCTCTCCACACTCTCTCCGCCACCTAATAAAAAATCCTATGTGGACTTGTATGAGATGACCTATGAGACCGCTAATGTGTAACAATATACTTGCCCTAAAAGTTTAATTTTTAACCTTCAACTACAAAACCGAATAATGGAGGTCATCCAACTATCGAAACCGAGCAAGTTTGGCCCTTATGGTGGTTTCAAAGGTGGCTTTTTTTTCAAAATTAAAAATATTCAAATCTAAACTAAAAAAATTGTAATAATTTATTTTAAATCAAAAGAATACAAAACTAGCACAATGTTTTTCTAAAAAATATAATCTATTGGCACCCTACTTCTCAGTTATTCGGATCCATTTTTATGTCCCTAGTATTTGTTTGCTTGTAGTTATGCCTATTAGTTTTGAACAAATAAGATTCAAATGGATTAATAATAGATATGATACATTTTTAGAAAAAAATTTAGTACCCGTTTCATATTTTTCTTATTTAAAATGAATTAGTTTGATTTTTCAGATCTAATTAGAATTTTTCAAATTTTTAAAAATATGAAGCCACCTTGAGACCACTCTAAGGGCAAAGCTTGTCCGGTTTTGATAGTTAGATGACCTTTGTTATCTGGTTTTGTAGTTGAAAGTTGAAAATCAGATTTTGTTAATAGTTCAAGAATATAAAACTGGACTTTTCCCTTCATATAATATTGAACTTTTACCATTACACTAGGTACCACTACGAAATCTCTTCTCTTTTAATATCCCATTTATATTTGCTGCATGATATTTCTGCTTAGGGCCAATTATAACAAATATGTATCAAATGCTGAATTGATAAATTTCTCAACACATGCATCCCCAGAAACTTGTCCTTGATTGATAGATCTGTTTTCAAACTAAAATTGTCCTTTGCTTTGGATATGATAGGATGACATCTTTATAGGGCCTAATTAATTTTTTTGTTGAATTGCAAACTCATTCATGCCTAAAACGTGTTGCATGTACATTATGCGATATTGATTGGTGACTATGTTGCCAAATAGTTTTTTTGACCTTAGCTTCGTGGGACCGGATAGCATCAACATAGGAAAAATCCTGCCTGGTAAATCGTACATACAACTCTTAAAAGGCACGAATGAGTCTGCGATGCAACAATAACTCCAGTCAAGTAGGTCCTATGTTGATGTTGTCCTATGACTGAAGACATGGCGATTCGACCTATTCGATATGATGGATAGCAGACAAATTCACTGGCTGAAACTCGATTCATTTAATCTTGATGATGAATTGATAGCTACTTTATATTTTCTAGACGTTCTACCTCAGTTTCAAATCATTGTAAGGCATTGAAACCAGGAGCGGAGCCAGGCCTGTTTGTCGTGGTCAGCTGACAATGATGATTTCTTTAGAAATCAGTGACAAATCACTGTTACGTCATGTTCATCAAGTGAGCTGACAACGCTTTCCAATGGAGCTGACACCGGCGACTCTGTCGGCTGGCTCCGCCCCTGATTGAAACAGGGCTACCTGAGTGAGAGTTTTTAGGTTGATTCAAACTTCAAAGTATGAAAAGTATTCTACTTTTGAAAAAATGATAATTGAAAACCCAGGATGCATGCCGGCCATTTTGATACCCATCTCATCTCAATTTCTCATAATTTGACGCCTACAAGTTTTATGCATGTTCAAATTCCCCCGGTGCCTGCTGTCTCTACGATGTCCCAGTTCATCTTCATTCTACAGCCATCGAAAGGTGAGGCGTCATGGGTGCTCCATTAGTTAATAGTTGTACTAGAGAGAACCTGAGTAGTAAGATTTCGAAGGAGACATTAAAGTGTTGTTCGGTTGAAGGGGATTGAAGGGGATTAGAGGGGGTTGAGAGGGGTTAAATCAGAGCATCTCCAGCAATGGTCCTCAAATCACACTCTCTACTTCTTAAGTAAGGGCTCTCTTTTAAGGGCTAGTTTTTTAATCTCAACTCCAGTAATGGCCTCTAAATCTCATTCTCTTCTTTTAATCTAAGGGATGGGACCCATTTATCAGTGGATAGGAGACTCCCTAGAGACCCTATATGAATAAGGGTGGAGGAAAAGATTCGAATGCCTCCTTAAAATTGGGGCTCCAGTAGAGGATATGCTAGTGTGGTTGTTTATTCCACACTCTAAATTTAAGTTGTGGGCTTATTTAGAGGGTTTGTTGAAGTTTCTCTAGCAAATAAAAATCTCTCTCAATTCCTTCCAATCCTCTGGAGAGATTAACCGAACAAAGACCTAAGTGTTGATATAGGGAAGATGGGCATATCTCCAGGGTAACCATGTGAAGCAAACTCCTTGAAAACTCGTAAGCAAGCTTGTCTTGACGAATCATTTCACCAATGGGATTATGGGAAGACTGTGACCACTGTTTCCGGCCAAGGGACATACGAGGACTTTATAAGTTATTAAAACTGGTAGATGTTATATTTAAATTAAGAGCTCTTGAATGAAAGGAACTAGAATATATAATCGGATATTTCTAAACCCTCCTAACTTACAAGTGTGCTTTTGTAATTTTTCCTTTCGAGAAATAAAGAAGAGTCCCCGTCTTCAAATCCTCTGTTCTTATAGCAGCCATCTTCAACCTCGGGACGGAAGCATCGCATGACCTCGGTCCCCATCCTGACATTGATGGGAAGAGGAAGCATCCGTCATGAATTCGTCGATGATTCTCTCCTCCTTGAAATCTGTCATCAGATTATCCAGCGATTGTCATTATTTTTTTTTTGCACAATGCCCATCGGCAAGAAAAGAAAAGATAAATAAACAAGTGACAGGTTCTAATGTAAAAATAAATGAGAGTTCCGAGTAGGAAATTTCAAGCAGAAAATTACAGTGAAATGTTTCAACTCAAAATTTAAGGTGACAAGAATTCCAATTACAGGAAAATATTTGTTTGGCATAGCTTTAGCTTCTTTTAAAACAGTTTGTGAAGCGGCTTTTCTGATGAAGCAGCTTTCCTGGTGAAGCTAAAGCTGTTTTGAAAAATATTTGATGAAATAGCTTCTTCCTAGTAAAGCTGGATGAAGCCACGCTTTTTGACTTCACCCCGCTAGTGGAAGCACATAGATGGCTTCATAAGTTGCTTTAAGGAAGAAACTGCTGCAATTTTACCTCTTTGGCATAGTTTCACAAGAAGCTGTTTTTGAAGCTCTTTTTGAAGCTATGCCAAAGGGGGAGAGAGAGACATAGGGACCCTAGGCACCTATAGCTAACCAATGAAACCTTTCCCATTTTTCCTCTTTTGTTTATTCACACTCGGGTGGGCATATGCAAAATGAGGGGGACACGCAAAGCCTTTTCTCCTTTTCCTTTCTTTTTAGTCGTTTGATTTGATTCATTGTCGGGATAGAAGTTAACAATATGTAATAGTAGCGAAAGGGCCTGCAGCCTAATAGTTATAAGAGTCTTGGTAGTACCTGAGGTCCTGGATTCGACTCTCCATGTGAGCGAATATTCTGAAATTTAACGGCACTGTGCATTAAGTGGTACGCGACGTTTTCATCAATGGCGAGACGTATGTGGTGACTTCGTCAATTTCAATCTCGAGGATTTGCCAGCTCAGTCTTCGAAGATACTCATGGAGGTAAGATTTATGTACGTGTGTTCATAGGGGTGTGAGTATGCGTGCGTCATGAGTGTCGGAGTTGTACCATGTAATCTCAAAAAAAAAGTGTAATAGTATTTTCTCTGTCCAACCCAACGATGTGTATAAACTATAAAACTAGAGGAGAGGCATCAAAGAAGCCATGCCATTCATGCATAACAACATCATAACGTGTAATAGTATTTTCTCTGTCCACCCCAGAGAATGACGATGTGTATAAACTATAAAACTAGAGGAGAGGCATCAAAGAAGCCAGAATATTCATGCATAACATCATCATGTCTCGTGCCCATCAGGAGGAGATGAACACCAACCAGAACCTGTACCAAGGCTACGTGGAGCTCTACCACAACGGCCTCTTCCACATCAAGTCCACGGCGCTGAGGTGCGCGGTTGAGCTAGGCATCCCCGACGCCATCCACCGCCGCGGCGGTGCGGCGACGGTCTCCGACTTCGCCGTCGACACCAGCGTCCACCCGGCCAAGCTCCCGTGCCTCCGGCGACTCATGCGCATGCTTACGGTCTCCGGCATCTTCGCCGTTGATCATCAGCTAGCACCTCCCTCCGACGACGACGAGGGCGAGACCGTCTACAAGCTCACTCCAATCTCCCGCCTCCTCGTCGACGACGATGACGACGGGGCTTCTTCGCCTCGGCGTGGCGGCATGTCCGCGATGCTGTGCCTCCTGGCGCGCCCCGACACGGCGGTCGCCCCGTTCTTCGGCCTGGGAGCGTGGTTCAGAGATGCCGGGGGCGCGACGCTCTTCGAGGCGGCGCGCGGGGCGCCCACCTGGAGCCTGACGAGGAGCGACGCCTCGTACAACGAGGCCCTGAACAACGGGTGCGCCGCGGACAGCAGATTCGCCATGGACGCCGTGCTGAACGACGGTGCCGGCGCGGCGAGCATCTTCCGGGGGCTCGGCTCCCTGGTCGATGTCGGCGGAGGCCACGGCGCGGCCGCGGTAGCCATCACCAGGGCCTTCCCGCACATCAAGTGCAGCGTGCTGGACCTCGAGCAAGTGGTCAGCAAAGCACCTTCTGATGGCACGGTGCGGTTCATCGCCGGCGACATGTTCCAGTCTATCCCACCTGCGGATGCTGTTTTACTGAAAGTAAGACCATAGCCAAAGACAATTAATGTTTTCATTTTATCTAATCTCAATATTTTCAGTGTTCATCCATGAGCATATTAATGTTGACAACACACCTATATATGTGGCAGTATGTTCTGCATTGTTGGGATGATGACGACTGCGTTAAGATACTTCGGCAGTGCAAGAGAGCAATTTCATCAGGAGACGGTGTAGGAAAAGTGATTATTATGAATGTTGTGGTTGGATATGGGACGCAGGACAGTAGTGTTCTCAAAGAGACGCATGTGTTATTTGATATGTTCATGATGCGGTATGGCGGGGCCGAGCGAGAAGAGCACGAGTGGAAGAAGATTTTCCTTGAAGCTGGATTCAGCGACTACAAGATCACGCCGATATTAGGTTTTCAATCGCTCATTGAGGTTTTCCCATGAAAGGAAATTGTCCACATGATGATCATTAAGTTAATAAGACACACCATGAGTTATGCTACGTGCAGGTGATAATGTTTGGGAAGAATTTCATGGTGCTCGAAGGTGTATGGAATAAAGTAGCACATGAGCTCGCCGACACAGTTAACGTTGGTGCTCGTAAGGTTGTGGAGTCATTACTTCTGTGTTTTGTGGGTTGTAATGCCCCTAACTTTGTAAACGCTTTGGTTAAACGAGTCTGTTGTTGTGGCCTGGTAATGGAATGAGTATGTTCCTTTTTATGAAAATAAATTCATGCATACAGAATTTGGCAAAAGAAATTTTATAGTTATGAAATATTGCTAGCGCGCTTGTAAAGTGCTCTCAAATTTTAACTTGAAGCGCTCAAACAACATGCTTGTAAAGTACTCTAAAGAGGCACAGGAAACAGGCAGTGGCCGTGGCTCAGTCAGTCTGTCAACTGATGATGCTGTGGAAGAAACACAAACAACAGGAAGCAGGCTGGGCTAGATCTGGAGCATGTGGTGCAACTAGAGCGGCTTGAGGAGAAGATGCTACTACGCTGGAGTTGCGTGTTGCTGTGGTATGACTGGACTGAGAAAGACAAGCCATGGGTGGAAAACTGATACTCCTTGTGATTGGATTGATGAACAATGATTGATGAACAATTTTTCAAAGCAAGTACTTCGGTCACCATAGGAGACGGTAGAACAGCGAAATTTTGATAGTGTAGCTGGCTAAACAGTCGTGCACCGAGGGACATTGCACCAAATTTATACAAGCTGGCCTGGCGCAAGAACAACACAGTGAGAGAATTTGTCTTACTCTGGGATGAGGTACAACAACTTCAGCAGTGGCGGCCACATTGATGCCTGAGTATTCCTAGGAATACCCAACTTTTTTTACACCAAACCAAGTATACATCAAACATATACACATGCTTCTTATGTATTAGCTGTCAAAATATTCTAATACAATCAATTGACCACATTTTGACCATTTATATGTACATGTGATTAGTTAGTCTTTTTGTATAGCTTTTACCTGTAAACTATTTTATATAGCTTTGGACTAGTCTTTTTTGTTTGAGATGGGAATACCCAACTCTGAAATGCTAGCTCCGCCACTGAACTTCAGTTCAATGAATGCTAGGATGCTATCAAGTGGAACTGTGGAAGTGGACCGCTGATGATTCTCATACAGCAAAATCAGTGTACAATGCTTTGTTGCTTGGAAAAATTAGTGTACAATGCTTTGTTGCTATCGAAAGATCTAGCTTTAGAAAAATAGCATGGAAAGATTGCTCCGTTGTTATCGAAAGATCTAGCTTTAGAAAAATGAGGAATGAGCAGTACTCACCCTTGGCTATGATGAGTGAATTGTCAACCGTGCGGTGTGATCGTGTGCTTGGTCTTTGGTTGCAGGTACACGGGCGTCGAATGTCGACGGAGAGCTGCCGTGGAGGTGTTGTGGCCGATGGACCGTGCGGTGGACGGCGATGAAGGGCAGCCGGGACTGGAGCTCGGGCCGGACGGCAGCTGTGGCGTCCACTCCTGGATCGAGGGCGCAAGCACCGGTGGATGGCGGGTTTCTTGGTTTGCGCCACAAAACCAAGTTGGTGGACGGTGGTTGAAGACGCCAAGTCGTGGAGGCACGTGCGTCGGTCTCGGGACTGGTGGAGGAACGGGCGTCGACGGCGTCTAGGGCCTCGCCGCGGGCGAGGAGGTGACGGGCGTCGGACGGCGTCTAGAGCCGTCAAAAGGTCGAGGCGGGAACGGCGTCCAGGGCCACGGCGTGGAGGCGGGAATCTTCCCGCGCGTGGAGTTTTGACGGTTTTCTCAAAACCGGCCACCTACCCAGGTTTCGTGGACCCTCCAAAACCGTGTACTGGATCTTCATCCCCACGGCGGCATCGCGGATAAGACTTCGACTCGAAGAAAGAACCTCTGCCGTCGGATGAGTCCTTGTATCTCTTTCCGGTTTTGCCCCTACGGGCGTTTTTAGTCTCTAGTTTAAGCCTGAGGGTATTTTGGACCCCTGCGTGGGCACTACAAATACCCCCTCACCCTCTCTCTCTCTTGGCGCGCCTGGCCAAGCAGAAGCAGCCGCCCCCTTCTCCTGGTGCTGCCCTCTTCTCTCCCTGTCCCTTTGTTCCTTCTCTCCTCTCTAGGATTTGAGCCATGGATCTTGAGACTTTGTACTGAATTTGTTTAGAAAAGGAGGCCCTTCCCTCCTAGTGCCCTTGGGGCTTTCGATTTTGATTCGAGTTCCTACGTCTTGTGCTTTCTTTGAATAGAATTTCGATTTCGTTTATCGATTCTTGTGCACGAGATGAGAGGTTGTTTCTTGATGATCACATGACTCTTTGAAGTGATTCTAATCCATCTAGCCAAGTGCTAAAACCCCAGGAATCACGAGTCTTTTCGAATCGAAGTTTCTGTATTCTTGAGAAAAACCCGTTCTTGCTTGGAAATTCCTCGATTCCTCCCAAACCATGGAGTGATTCGTCAATTCATTCCGTGGACATGTTCACAAGTCCTTTGTGATCATGCCTACAAAATTTGGTGTGGTATGGACTTGATTTGGCCCTTCGATCATCGAGTTATTCAAGAACCGCGGGCTGGAAAATTTGTTTCTGGGCTCAGGCTGAAAAATTGTAAGCACTGGTTAAACCGGTGACTGAGCGTCGGTTTAACCGGTTATCAGGGTTTTGCTCAAATTCGTGTTTTAGGGTTTCAGGCGTATTTCATCGGTGTTGTTTGTGAACGCTGTGTTACTTCATCGTCGGTTCATCCGGCGTCATCATTTTTGCGTTCACCGATGCATTGAGCGTTGAGCTTTTCTTCATCGGATCAACCGGTGCTCTCTGAGTTTGTTTTCGTGCCGCTCTGGACAACTGCACCGACGTCGTTTTCGATTTTGTCGGATTATCCGGTGTACTAACACCGGTTGAACCAACGCTGTTCAAATCTGAACGTCGGATCAACCGGTGATTGTCTTTCGCTACTGCAGGCTCTGTGCGTCGGTTAAACCGACGAGGTGCCCTCTGTGCACGTCGGTTTAACCGGTGTGTATACCGTGCGTATTTTCAGCTGCTACTTCTCACTGTTTGCTTCCGCACTACTTCTCACTTGCTCCTAGGGCTGTTTCTTGTTGGTCTAGCTCTTCCATAACTACTCCACACTTCACCTAGGATTCTAGGGTTGGGTGTGCGCTTGAGATCTTAAGCCGAGCTTCCGATTGCGATAAATTTTTATCGGCTCCCATTCACCCCCCCCCCTCTGGTCACTTTTCCGGTCCCTCAATTGGTATCAGAGCTTGGTTAAGGTTTTCATTACCCTAACCGGTTCAAAAACCATTTGGTGACCATGGCGAGTCTTGGTAAGATCCCTGTATTTACCGGCGAGGACTATGCCTACTGGAAGGTTCGCATGCGGGCTTTCTTGCAGAGCTTAGGAGCCGAGGTTTGGGATATAACCAAGAATCAGGCTTACGAGGTGCTTGCCGTTCGGACCACTCCTCTGCAAGTGACCGAGCATGAGGCTAACGCCAAGGCTGTCAATGCCTTGTTCGCTGGCGTTTCTCGTGCGGAGTTCTCACGCGTTCAGGGTTTTCAGGAAGCCCACAAGGTTTGGACGTGCCTTGAGAACTACCACGAGGGCACAACTCAGGTTAAGGCTAGGCTTTTCGAGACTCACCGGCGTGAATATGAGAACTTCACACAGGGGCCGGGTGAGAGTATTGGCGACATGTTCAGTCGGTTTCAATCAATTGTGAACAAAGTCAGTGCTAACAGATCTACTGATGCCCTTGACTACACAGAGCATGAGAAGGCTCTCAAGTTGCTTTACGCACTTGACTGCTCTGTGTGGGATCTCAAGGTGAACACGATCATCGAGTCTGCAGGCTATGAGACTCTGACCGTGAATGAGCTCTTCAGCAAGCTCAAGGCCACCGAGGTGGATAACCAGACACGAGCCAAGCTCAATGGTGCCCCTCCTTCCAAGGGCATCGCTCTTGTGACTGGCCCAGGTGGATCAAGCTCTAATGCTAACTCTGCTCTTGGCTTTTCTCTTGCCTCCTTGCCTTCTGTTACAGATGAGCAGTTGGAGACGTTGGGCGACGACGACTTGTGCCTCCTCATCAACAAGTTCCAGCGTGTCTACCACAACAGGCAGAGGAAGAAGAACCCCAGGTGCTACCACTGCGGCGATCCGAACCACTTCGTCGCCGACTGCCCCAAGAAGTCCGGCGGTGGCCAGAACAAGAACCTTGACTACTACCGCCACCGCCATCGCGACGAGGGAGGCTCCAACAAGGAGCGTCGGCACCACAAGCACCGCAGTCGTGACCAGGGAGGGCGCTTCGACAAGGAGTCGCTCAAGAAGCGCTTCCAGTACAAGGCCAAGAAGCGGGAGAAGGCCTTCTTGGCGCAGTTCAGCGACCTTGACAAGAGCTCCGACACCGACCGCTCTTCTTCACCGACCTTTGATGACGATGACAAGAAGAAGAAGAAGAAGAAGCGGGACAAGGAAGCCACCGGCATCATCGGCCTTTGCTTGGCGGCCGGTCAACGCAAAAGTTTCTGCACCATGGCGGGCGAGGCCAATGGTGCTCGTGCATCTCCAGGTGGACATGCTACACCGACGCACGACGACTCTTCTCCTGGATTCGAGAGTGATTCAGAGGTAAACTCTACTATCGACCTGCTTGATACTGAGGTTAGGGAGTTGTACGCCGCTCTCGACAATCAGAAAAAGGTTGCTTAAGGAAGCAACCAGAGAGCGTAAGAAGCTTAGGGCTGAACTGGCTTGTGCTAGAGATAAATCTAGTGAGGATGAGTGCGCTGGCTGCATATCTCACATGAATGATCTTGTTGCTCTCCGTGCCAAGCATGATGAGAACGTTGCGAACTTAGATGTTGCCAAGACTTCGCTTTCTGACGTGTCTCACGAGCTAGCCAAGGCCAAGCATGAGCTTGAATTGGCCAAGGACGCTCCTATTGTTAGTGATGTACTTGAATGCGATGAGTGCTCCATCTTTAAGTCTGATCTAGCTTCTTTGCAGTCTAAGTTTGCTGCTATTGTGTGTGAACTAGAGGAGCTTAGGTCTAGGCCTGTTCTGCTTGGTACTTGTAAGCTTTGTCCCACGCTTAGGTCGGAGCTAGATGAGAAGAACACTTTGATTAAGTCTTTGGGGAAGACTAAGGTCGAGGAGTCTAGCCCACCTAATGATTGTCTTGTTTGCCCTGGTTTGATTTCTGATTTGGATGATCTTGCGGTTGAGAAAGCTAACTTGGAGAATGAGAACACATATCTTAGGGCGATTCTTAGTTGGGTTTCTGCTAGTGAGCCGCAGTTGGGCATGATGATCAAGCAGTTTAAGCGTGGTGACGGGTTTGGGGTCGGTTACACCTACATGAAGTCAGACTTTGACATGTTGTATGGTAAGATCGCAAAGACTGCTGGAGTTCCGAGTGCTCTAAACACTGCTAGTACGAGCACGCAGCCTTCGCTTGTTGACCCCGTGGATGGTGTGCTTAAAGAACCATCAAAAGCACCTCCACAGAAGCAGGTTTGGGTTCTAAAGCCCAATGAGTTGAGGAATCCCCTCGATACGCTCCCTGCTGCCGCAGCGCAGGTTTTCCAGAAGAAGAGGGCTGTTCCTCCCCATCCAAAGGTAAGGCCTCCACCTCCCAAGAGTGAGGTGAGGTACCACTAAGAGTACTGTGACAGAGACGGTCACCTGGAGGAGTTTTGCTTCAGGAGGAAGCGGGCTGTGAGGTGTGAGCAGGAGAGACGTAACTCGGACATGTACTCTACTCGGGTGCATGGTCCTCCTCGGCATGGTGATGGGCAAGATGCTAGGGCGCGCCGTGTAGGTGGAGGACATGGAGACGGTGGTGATTACCGTGCTCCAGCGGGTGGTCGCTTTGCAGGTCGTGCTCCTGGTCATCCTCAGTCTGGCTACGGACCACGGGACCGAGGCATTGGAGGAGGTTACGAAGCACCACGCTTTCCTCATGGTGGTGGTCGTCAGCCTCGCGGTAGACGGGACAGGGTATACGCTTTCCCTAATTCTGCTAACCCTTCTGTAGAGTAAATGGCTCGACATTGGTTTGCTTCACACTTTGCTAACCCTAGTGTTGAGACATTTGCTCACCCTTTGTCTCACTACTAATTTGCAGGTTGGAGGCTTGGAGAACAGGTGGATCATGGACTCCGGTTGTTCGCGCCATATGACCAGAATTGACAAATGGTTCTCTAGCCTCACCCCGATGCGCTCAAAGGAGTACATTGTGTTCGGGGACAATGGAAGAGGAAAGGTACGTGGAATTGGCGTTGTTCGTGTTTCCGATCGCTTTACCCTGAGAGAAGTTGCCTTGGTTTCGAACCTTGGGTTCAATTTGCTCTCTGTTTCGCAACTTCTTGATGAGGGGTTTGAAGTTCGCTTCAAGGAGGGTTGTTCTCTAGTTTTAGATTCCAGAGGAGATTTGGTTTGCCGGATTTTACCTCGCGATCGGGTTTTCTTGGTTGACTTCTCTGGAACTTCTCTTGGTCCTCCTTGTTGCTTGTTGGCTGGTCCTTCTTCTGATCTGTGGAAGTGGCATAGGAGACTTGGACATTTGAGCTTTGACTTGTTGTCGAGACTTAGCTCACTTGGCCTAATCCGAGGATTGCCCAAATTGAAGTTTGAAAAGGATCTTGTTTGCCACCTGTGTCGCCACAGGAAGATGGTTGCCACCTCTCATCCGCCGATTAATCAAGTGATGACCTCTCACCCTATAGAATTGCTACACATGGACACAGTTGGTCCTTCATGGGTGATGTCGGTCGGTGGGGAGTGGTACGTTCTTGTGATCGTGGACGACTTTTCTCGCTATTCTTGGGTCTTTTTCATGAGAACCAAGGATGAGGCTTTCAAGTTTGTTCGAGACTTGATCTTGTGGTTGAAAAACAAGCTACCCCAGGCCATGAGAGCGATTCGCAGCGACAATGGCACATAATTCAAAAATGCTCGGTTTGACACCTTTTGCAGTGATCAAGGTGTTGAACACCAGTACTCTTCCCCCTACACTCCACAGCAGAATGGGGTTGTAGAGCGGAAGAATCGGACGTTGGTTGAGATGGCTAGGACGATGCTCGATGAGCATCGAACTCCTAGAAAGTACTGGGCTGAGGCGGTTAACACCGCTTGTTATGTGTCAAATCGTATTTTCTTGCGTGCTTTCATGCACAAGACCTCTTATGAGTTGCGATTTGGACGCCAACCCCGTGTTGACCATCTCAGAGTTTTCGGTTGCCAGTGTTTTGTGCTGAAGGAAGGAAATCTTGATAAATTTGAGTCTCAATCGTCTGATGGTATTTTTATTGGTTATTCTTCTCACTCTAGAGCTTACCGTGTGTTGATTATTGATACTAACATCGTCAGAGAGACTTGCGAAGTCACTTTCGACGAGACTGCACTGTGCAATTCTTCTGTATTTGAGGTTGCAGGAGATGATGAGTGTTGTGGTTTGTGGAGACCCACAGCCGGGTGGCGTAGTGCACCCTTCTAATCCCAGAGGGTGAGTACTCGGGGAAGCGCTAAGCGATTCGGCAGGTCTACCTAGGGAGAAAGAACACAAGAACACTCGAGGATTTAGAGTGGTTCGGGCCGCCGGGGCGTAATACCCTACATCCACTGTGAGTTGTATTGCTCTTGCATATGAATGAATCTATCCTCTGCCTATGCTGGGTACTGGCCCCTGCCGGGACTTCTTCGGGCATGACCTTTCTCTAACGGGCGTCTCCATTTTATAGCCCAAGGGGACGCTGTCGTGGTGCTGCAAACCACAGCCGGGTGGCGGAAGGCACCCGCCCTAGCCCAGAGGGTGTGTACTCGGGGGTTAGCTAGTCTTAGATCAATCTTCCTCAAGAACACGATGAACACAGCAGGATTTAGAGTGGTTCGGGCCGCCGGAGCGTAATACCCTACGTCCACTGTGTGTTGTATTGCCTTCCCACGAGAGTGAGAAGTTCGCTAGAGCTTGAGTCTGGATTGTGGAGATGATGTGTGAACCTCCTGTGTTCTAGCGGGCGTGCTCTCCCTTTTATATGTCCAAGGGGAGCACGTACACTGAGCGGGGCCCCGACATGTGGACCCGGCGATGTATTATAAACTACACTTTGGCCTTCAATGGCTCAGATCCGGAGATCTTGTCGTCGGCTTCTGTGCGTAGCTTCTGACCAGGGATGGTCTTGAGTTGTCCTGTCAGAGTAGAGTCTAGCCTTTGCAGTCGCGCGTCGAGGTCACGATGAAGCGCCGAACTACTGACTCAGTCCACTGTAGCAGCGTGCACTGTTGCTTCAGTCAGTAGCTGGTCATCATGACTCGTCGCTCATGCGCGCAGCGCTGAGTCTTTAATGCTTGTCTCGGTATCTGGCGATCCACAGTGTGGACTGACAAAAGCTGCCCCGTGCCCAGAGGCAGCAGATCCCGCCTCAACCACTCGCACTTAATGCGGGTGGGTGAGGGAGCTTCCAGCGGAAGGCTGGCGCCCGCGCCCGCGTCTGCGTGACACGTGGCGGCTCCGGACCCCACCCGAGCAGCTTGCTGAGCCGAGAGCTCACGGGGGTCTGGGTAGGCACGTGGAGGTCCCGGACCTGCCTGCGGGAGTCCGGATGGCACGTGGAGGTCCCGGACCCGCCTGCGGGGGTCCGGGTCCGCGGCCACAGGTGCTGAGCATTTCCACCTCTGGGACACGTGGTGACACCAGACCCGTCCCCAAACGGGAAGCGGGTCCGGGACCGTTGGTCCGGTGAGATGGAGTCGGAACCCAGGAGTCCGGCTGCTCAGCTCCTTAGGGCGTAGTTACGGATAACTACGCGAGTCTTGACACAGTAGGAGTGGGTACCCCAGTTGTAGGGTACCGACAGTGGCCCCCGGGCCCGCCTCGGGAGAGGCAACGAACCCGCAGGTGGGGCCACTACTGTGAGCAACTTGGCTGCTTCTGGCACCCAGCGGTGCGCGCCGCAAGGGTCTTGCCCTGCATCGTCCATCCCTTGGGTCACCTGCTGCATCATCACGTTTGGACCTGCACATGACTCAAGGTAGATGCTTAGTAGCGTGCCCACGAGTCCCAAATCCTGTTGGCTGTAATCCTTTGAGATGGATAGCTAGGTTCAGTGAACGAAGCTCAAGGGGCCGGCCTTTAGGTTAAGAGAAAGTCCGGACCTCCAGGTTCCCAGTCCTAGGTACTACGGCACTCATTCACAGGAGGTGGTGCGTGCAGGCTTAGGGTACGGAACCAGGCTAAGCGGCTACACGGCTCCGGACCTCCCCGGAGAATGAGTGCGCTTCCCTGAACCTGCAGGTTCCCAGGGGTCCGAACCCCTCTCTTCCATGAGGGGTCTCGAGCTAAGTCACTAACTAGCCAACTCAATTCGGACCACAATCACCGCACAAGAGTAAGAAGCCACGTGGGGGTTAGCGCAAACAGAATGCGTAGATCGAAATTGGAATGTAACATCCTTAGAGGCGAACTGAGAATAAACTTTTCCTTTATAACTAGATGTACATGAGATGTGCGATGTAAGCCAGAACACGGGTTTATGAGGCCGGAGCTGTCCGGACCTCCGGGCCCCCAGTCTTAGGTACTACAGTACTCACCCTAGGGAGGTAGAGCATGCAGGCTTAGGGTACGGAACCAGGCTAAGCGGCTACACGGCTCCGGACCTCCCCGGAGGGTGAATACGCTTCCCTGAACCTGGTTCGCAGAGGTCCGGACCCCTCCACGGGGGAGGCTCACCGGACTGGACCACACGGAAGTACTACATAGTTACAAAGGAAAAGATTTTATTCCCTGCTGGGCCTCTAAGAGTAGGACTTACAGAGATGTAGAGTCGGGGGTACGACCGGAGTCGGCTTTCCGCCGGAGAGAGCCACTAGAGCCGGCTTTCCGCCGGAGCGGGCTTGGTGCGACCGGAGTCGGCTTTCCGCCGGAGCGGCTTGGTGCGACCGGAGTCGGCTTTCCGCCGGAGCGGGCTTGGTGCGACCGGAGTCGGCTTTCCGCCGGAGCGGGCTTCCTCTCATGAGTGAGGTATGCTGTGAGCTGGGATTTGTCGCTCCGCCGCTCGCAGCTTGTGAGGGGGCCCTTGACGGGTGCCCTGACTCTTGCCAGCGGGCGGCGCGCGCCGCCGCCAACGGTGGCTGCTCCACAGGCACAGTTGCCCCTGGAGCAGGAACGCGAGAGGCATGTGGCGTGGAGGACGCCACCCCCTCCGTCATCTCCACGTCGTCCACGCGAACCATGGGGACGAAGAAGATGATGAAATGCGACCAGCTAGCGCCCCTACCTGGCGCGCCAAATGTCGTGGTGCTGCAAACCACAGCCGGGTGGCGGAAGGCACCCGCCCTAGCCCAGAGGGTGTGTACTCGGGGGTTAGCTAGTCTTAGATCAATCTTCCTCAAGAACACGATGAACACAGCAGGATTTAGAGTGGTTCGGGCCGCCGGAGCGTAATACCCTACGTCCACTGTGTGTTGTATTGCCTTCCCACGAGAGTGAGAAGTTCGCTAGAGCTTGAGTCTGGATTGTGGAGATGATGTGTGAACCTCCTGTGTTCTAGCGGGCGTGCTCTCCCTTTTATATGTCCAAGGGGAGCACGTACACTGAGCGGGGCCCCGACATGTGGACCCGGCGATGTATTATAAACTACACTTTGGCCTTCAATGGCTCAGATCCGGAGATCTTGTCGTCGGCTTCTGTGCGTAGCTTCTGACCAGGGATGGTCTTGAGTTGTCCTGTCAGAGTAGAGTCTAGCCTTTGCAGTTGCGCGTCGAGGTCACGATGAAGCGCCGAACTACTGACTCAGTCCACTGTAGCAGCGTGCACTGTTGCTTCAGTCAGTAGCTGGTCATCATGACTCGTCGCTCATGCGCGCAGCGCTGAGTCTTTAATGCTTGTCTCGGTATCTGGCGATCCACAGTGTGGACTGACAAAAGCTGCCCCGTGCCCAGAGGCAGCAGATCCCACCTCAACCACTCGCACTTAATGCGGGTGGGTGAGGGAGCTTCCAGCGGAAGGCTGGCGCCCGCGCCCGCGTCTGCGTGACACGTGGCGGCTCCGGACCCCACCCGAGCAGCTTGCTGAGCCGAGAGCTCACGGGGGTCCGGGTAGGCACGTGGAGGTCCCGGACCTGCCTGCGGGAGTCCGGATGGCACGTGGAGGTCCCGGACCCGCCTGCGGGGGTCCGGGTCCGCGGCCACAGGTGCTGAGCATTTCCACCTCTGGGACACGTGGTGACACCGGACCCGTCCCCAAACGGGAAGCGGGTCCGGGACCGTTGGTCCGGTGAGATGGAGTCGGAACCCAGGAGTCCGGCTGCTCAGCTCCTTAGGGCGTAGTTACGGATAACTACGCGAGTCTTGGCACAGTAGGAGTGGGTACCCCAGTTGTAGGGTACCGACAGACGCGTACACAGGCGTTGAGACCCCCGACAGGTGGGTCCAACGCGGATGTATAGTATACTGCGCAAAAGGCATTAATGGTGCTACAGTGGTTGAGAATCTCTTTCCGGATACGCTTCATCGCCCTATGGACTCTCTGACCGAGGAGTGGATTCACCTGTCCCGTTGGCGAGGCGCCCGTTTGAGGTAGTGTAGGTTGTGGCGTAGACTGTTGGGTCTACTGCGTAGGCGTCATGATGGGCGAAGGCGAGCCGTCGTGTCCAACTGGCGTAGTAGACTGACATGCGTGGTGTGGGCGGCGCCTGCGGCTGCACTGTGTGCCTTGGTAATGCGCGATCAACAGTGCAGCCTGGCAAAAGTCGCCTCGGGCTCTGCTGTGGCAGAGCGCACTTACGTCTCCCGTATTGAATGCGGTAGGTGGGCGAGTCTTCCCGAGGAAGCTTCGCAGCCGCGCGCGTGCCTGCGCCTGCAAACACGTGGTGGCTCTGGACCTGCCCCAGGCGGGGTGTCTGTTCCCTCCCCGCTGAGGGGTCCGGATAGTATATGGGGTTCCGGGACCCCGCGGGAGGTCCGGGGCCCCCGGCTGTTTTGGCTGAGCGCTCCCTTCTCCGGGACATTGTAACAGAACCGCCCAAATTAAACCAGCTTAAGTGTGCTAACTATCATCTTAATGGTTAATCAAGTTCCCATGCACTTAAAACGGTATAATCCGGTCGTCTGTCGGGGTAAGGATTGAAAAACACTGGAAGTCTCGCATGTAGACGAGCACAGTTGATTACAAGCAGATAAAAGTTCTCAAATTTAATTTACACTGCGGAGTTTTGCAAACAAATTTACATAAAATATCAGAGTTCAAAATGCAGCAGAAATTAAATAGAAGTTTAGTTTAGAAAAACAATGATAACTACGATGACGTGAGGACGTCACATCGAGCCCACCGATGTGAATCCTGGTTAGCTCCAACCAGCAGCAGTTACCTGAAAACAGGATAACAACAAACCCTGAGTATGATAATACTCACCAAGGCTTACCCAACATGGGTATACTTAGCCCACTATATATTCATGCGAGCTTTTGGCTCTGGAGTTTATTTTTGCTGGAAAGCGACGAATGGTGGATCCTTGCTTTCAATATTTTAGCTCAAGTTTAATGTACAAATATCAACTAGGTTTGCATAAACATCTAGAGCATACATGGTGGATCAGATTATCCTTCAGTAATTCACAAACCAACCTTTTCCATTCCGTTCTCATTCCACTTTCTTACTACGATGTGACACAGTAACCAAGGCTGTCATATCCGCGAGTCACGGCGAATCGATCCGATTTAACCTTGCAAGGTGGACCTAACCAACACGACACATGTAAGCCCCGTCGGGCCACGCGCGTCAACTCCCACGCCCAGGTGACTGGCCCCTCCCGGTGAACTCCCAGAGAACCCGAATGCGGCATCCTATCCAACACCCGCCAACTCCCACACCCAGCGTAGCAGGTCGGAATTCAAACTATCGTTGTAAAGCGGTACACAGCTTACCGGTTTCGACTACCTCCTACTTCCGGCATGTCGTTAGTACTGTTCAATCCTCGATCAACAATGCCAACAATGGTACGGTCCTCAATCGACACAGGCGGAGGCTAAAATCCATCCATTTTATATCCAGAACCCATTCCATCTCCGCCCGATCTTCATTTCTTTTTCCTCATTGATTCACTCTCAAACCACATTGCCACAAGTAACAAGATCTTAAATCTCACGAGCGACAGGATTCACTCGACTTCTACCGAGATCCTACTTAGCAGAGCATTTCTATCGACATCTGCATACTAGTATTGACCCACGGGTACCTAGGGAGAACATGCATACTAGATTTCCATACAACTCCTAGAACGTAAATGCACAATTACTTAATTAAATATTGAATACTTAAATTAGGGTTATGCTCCGGGGCTTGCCTGGGATAACACTAAGTCAGTGTTGGTTAGATGATACTCGCTTGGCGGGCAGCTTCCATTGGTCATGCACATCGGGATCCATCCGTCCTTCTTCTAGATGCATCCACCATCCACCATCTTTTGGCTAGCTCCATATCACGCTCGAGTTCCACGTGTATTCACCTAGCGTTCCTAGATGAGACGCACAATGCCAGAGCATGAACATAGCGAAGCAACACAGAGATCATTGACGACAAGCATACATGTTCACTTATTAACTTAAATGGTTGAAGAACACTAGTTTCAGGTTACTAATTGTTATACAAGGCTACTGTAAGCATCTAGGCCCTCAAGGTACGTTCCGGTGATTAATTACAACCATTATTGTGACTAATGAGTTTGTGCAGCTTAATGTATCATTACCGCTCATTTGGTCATATGTCAAAAGAGGCCCCTCAATTTCATTATTCAAAAAGGCGATCTCGGTATTCAACTCAATTATATGTCAAGACTAAGGATCTTTCTAGTCCTAAGTGTCATAAGGTTGAGAAGAACACTTAGGTTAGTATAGGTTTTATAGTTTTGTAGTGATCGCACTATTAAGAGGGGTTAAGGCCAAGTAACTTGAGCATGGACATGGTCAATCAAAAATGGATGCACACTATGGTCACTCAGGTTCCTAGAAGTTCAAATAAGTGGTTTTCAACTTATATCTCAAGAATATTTGGATTTCACTCAAGACTCAAATCAGAAAAGACAAAATCAGAAAAAAAAAGTCTATACACCGGTTTAACCGACGCTTCCACTTTTCTATACGTCGGTTAAACGAAGTCAGCAGAGTCTGGACAAGTCAATACACCGGTTAAACCGACGTGTTTGAATTTAACGTCGGTGCATTTGTCCAGAGTTGGTTTTCTCCAGGGTGTTTCAATGTCTATACACCGGTTAAACCAACGCTGTTTGAAATGAGACGTCGGTGCAATTGACCAGTGAGATGGTTTTTCCAGGGATTTCAGAAGTTATACTCACCAGTTAAACCGACGATGGTTTTGAGTTAACGTCGGTGCAGTTGTCCAGAGACTTGGTTTTTCAGTTGATCAGTGAACAACTACACTCACCGGTTAAACCGATGATACGTCGGTTAATCTGCCCAAGTTGTACCGGCTAGTTTTCAGAATGGGCAGTTTAGACTCATCGGTTAAACCGACGCTGACTATTGGAGGTACGTCGGATTAACCGGCGCTACGCAGTTTTCTGGCAGCTTTTCTCCAACGGCTCTATTCGTGTGAGCTGCCTATATATACCCCTCCAATGGGTCATTTTGCACACTCTTAACACCAGGCAACATTCATACATTCATACATTGTTGAGAGCCATATTTAGCTTCATCTTTCACATATTTGTTCATTCAATCAATCAAGAAGCAAGACTAAGGACTTGAGTAGAGAGAAGCTTGTGTGCATCCGTTCTTGGTGATCGGTTCTTGCTCAAGTGAAGGCCCTAGCTTTTTACTCTTGGTGATTGGCAGCACCTCGGCGATCTTGGTGATTGAAGGTGTTTCTTCCGAAGCTTGCCAAGGATTGTGGGAGCCCGAAGAAGGTTGTACGTGGCTTGAGCTCCACCACGCCGGGATGGTGAACGGAGACTCTTAGTGAGCGCCCAAGTCTCGGTGACATGGGAGGTGACAAGACTCTTAGTGAGTGTCACAACGTGGATTAGGGGTGTGTGCCAACACATCGACACCACGGGAAAAAATCCGGTTGTCTCTTGCCCACTCTTTCATTTCAAGCACTTACTTTCATGCAATTATTCATGTGCTTGTCTTTAGAGATCATAACTTAGCTCTACCTTACTCAGTTTCTTATCTTTGTTAGCTTGTGTAGTTTGCTTAGTTAGCCGGTTGGTGAATTGAGCCTTACTAGCATTGCTTAGGTTAATGTTGCTTTAATTGTTTTAGAAATTTGAAAAAGGCCCAATTCACCCCCCCTCTTGGTCCATCGATCCTTACAGCTACAAGATCTCAGGTAGATTACTCTAACACCACTGAAGTCATAGCTAACACCAACAAGCACACAAACCACATCAAGATTGAGACAGTTGATTTCTAAGCACATACAGTTTAGACAGCAGCACAACAGTTACTTGTTTAAACCATAGCTGTAGTTTTAATCATCAAATTAAGGTGATCCTAGACTTTATGGAAAGCTTATGAAATGTACTACCACTCTTTAGTTACCAACAAGAGATGATTTCGGGTTTAGTTAAGTCAAACATCACAAACTTTCAGATCTGCACAGAATACAGGTAAAACCTGACAGGGTATTGTAAACTCTATAACTCCCAAACTAGTAGGCCTAAAATCATGAAATTCTAGGACAAGCAAGATATGGAAGTTATCTACAACTTTTCTATTCACCACATCTACAGAAAGGATCATTCATATCACAAAATTATCACCACAACAGAAACTATACAGTCAGCTATTTTCAGCACATAAGCAAAAAAAAAAGGTTGTTCACTTGTTTATCTTGCAAGGAGTACACAAATAACCATTTAATTAGACTACAAACACTAGCACATACTTAGCAACATTTTAACCTGACACCAAGCCATCCAAGCATTGCAAAGCATATTATCAAGCTCATATTCCATAAACCTTCGTGAATTTTTTTTATAGAAAAGACATGGATTATTTTTAGGGACATAAAATAACTAGTTTGGAGCTGAAATTTGTATGTGTGGTAGATGTTATCAAAACATGGCTACTGTACCAAGATTACATGCTCAGATTTTATAAATTAATTATTACAACCAAGATAAATTCTAATTGAAATTAAGCATGTGAGAGCAAGATAAAACTATATGTCACTTTTTCTGTGAACACATTACCAATTAAGCGTTTAGAAGACATAACAACATCGCACAAAGACAATGGAAACACATTTTCTATTTTACACATTTCTATTATTTATAAACTATTTATTAAGTGCTAAACAAGTTAAATCAAGAACTCAGCCATGTTGGATGCAACAAATCTGAAAATTTTACCACAGAGCAAGCATCACATGCAGAGTCTACCATAAAAATTTTACAGCGATTGGAGCAGTACAACTAAAGATATAAATTGCACTAGATCTGAAACATACAAGTACTAATATGCATCACTAGTTAGCTAGCTTGTATTGTTCTTCTCCTTCCACTAGTCGCAAGAACAGAGAGAGATGAAAGGAATGGACCTGCTGCTGCTGACTGCGTATGGATGTGTTGTAGTGCTGGAGAAGAGCACCAGCACATGGAGGAGCCACCGTGTCGGAGCATCTTGTGCTGAGGTGACGAGAGATGACCGCATGGTAGCGCTAGCGGCTGGGCGGCGGCGGCGGGCTCACCACTGCCAGTGAGGCCACGGCAAGGGCGGCGTGGGACTACAGGTGCCTGCAAGGGACCTAGGCTCGGGTTCTGGGGCGCAGAAAGGGAGGCAAGGAGTGCGGCCACGCGAGCTCGGGCTCAGCGGCCATGGCAGCTCTGGCCGCGGTGGCGGGGCTGTGTTCCTGGAGGCGCAGCAAGCAAGATGGCCGGGAAAGGGGCTGGAGAGGTCGATGGTGGTGCGGTGCTGCTCACCGGGTACTCGATTTGGGGGGAGGAGGGCCTGAGGGTTGAACTCGACGTGCGGGGGCGGCTGCCCGGCGGAGGAGCAGTGGCGGCCGGTGGTGGCGGGGTCCGATTCGGCCGGGTAACGGCTCGAACGCGCACGGGATGGGACGGAGGAGCTTCGAGGCGAGGCTAGAGAGGTCGGGGCGCGAGGGACGGCGGCGGGGTTTGGCCGGGGCGGCGAACGGCGACGAGCTCTGCTCGTGCTCGGGCTCGGCGCGTGGCTTGACGAGGACGAAGGGGGAGAGGGGAATGGATATGGATGGCGAGGTTCACCGGGATGCCCGACGCGTGGAGTCGCCGGCGGTGTCGCGCCGGTCGCGGTATGGGCGGCGTACGTCGAACAGGGGAGCACAGTCACAAGGTTTGAATGAGATTGACTCGAATTGACTCGAGTTTGACCGTCCGAAACTCAAAATTTCATATATAAACTTGAAATTTGGCCAAAATAGAAGTTGTAGAGGATGAAAAGATCTACAACTTTGGTTTTGGGCGAAACTTGATTTGAGTCTCGGATCAAGGAGAAAAACATGGTCGAACTTAGCTAAGTTGATGTTTACTATGTAACGTGATTAGCGCTAATGACCTTGCTTAGGCCCATAATTAGCGAGTTAACACGTGATTAGCATCTTGATTAACACAAGGGTGTTATAGACACACGGCGCCACCGGACCCTTCCCTAGCAAGGAATGGGTCTGGGGCCACTGACCGGGTGAGAAGGGCGCCGGACCGCGGTGGTCCGGCTGCTCAGGCCGTCAGCGCGTAGTCAAGGATAACTACGAGGCTCTTGCCTAGACACAGCAAAAGGGGGTACCCTAGTCCAGAGGTACCGACAGTGGCCCCCGGGCCCACCTCGGGGGAGGTACGAACCCGCAGGTGGGGCCATTATCGTGACGTGTTCCAACGCAACCTGGTTACGTTGGCGTGCTCATGTCGAGAGCGGGTGCTCCGGACCCCTGGAGGCCGGAGTTCCTGTTGCCAGGTTCAGGTACTAGTGCACTCTCCACAGGGCGGTGAAGGTGTAGGCTTAGGGTACGGAACCAAGCTAAGCGGCTACACGGACCTCGGATCGCCCAGGGAGCGAGCACCACTTCCCCGGACCCGGCTCCTGGAGACCGTAGCGAGCGATCTCCGTGCGGAGCGGGCCACCGGAGTGGACTTGGGCGACCGTGGCGAGCGGTCTCCGCCGGAGCGGGCCACCGGAGTGGACTTGAGCGACCGTGGCGAGCGGTCTCCGCCGGAGCGGGCCACCGAAGTGGACTTGAGCGTCCGTGGCGAGCGGTCTCCGCCGGAGCGGGCCACCGGAGTGGACTTGGGCGACCGTGGCGAGCGGTCTCCGCCGGAGCGGGCCACCGGAGTGGACCTGCGCTTTCGCCATTGATCCAACGAGATACGTCACCGGACCTTGTGGTAGGGCATAGGAAACCACGCCTTATACTTGAAAGGAGTCCGGACCTCTAGGCACGGCAGCCTCGGGTACTAGGGGACTTATAACAGGGCAGTGAAGTGCGTAGGCTTAGGGTACATTACCAGGCTAAGTGGCTACGCAGAACTTCTCCACCCCAGGATACAAGCACCACTTCCCCGGAGCAAGTCCCTAGAAGTTCGGGCCGGCTTCCAGCTATAAGGGGTATCCCAGCCTGACCACAAGCCAGCAACTCAATGTGGATCGTTAGCAACAAAGGAAAGACTCCGCACGGGAGAAGGAAACAGTCAAGACGAAACGGATGAGTGCAATTAAGCTAATGTAAAGATAAGACTGAGAAAGCAAATCTCCTTTATTACTAGATTTATATGGTTAGCATGGTGTACATCAGAGGTTGGGATTATGGGGGCGGACCTCTACCGCTCTGGACCACTCGCTGGTGTTACCTGTTTGCGCGACGAAGCCAGAGGTCGGGTTTACAAGGGTGGACCTTTACCGCTCTGGACCGCACGTAGGCACCACGTTATTACAAAGGAGGAGCACTCTTAATCTTATCTAGGGGCAACCTACAGCCGCCATCCCGTAAGGCATGTACGATCCTGGCCGTAGTGGAATAACCACCTTGGGTGTTCCTCTCAGTCGTCGGAGGCAAAGGCGACCTGGACGTGCCTGTACAGCATCATCCAGCATCACCTCGGGAGCTTGCAGGGCTCTTCCCAGCACAAGAACTGTCCCATGCTCAGATAGCATGGGAACAAATTCTTTGACTTTGAATGCGAGTGGCCCAGCCATCGCCGGCTGCCGTCGGAAGTCAGCCCAGTGGCCGCTCACAGCGAGCTGAAGCTGGAATGACACCCTGGCGCAGCGGAAGGACGGGTGCTCGTTTGGACGAGCACGGAGCGTGGAGAAGGGTGGTGGTTCGCCGGCTTCCCCCTGGCACTGACACAGGGCCCCCGCACCTCGTGGCAGAGGTCGAGGCCTGTCTACAGCAGCACCGAGAGAGGCTTGAGCCAGGCGAGGGAGAAGGTGACCGTCATCTTTCCCGAGTCACGGCCGTCGGCTCCAGGCTCCATCTTGAGAGGAAACCTTGAGCCGACGCCTTGCCACCGCAAGGGAACCCGGTGGTTGCTTGAGAGAAAACCTTGAGCCGACGCTGGGGTGTCGTAGGGTGACGCACAGCAGGCGTCGCAGCTGCGCGCCACCGCGCCGGCTCTGAGGTGTCGTAGTGGCGACGCACAGCAGGCGCCGCTGCCATGCATCGCCGCACCGAGGGCACTGCCGCCTCGGTGCCGGGGCATGCGGCGTAGGTGATGCCATGCCTTTCTTCATCTTCTTATCGTCGTTGCAGAGGATGAGCTCAACCTCAGAAGCCTAGAGGTGAGCAGAGATCCGGCCTATGCCTGCGCGCTCCCCACGGACAGTGCCAAATGTTATGGTTTGTGGAGACCCACAGCCGGGTGGCGTAGTGCACCCGCCTAATCCCAGAGTGTGAGTACTCGGGGAAGCGCTAAACGATTCGGTAGGTCTACCTAGGGAGCAAGAACACAAGAACACTCGAGGATTTAGAGTGGTTCGGGCCACCGGGGCGTAATACCCTACATACACTGTGAGTTGTATTGCTCTTGCATATGAATGAATCTATCCTCTGCCCATGCTAGGTACTAGCCTCTGCCGGGACTTCTTCGGGCCTGACCTTTCTCTAACGGGTGTCTCCCTTTTATAGCCCAAGTGGACGCGTACACAGGCGTTGAGACCCCGACAGGTGGGTCCAACGTGGATGTATAGTATACTGCGCAGAAGGAATTAATGGTGCTATAGTGGTTGAGAATCTCTTCCCGGATACGCTTCATCGCCCTGTGGACTCTCTGACCGAGGAGTTGATCCACCTGTCCCATCGGCGAGGCACCCGTTTGAGGTAGTGTAGGTTGCGGCGTAGACTGTTGGGTCTACTACGTAGGCGTCATGATGGGCGAAGGCGAGCCGTCGTGTCCAACTGGCGTAGTAGACTGACATGCGTGGCGTGGGCGGCGCCAGCGGCTGCACTGTGTGCCTTGGTAACACGCGATCAACAGTGCAGCCTGGCAAAAGTCGCCTCGGGCTTTGCTGTGGCAGACCGCACTTACGTCTCCCTTATTGAATGCGGTAGGTGGGCGAGTCTTCCCGAGGAAGCTTCGCGGCCGCGCGCGTGCCTGCGCCTGCGGACACGTGGCAGCTCCGGACCTGCCCCAGGCAGGGTGTCTGTTCCCTCCACGCTGAGGGGTCCGGGACCCCATGGGAGGTCCGGGGCCCCCGGCTGTTTTGGCTGAGCGCTCCCTTCTCTGGGACACGCGGCGCCACCGGACCCTTCCCTAGCAAGGAATGGGTCTGGGGCCGCTGACTGGGTGAGATGGGCGCCGGACCGCGGGGGTCCGGCTGCTCAGGTCATCAGCGCGTAGTCAAGGATAACTACGAGGCTCTTGCCTAGACACAGCAAGAGGGGGTACCCTAGTCCAGAGGTACCGACAAAGAGCTCGGCACCCCCATCTTTGAAGATGAGGAGGAAGAAACTGCGGAGGGTGATGCTGAGGCTACCACGCATGCTGTGGATCCAGCCGCCTCCGCCACGAGCTCAGACGATGATGATGGCCCCGACCCGACTACATCTACTTCCCGGGAGCCGATCGAGGAGGTGACTCAGTCTTCTCCAGTTGCACCTGAGGAGACATCAGTTTTGGTTGAGGAGGAGGCGACTTCGACAAGGGAAGCACCGCGACACATTCAGCATCGTCATCCACCTCAAAAGATGCTAGGTGACCTTAACGAGCGAGTCACACGGTCCAAGGTAACAAGTATCACTGGTTTTGCTCATTCAGCATTTGTTGCCTCTTTCCAGCCCAAAGATGTTGGACACGCACTTTCTGACTCCAATTGGGTCAATGTCATGCATGAGGAACTCGAAAATTTTGAAAGAAATCTGGTTTGGGTTTTGGTTGAGCCTCCGCCTGCTTGTAACCCCATTGGAACAAAGTGGGTTTTCAAGAATAAGCAAGGTGAAGATGGGTTGGTAGTGCGGAACAAGGCTCGACTTGTAGCCCAGGGGTTTTGCCAAAAGAAAGGGATAGATTATGAGGAAACTTTTGCCCCGGTAGCACGCTTAGAAGCGATTCGAATCTTTCTTGCTTTTGTTGCTTCCAAGGGTTTTAAAGTTTTCCAAATGGATGTGAAATCTACCTTCTTAAATGGTTTTATTGAAGAGGAAGTTTATGTGAAACAACCCCCTGGTTTTGAAAATCCCAAGTTTCCAAATCGAGTTTACAAACTTCAGAAAGCTCTTTACGGTTTGAAACAGGCGCCTAGAGCTTGGTACGATAGGCTTAAAAACTTCTTGCTTGCTCAAGGTTTTAAAATGAGATGTGTTGATAAAACCTTGTTCCTCATGCGCTCTGGCTCTGACTTTTTGTTGGTTCAGATTTACGTGGATGATATCATCTTTGGTGGCTCTTCTCACGCTCTTGTCTCCAAGTTTTCTGAGCAGATGTCCAGGGAGTTCGAGATGAGCATGATGGGTGAGCTGCAGTTCTTCCTCGGGCTGCAGATCAAGCAAACTCCTCAGGGCATGTTCGTCCATCAAGCGAAGTACACCAAGGATTTGCTGCGGAAGTTCAACATGAGTGACTTGTCTCCTCAGCCGACTCCGATCCGCACATCGACGGCGCTTGATGCGGACTTGGATGGCGAGGCGGTGGACCAGAAGGAGTACAGGAGCATGATTGGCTCTCTCCTATACCTGACGGCGACCCGACCGGACATTCAGTTCGGGGTCGGCCTCTGTGCGCGATATCAGGCTTTGCTGCGCACCTCCCACAAGCAAGTGGTGAAACACATCTTCAGGTACCTCAAATTCACTCCTGAGTTCGGTCTTTGGTATTCTGCGGATTCATCTCTAGTCTTGGTTGGTTTTTCTGATGCCGATTTCGGTGGGTGTCGGTTGGATCGCAAGTCGAGATCCGGTACTTGTCAATTTCTCGGTACATCTTTGGTGTCTTGGTCCTCTCGCAAGCAGGCTAGCGTAGCGCTTTCTTCCACAGAAGCTGAGTATGTTGCGGCTGCTAGCTGTTGCTCCCAGATCCTTTGGATGAAACAGACCTTGCAGTATTATGGATTGAGTTTTGGTAGGGTTCCCATCTTTGTAGACAATATGTCCGCCATTAGGATTGCAAAGAACCCTGTCCTACACTCCATAACCAAACACATAGATATCCGGTTCCACTTCCTGCGAGATAACCATGAGAGACGCCACATAGACTTGAACCATGTCCCTTCAGAGAGGCAAACTGCAGATATCCTCACCAAACCACTTGAGCAGGACACCTTTGCTCGCTTGCGAGTTGAGCTTGGGGTTTGTTACCCCTTTTGATCGCTGACTTCTCTTTGGTTAGTTTTTGTAGGTCTTTGTTTTTGTTTCTCTTCTCTTTCTAGCTTCTGATAGATGCATTTGCATTGTACATGTTTGTATTTTGCATTGCTTCACTACACTGACATTCTTGTATACACTGTTATGATCCTCTAGTGCTTGCTAGTGTAGTTTCTTAGACTTGATCATGTATAGCTTGCTCTTCAGTATATGTCATATCATCTGAGTTAAGCTATTTTGATTTGAAAATCTAAAAACATGATCACCCTGTCTGGCTACTAGCATGTTAGGTTGCATTGATACGCTTTGCTATCTTATTCATGCTAGTGTGACTTCTATTCTTTGACATGAGCTAAAATTGTTAAAATTATTTAATATATGTCTGAAATGGAATGAAAAGATCCAGGTGGGATTGCTTGTCGCACTGATCGAGCTTTCGGGACGGCTCACATAGCACTAATGAGAACCCGGGCAAGGCTGTGCATGACTGAAGCGAGTGCCTTAAGCTTCTGACTGCTCTTGGCATATGCTTGGTCTCGCTGCTAAGTAAAGCATGACAAGCTTTCAACCCCTGGCAGAATCACTTGCTTGATATAATCTGTCAACTTCTCGTTCAAATGCAAGTTTTGAGATGCAGAATTGATTCATGATAAAATATATTGGCTGCTTTGGATCACCCTGTATGAGTTTGGTAAACACTGCTTTCTTTCTCCTACTTGCTGTTGTTAGATCATGGGTGATGCTTTTATTTTTGCTGAACTGAACTTGCTAGCTCTAGACTTGATGGATATACCCTGTTGAGCTAGATTCGGTTCCTGTTTATGAAGCACACATGCCTGTCACTAGATAATCATATCGTTGTATGCCTGAATGTTTCACTTACACCCTCTGCACGACATTCATTGCATAGCATGATTTCAGTGGGAGGTTTAGGCATATTTTAGGCTTGATGTGTGCATGTGCCAACAAGGGGGAGAATTTTTGGGAGAAGTGATCGAACAAGGGGGAGACTTGTTTGATTTTTGAAAAACTTGTTGCACACAGGGCTTTGAGAGTGCATCATTTTGGGGGTGTTGCACTTGTGGGAGGGAAAGGCTTTGCATGGGGAGTGTCTGCTTTGTTTTTGGCTCCTGATTTTTCCTCGCTTTCCTTCCGCTTCTTGCATGACTGCGTTGAGCTTTACCTCTGTCTTTGAGGAGTCATGTTTTGGCTTTTGATCGATTGCGTCGAGCCGTTGCCCTTGTCATAGGGAATCGATCTTTGCTCGAGTAAGTGACTGGTCTTGCCTTTTTGAGCTTTTTGTCACTTGCTTGAGTTCTTCACTTTCTTCTTGCCACTTTTTTACTTTTCACTTCTCTGGTTACATGTGGTGTGTTGACAATGTACTCATCAAGGGGGAGATTGAGGAATGAGCAGTACTCACCCCTGGCTGTGATGAGTGAATTGTCAACCGTGCGGTGTGATCGTGTGCTTGGTCTTTGGTTGCAGGTACACGGGCGTCGAGTGTCGACGGAGAGCTGCCGTGGAGGTGCTGTGACCGATGGACCGTGTGGTGGACGGCGGTGAAGGGCAGCCGGGACAGGAGCTCGGGCCGGGCGGCAGCTGTGGCGTCCACTCCTGGATCGAGGGCACAAACACCGGTGGATGGCGAGTTTCTTGGTTTGCGCCACAAAATCAAGTTGGCAGACGGTGGTTGAAGACGCTAAGTCGTGGAGGCACAGGCGTCGGTCTCGGGATTGGCGGAGGAACGGGCGTCGACGGCATCTAGTGCCTCGCTGCGGGCGAGGAGGTGATGGGCGTCGGACGGCGTCTAGGGCCATCAGAAGGTCGAGGCGGGAACGGCGTCCAGGGCCACGGCGTGGAAGCGGGAATCTTCCCGCGCGTAGAGTTTTGACGGTTTTCTCAAAACCGTCCACCTACCCGGATTTCGTGGACCCTCCAAAACCGTGGACCGGATCTTCATCCCCACGGCAGCATCGCGGAGAAGACTTCGACTAGAAGAAAGAACCTCTGCCGTCGGATGAGTCCTTGTATCTCTTTCCGGTTTTGCCCCTACGGGCGTTTTTAGTCTCTAGTTTAAGCCTGAGGGTATTTTGGACCCCTGCGTGGGCACTACAAATACCCCCTCACCCTCTCTCTCTTGGCGCGCCTGACCAAGCAGAAGCATCCGCCCCCTTCTCCTGGTGCCACCCTCTTCTCTCCCTGTCCCTTTGTTCCTTCTCTCCTCTCTAGGATTTGAGCCATGGATCTTGAGACTTTGTACTGAATTTGTTTGGGAAAGGAGGCCCTTCCCTCCTAGTGCCCTCGGGGCTTTCGATTTCGATTCGAGTTCCTACGTCTTGTGCTTTCTTTGAATAGAATTTCGATTTCGTTTGTCGATTCTTGTGCACGAGATGAGAGGTTGTTTCTTGATGATCACATGACTCTTTGAAGTGATTCTAATCCATCTAGCCTAGTGCTAAAACCGCAGGAATCACGAGTCTTTTCGAATCAAAGTTTTTGTATTCTTGAGAAAACCTCGTTCTTGCTCGGGAATTCCTCGATTCCTCCCAAACTATGGAGTGATTCGTCAATTCCTTCCGTGGACATGTTCACAAGTCCTTTGTGATCATTCCTACAAAATTTGGTGTGGTTTGGACTTGATTTGGCCCTTCGATCATCGAGTTATTCAAGAACCGCGGGCTGAAAAATTCGTTTATGGGCTCGAGCTGAAAAATTGTAAGCACCGGTTAAACCGGTGACTGAGCGTCCCGGTGATCAGGGTTTTGTTTAGATTTGCGTTTTAGGGTTTCAGGCGTATTGCACCGGTGTTGTTTGTTTACGCTGTGTTACTTCATCGTCGGTTCATCCGGCGTCATCTTTTTTGCGTTCACCGGTGCATTGAGCGTTGAGCTTTTCTTCATCGGATCAACCGGTGCTCTCTGAGTTTGTTTTCGTGCTGCTCTGGACAACTGCACCGACGTCGTTTTCGATTTTGTCGGATCATCCGGCGTACTAACACCGGTTGAACCGACGCTGTTCAAATCTGAACGTCGGATCAACCGGTGATTGTCTTTCGCTGCTGCAGGCTCTGCGCGTCGGTTAAACCGACGAGGTGCCCTCTGTGCACGTCGGTTTAACCGGTGTGTATACCGCGTGTATTTTCAGCTGTTACTTCTCGCTGTTTGCTTCCGCGCTACTTCTCACTTCTTCCTAGGGCTGTTTCGTGTTGGTCTAGCTCTTCCATAGCTACTCCACACTTCACCTAGGATTCTAGGGTTGTGGGTGTGCGCTTGAGATCTTAAGCCGAGCTTTCGATTGCGATAAATTTTTATCGGCTCCCATGCACCCCCCCTCTGGTCGCTTTTCCGGTCCCTCAAAAAATAGCATGGAAAGATTGCTCTGTTGTTGATATCTACCATTTCCATGAAGTCAACGTTAAACAATGCTTAGTCTCGGTCTTCTCCGCTTAGTCGAGTCATTACTTCTGTGTTTGTGGGTTGTTATGCCCCCAACTTTGTAAACACTTTGGTTAAACGAGTCTGTTGTTGTGGCCGAAAAAAATAAATTCATGCATACAGAATTTGACAAAAAAAAATGTAGTTATGAAATATTGCTCGCTTGCTTGTAAAGTGCTCTCAAATTTCATCTTAAAGCGCTCAAACAACATGCTTGTAAAGTAATCTAAAAAGGCACAAGAATTTTGCATGCACATAGTACTAAACGAAGTTTATTTGTAAAATCTTTTCACGGATGGGTGTAATTTTTTGCGACGAATTTAATGACGGTAATTAATCGATGATTGGCTACAATAATGCTACACTAACCAACCTCCAATCGTGCGGTCAAATGCCTCGTTATATTCGTCTCGCGAAGTAGCCCAGGGGTTACAGAGTTAGTTTTGCAAAGTGCCTTCATTTAATATTTATAATTAATGGTTAAAGTAGAACTATTCATTAACACAAACCAAACCAAGGCAGTGGCCGTGGCTCAAGCAGGCTGGTGTATGATGTAATACGGCCGACGAGAGCGGCTGGATCTGGAGTATGTGGTGCATCTGGAGCGGCTTGAGGAGAAGATGCTACTATGCTAGAGTTGAGAGTTGCAGAAGCAGTTGCAGCGGCATCTGGAGACCGGGAGACAAGAGTTTTAGGTGACCATGCAAGAGCAGAGTTCTCCGATCAGCGACTGAGAGTTCGCGAGATCCATCTTACAGTTACAGATACTTGGCTGTTCTGGCATAACGCTTAACAGTTCTTCATTTATCTGTATCATAAAAAGAAATAACTCAATACGGGCAAACGGAACTGCAGGAGTTCTCTGCACGTCTCAACAATCATCTTCCCCCATTTCCATCCTTGTCGTCTCATTTGGTTAGGGCCTGATTGGTTGCCTGTTTTTGGGCTGGCCAGGCCAGCGGGATACAAACTTGCTTAATTTGGTTGCCTGGGCAACAGGTTGAGCTTGGCCTGCGGGATGCAAGACCAGCCACGCAGCGTGGCTCGCACGATGCGAGAAAATCGGCCATCTCCCCAGAGCCAAGCCCTGGCGACGCAACAGGCGAGCAGAATAGAGCTGAAAAATGTACCTGTACGAGCAGAGCAACCAAACAAAATCTCCGATGAGCCAGCTACATGGCCTCATGTGGTTTCATTCTAGGGATTCTAGAACACAGTCGAGAAAAGAATCATGCATGTATGGAATACTAAATAAAATCCATTTGCAAAATTTATTTATGAATGGGCGTAATTTTTCGCGACGAATTTGATGTCAGTAATTAATCGATGATTGGCTACAGTGACACTAAGTAACCATTCTCTAATTATGCGGTCAAAGACTTTATTAGATTTATTAGGTTTTCTACGTAGGGGTTCTGGAATTAGTTTTATAAACTATTTTTGTTTGACACTTTTAATTAACAGTCAAAATTCTTTCTAGGAATTCTAGGCCCATAACCAAACAGGGCTGCGCGGGCAACCAAACGTTAGCATCTTGCACGTGCTTAGCCTGCCCCCATGGGAGCCTGGATTGTCAAGATGGCCATGCTATCAATGGTGCTACGGGCTACCAACGCTCATGGACCGTCACATCACTCACGTGGGTGAGTGCAGTTAACAGCTCCACGGCAGCTGTTGCATCGCGCGCTATGAAAATTACCAGCGCGCGACTGTTGCATTCGCTCCGGCGATGCAACAGGTGAGCGGAATAGACCAATAGAAAATGTACCTGTACGAGCAGAGCAACCAAACAAAATCTCCGATGAGTCAGCAACGGGCCTCATTTGGTTTCATTCCATGGATTCCAGAACACGCAAGTCGAGAAGAGAATCATGCATGCAAGGAGTACTAAATGAAATCTACCCCCTCCGTTCCAAAATATAGGTCGTTTTGATTTTTCTAGATTCATATATTTTACTATATACCTAGACATATATTATATCTAGATGCATAGCAAACACTATGAATCTAGAAAAGCCAAAACAACCTACATTTTGGAATGGAAGGAGTATTTGCAAAATCTCTTCACGGATAGTTGTAATTTTTCGCGACGAATCTAATGATGGTAATTAATCGATGATTGACTACAGTGACGCTATAGTAACCCTCCTCTAATCATGCGATCAAAGATTTTATTAAATTCATCAGGGTTCTGTAGTTGATTTTATGAACTGCCTTTATTTGACACCTAATTAACGGTCAAAGTTCTTTCTAAGAGTTCTAGGGCCATAACCAAACAGGGCCCGCGCAGGCAACCAAACGTTAGCATCTTGCACGTGCTTAGCCTGCCCCAAGGAAGCCTGGATTGTCAAGATGGCCATGCTATCAATGGTGCTACCAACGCTCATGCCGATTAATCGAAACTTTCTGAAATGGTGCTGCTGCCACTGCTAAGGAGATCACAGCTGAAAATGGATTTACCTACTCCAGTCTTTTTCTACCGTGTTTAAGCTTTTGCTACTCAATTCGACGACGTACAATGCATATATACATTTGACTGTTTTCTTTATAATTTAGCATCTCAGGTTCAATTTGGTATATCTTGATGTCAGATATAATTGGATGGAGTACGATGTATCTCTCAGGTTTAAAACGATGTGCATCCGATCCAAGGAAGAATTTGCCCGGAGTTTTTTTTTCTTCTTTTGACTACTAGTGGCAGGAGGATTTTGGAGGGGGGTTTGGCGGGAGAAGTTTTTTCTGAGAAAGGGGCAAACTGGCAACAAGGGCCCTGTTTGGTTTGCTACGACGAGTAGCACACACGCTTCTCAAAAAAAGAATCTTTAATGTATGGAGTACTAAATGAAGTTTATTTGCAAAACTTTTTCACGGATGGGTGTAACTTTTCACGAGGAATATAATGATAGTAATTAATCGATGATTGGCTACAGTGATGCTACAGTAACCATCCTCTAATCGTGCGGTTAAAGACCTCATTAGGTTCCTCTCGCGATGTAGTGCAGGGCTGTGAAGTTAGTTTTGTAAATTGACTTTATTTAGTACCCCTAATTATTGGTCAAAATTTTTGTGCTACTCATTACTCATGCTACACTAAACCAAACAGGGCCAAGGCAACAGATGTGCCAAGTTCGTAGCGGGCCCCGGCCCATCTGCAGATCTCCTCCCCATCCGGATTTGCTCCACAACTCCACGCACCACGCCCCACCCGCCAATTCTATGTATCTCCCAGAAATTTTTTTCTCTCCACTTTTCAGTATTTGAGATTCGTGCAACTAACCACAGCTGTTGGATTCATACCCAAACCCTAGCTTCCTCTTCCTCTCTCTCTCCTCACTCTTCCCCTCTCTCCGTCTCGACGCCGCCGCCGCCTGCGCCCGCCTCTGCCGGCGCGCCGCCGCCCGTGCCTGCACGCCCGGTGCCCGCGCCATCGATGCCGCCGCCGGCCGCCCGTCCCATGCCCGCCACCCCGGCTGCCGCGCCGCCGTCAGCCTCCGTGCCGCCGTCGGCCTCCGCGTCGTCACCCCAGGCCGCTGCGCGCCACCCGCCCCCGGACACCCCGCTGCCGTCGGCCACCTGCACTACCCCGACCGCCCTGGCCCCAACGCCGCCGCTCCTAACCTCCGCCGTCCAGTGGAAGTCGGTTCAACATTTACAATGTGCTTCTTCAACGTCTTCAATGGACTGAGTCAACACTCTGGTTACACTATTTCAACATTTTGTATCAAAAATGTTGAATGCATTTTTTGAAATGTTGAACCAATTTGTATGGAATGTTGAATCTAATTGGACTATAATGGGCTTAGATATGATGCTTAACTGCCGTCCGGAAGTTATATAGGAAGCCCCCGCCCCACCACGTCCCTCCGGCCTCCGCCCGTGGCGACGGTGGTCCGCCGCCGCCTCCTCGAGGTCAAATGGAGGCCTCGCCCCCTCGCCGCAAACAACGGCTATCGTCGCCAGATCCGGCAGCGGAGGCGGCCGCGCCGAGCCTCGACTCGCTCCCGCCGGAAATCCTCGAGAAAATCATCTCCTGCCTCCACGTCCGCGACGCCGTGCGCACCTGCTCGCTCTCCCGCGCCTGGCGCCGCCGCTGGGAGTCAACCCCCGGCATCCGCTTCTTCTGGGACTCCTCCGCCGCCGCCGCGCCCCCGGCCGCCATCGACGCCGTCCTCGCGCGGTACGCGTGCCCCGTCCGCGACTTCTGCTACTGGGAGATCCCCGAGGAGGCCTTCGCCCGCACGGACGAATGGATCCCCGCCCTCGCCGGGAAGGGGGTCCAATCCCTCACTCTTCGTTTCAGGGAGTACCTCCGTGTGGATATCCACACGCTTCACCTCGCCGTCTTCTCCTGCCGCGAGCTCACTCACCTCACGCTCCACGGCTGCTTCGTCCCAACCGCGCCCCCCTCTTTCGCAGGGTTTCCGAAATTGACCTGGTTAAGTCTCACCATGGTCGGCTTTCATGAACATGGGGAGAGAGATTTGGAGGCGATGATCCACATGTCTCCGTTGCTTGAGACGCTGGAGCTTAAGGATATTCAGATTCTTGGTGACGAGTTTGATGAATGGGTCATTCAAGCCCCGAATCTCCGCCACTTAAGTTTTGAGGCAGATGAAGATTATGGGCTACAGATCGGAGAGCTTCCATCTCTCGATAAAGCATATGTTACTATTCAAGAGTACTCCTCCGTTGATCGGGATTTCGTCAAGTTTCTCACACGTCTCGCTCAAGTCAGGGTGCTCGAGTTCCGGATACCAGTAAAATGGTTTAAATGCTTCATTTGAATTTCATTCACCTTGTATCATACACACACTATGAACATATATTAGGTTTTCATCACAACAATCAAGCTGGTTAAGAACTTTAGCTATTCTATTCAACTCCAAATCGGCTTATGAGATTATTGCTGCGGAGTGACCTTTGTTGATGTCTAGCCATAAGTAACTAAGCTAGGTTTTGCCTCCTTCCATTTCTGGTATGAGGTGAGGACTTTACCTTAAGGAATTAGAATAAAAAAAGGTACCTACGAATGGAGTAAATTGTATTGGATGTATAAATTAGTGTAGGAATCAATCAGCTTGCAGTTATAATTTATTGTGCTAATTTTGGGGCCATTTGAAACTTGATTTTCCCCAAAGGAGAACACATGGAGTATTCATTAATTAAGATAAAAGAAGCCCAGAATTGTGTTTGCAACTTTTACCACGCCATTATATGGAAACATAAAATTTTAATGAGCGAAACGGCTGGTAAGAATAGTCATTAAGGAATCCTTTATCAAATTCTTAATTCTAAAATGGTAGCCTTTAAGTTGACTTTTAGCTGTATTTTACAAACCTTATTAAGTTATGTGGCATTTTGCTACAGCCAATATTGATTTGCTGGGGAGGCAGGGAACCACTGTTTTTCTGTTTTTTTTTTCATATAAATCTGGAGTAGATAAGATACTGCTAGCCATGGGAATGTTTGTTTTAAATAAAGACATCTTTTATTGAGTTACTTTTTTCTTGTACCTTATGGCTATTTTTTATTCAGTTGGCAGATATTGATGTTCTCGAGAGACTATCATGTATTCATGTTCTTTCCAGATGTTAAAGAGGCTGGTACTCCATGTGGACTTTTGCAATGTGTCTAGCATTTTATCTATGTTTTCTTTACTAAAGAGTGCTCCCAACCTCCAACAACTGGAAACTATGGTGATATTTTTTTTGCTACTCTTTTTTCTCTTTCATTGACATTACCTTCTCATAGCCTTCAGGTCCAGTTAAAACGGTCTTTTCCAATTTTGGCAGATTGTGGACAGTCAACTGAATGATGAAGTTGATCTAGAATTTTTCAGTGCACAATGCACCAACAGTCTCTTCCCAAAGCTCAAGACTGTTACCGTCACAGATACCCCACTATGGTCAAATGAGATGTATTTTATTGAGTTCATTCTGTCCAAAGCAAGGCTACTTTGTGCCCTTTTTGTTTATAAGGATGATGATAGTGACTACTCAAATCCCAGTGAAGAGGCGGTTATCCAGCTAGCAAAATTTAGAAGGGCGTCTCCAAAAGCTAGGGTCTTCTTCAGAACGATGGATGTGAGTGCCTAAAATTTGTAACTAGAATTGCCTATTCCCTACAGCATTTCAAAACCCACCTTCTTGAATCAAGCTATAATATGCATCCTCTTTTGTTACATGAGTTCTTTCATTTCTCACCTGCACTCTAATTTGATGTCCTATATGCAGTTGTGTTTCTCTGTTTGAATTGGAACTAGAATGTAGCTGAGCAAGCATTGTTTAGATGATGGGTTTGATCTTTGGACGGTTTGTAGGATTTAGTTCAAATTTTGAATTTTTATTGCAGGGATGTGGATCCAAATCCACAGTATCCAAGCTGGAGTTTGGCAATAATTAGTTGCTAATCTGCATGTAACGAGCATAGTTAGTATTGCTAACATACTGTATAAATAAGTATGATTTCTTCAGATTATGTCATTTGAATTATATGGTTTACAGCATAAGTATGATTTGTGGTACATAGTAGTTTTCGAAATTACACCCCCCCCCCCTCTTTTTGCACGTGCATAAGAAGTCTATATATAGTTGAAAAGGACAAACTTGATTGCTTCCAATGTCAAATTATGTCTTCGATCAATGAATGATGTCTATCTGTTAGTTACAGCAAAAGTGTAAAACTCTATCATTTGGCTATTTTGCTAGTTCAATGCTTTTGATTGGATGGTGGATTTATGTTTTATTTAATCTATGTTTGTTGCAAGATCATCTTAGCCAAAAAGCTTCTACCAAACATGTTCTTTTTTTTGAAATTTCTACCAAACATGTTCTTATATACTGAAGAATGGTTACAGTATCTGTAACATCAATCATCATCTTGGGGTTTTACTGTCTAACTTATGTACCTTTTTATGTCTTGTGCAACTCTGCTTTTTTTTTATAATCAGACAATAAATACCCACTAGTCTTACTTCCTATATTTCTGAAATGCTTATAAAAGTCATGGTCTGTTTTTTTTTTGTGCTGGACAGGAATATTGGAGGCATGAAATAGTACTGAGTAAAATGGTTGACCTATTGTGATGTCAGATCAGCGGAGACGATTGAAGGTGCAAACTGCATGATCTTGCTAGAGGATCAAACGGCACCAAAATAATTGTTTTAGTACCTAGCACTGATGTGAGGCATCAAATTGTAATGTGTTGCACCTGAGTATTGTACTGCCATTGGACTTCTGACGAGATGGCACGGTTTTTTTGTTTTTGTTTGGGTGACTTGTTTGGCTCCAACTTTTTACCTGTATGCAACCATATCAACTTGTTTGGCATCACTTCTCTTCTCAGATCTGTTTGCTTCGGATCCACGTTCAAATTCCATTACACGCTAATGGGTTACTCAATATGGGACTAACACCCTTCTTTTCACGGTGCCTCCTTCCTTCATCCAGGATATTATGCAGGTCTATGAAAATTGAAAACCTCCATCCGGGCGACCAAGACCCATAGTCTCCAGACAATATGTATTTCATCCTACCTCATTTAATAAAATTGGATTTATCTTGTGCCTTGAAAAAAAATCTTACCCATCCTTAGGACCAAACAGACCTTTATGGGCCTCTGATTATTCAGTTGGGCTGTTGGGCCCTAGCCTCACTTTCTCGATGGCGCTCAGCCCGCCGTTCTTTATTAATGGGCCTTTCGTGCAACCCAGCTGGGTGGATCCTATATATCTTCCACAAAATTTTTTGTTATCCATCTTCTAATGTTAGAGATTTGTGCAGATGATTTCCCTCCGTCGTCCAATTCCACCAGCCTCACGCCCGCCGCCGCCATTGCTACTGTTGGTGCTCAGTTCCGAAGCCGCCGCCGCGAGCTGCTGGCCGCACGCCGTCGCCGGAGCTCGTGCCCCCATGCGCTGCTTTTTCTGCGACTACGTGCCCCCTAGCTAGCTGCCCCCGCCGCACTGCCCAGCAACCCCCGCCGTGAGCCTTCTGCTTGGGCTGCGCCTAGCTGCCCCCGTTGTGAGCTGCTGCCTAGCTGACCCCGCGCGCTGCTACCCAGCTGCCTTGCCGCGTGCTACTGCTAGGCTGCCTGCCGCCGCACCCGCCGCGCGTTGCCGCCACCCGCCGCCGCCGGTGCCGGAGAAGAGGGTCTATTTATAAGAAAATGTTGTATTAGATATTAGCAAATGTTGAATGTATTCTCTTGACATGTTGAATCTGTTATTTTTAAATATTAAACTATTTTTTAAAATATTAAATTTAATTAGATTTAAGGCGGAATAGCCAATTTGGCCCCGAACTATCACCGAAGGCTCAAATTGGCCCTCGAATTATCAAAATGTCCAATTTGGCCCTTAAACTTCTGATTTTAAACTCAATCTCGTCCATCCTCATGGATTGCTGGACACGTGGACAACTCAAGATGCAAAAAGACTCTCCTACCCCTCTCTAATTCCTTTACCTGGTGCCCCTTCACGGCGTTTCCTGTGTCGCTCCTTTACCTGCTGCATTCAAATTGTTCTGTGTCTATCATATCTCATGTCCAGAAGCAAATTTAACATGTTTGATGTACATGAAAATTAATTGCAAGTGTTTAGAGCATCATGATTATGCGATACAAAAGCATATATGCCTTCAAAATAGGCACTTGAAACTACCTCATCTTGTTCTTTGAATGCAGCAGGCTTCCTTTTTTCTTCTGGGATGAGTTTTGGCTGGATGCTGATCCATGACCAAGTTAATTGGATTCAACTTTTGCAGAGGCTCGTCCACCTTGTACATTGACTGTTGTTTTTGTGTATGAGGAAGCAGACAACAGATGCACTACCTCGAGCTGATGCCTTTGCATATGCTTGAGCACTTGACTTGGCAGATTTCTGAGCACTCTCTCCAAAACATACCAGCCTCCTCTTATGACCAGAAATAGCAAAGCCAATTTAGGAAACCATTGGTTTTTCTTATGTTGTATGGTTTTTCTTATGTTGTAGTATTGACATCTCTTATTGACACACGAAACACCGTGAAGAGGCGCCAGGTAAAGGATTCAGGGAGGGGTAGGAGAGTCTTATTGCATCTTGAGTTATCCATGTGTCCAGCAATCCATGAGGATGGACGAGATTGAGTTGAAAATCAGAAGTTTAAGGGTTAAATTGGACGTTTTGATAGTTCAGGGGCTAATTTGAGGCTTCGGCGATAGTTCAGGGGCCAAATTGGCTATTCTGCCTAGATTTAATGGGCTTTATAGAAACCCCCACCCAGCTGCCAGCCAGAGGCAGGGCTGCACTCCACTCCTGAGGCGCAGGCGCTTGTCTTCCAAATCGTCGCCGCCGGTGTCCGATCCTCCTTGCCCGTCTCTCCGGCGGCCCCCGACCTAGCCGTCGAGGTGTGTTTCCGCTTGCTGCATGGTTTCTCCCCCTCGATTTGCACCGGCCACATCATGCCTTCGGTTTTGATTGTGCCAGGGACCGGATTGATTTTGTTTGGGGGCGGACAGGGATAGCCTAGGACCTGAATCGTCGGAAATGGAGGCCTCGCCGCGTCGCCGCAGGCTCCGTTCGTCGCTTCGCCGCAGGCGCCGTTCGCCGTCGCCGGACGCGGAGGTGGCGTCGGGGTGGCTGGACTCCCTCCCGCCTGAGCTGCGCAACGAGATCCTCTCCCGCCTACCCCTCCGCTGCGCCGTCCGCACCGCCGCGCTCGCCCGGGCCTGGCGCCGCCGCTGGGAGTCCGTCCCCTCCCTCCGCATCAAATGGCCCGCCGGCGCGGACCCCGACGCCATCACCGGCGTCCTCCGACGCTACTCCTGCCCCGTCCGCGAGTTCTGCCCCTCGCACATCGGCGAGGCGTCTTTCCGCCACTCCGACCGCTGGCTCCGCCTCCTGGCGCTCAGGGGAGTCCAAACCCTCAGCCTTGATTTCGAGAGGTCGGATGAGGAGTCGGCCCATACGCTGCACCCCTCCATCTTCTCGTGCCGTGGGCTCACGGTCCTGAGACTCCGTGGTTGCGACATCCCAACCATGCCCCCAGGCTTTGCAGGGTTCCTAACCCTAACAAAGCTGAGCCTGTTCAATGTAGGCTTTCCAGATGGCCCGAGGGAGTTGGAAGCCTTGATTGCTGCATCCCCTTTGCTTGAAGAACTGTGGCTTCTGTTCATACAGGTTCCTGATAACAATGGCGAGTACCTTCAATGGGAAATTCAGGCGCCCAAACTCCGATACTTGTTCATTGATCAACTTCTTGATTATGGCTGGGAAATCAGTGATCTTCCATCCCTTGAGGAAGCAGACATTAATGTTGCAATGTACAATACTCATCGTGATTTCGTCAAGCTTATGACAGGACTGGGTAGCACCAAGAAGCTCAAATTCGCTATACCGGTAAATTGTTCTCCCATCACCCCTCCTCCCCCCCACCTCCCTCTATCCTTGTTTCTTTGCTTCTATGGTGTCAGCACTCTTGTCCAAGCCTGTCAAAGGATCCTTTTTACAATCCAGCCATATTATGCATAGCGTAGATCACTACTCACAGGGCAAACTGTCAGATTGCGGGAAGAGATCTAAGACCTGCTTCGGGAGCATATGTCCATGTTATACACAGGTCCGGTCCTTTGTACCGTTTGGTCATAATTGAATTTCAGTCAGTGAAATAGGGCAATTAATATTTGCTCAAATGATAATTGTGTATCAAAGAATAAATTTTGAGCTTACTTGGATAAACAATTCCATATGGTCGGAACAGAGTTCCATGGTAGTGCTTAAACTGCTTACTCGCAGTATGTGCCCATGAGCATACGCACAATCAAGCGCATCTGATAGATTTTCTTTTCTAGTCAGTGAGTTGCACTCTCAACATAGCAGACTTTTAGAAACGGATAGGATGCTCACTACAGAAATTTATAGTATTTAAGTTCAACTAAACCTAATAATTTTTTTCTATCCATAGTCCACACCTGAATCCAAGAAAGTGGTCCATGATTTGAGGTGTCATATTGTTTGGTATTTAGTCAGTTGGATCAGGTATCTTCACCCAAGGCTGACCATGGTTTTCATGATCATCTCTATGTTTAGGCACATGTTTAGGGTTTCAATAAGTTTAATATCTATCAAACAAATTTCTTTCACTGTGGAGTTGAAATGATCCAAACCTTTTAATTATTACAGTCTCAGTGTCTCACAATGCATTACATTACCTTATGTTTTATGGACACAACTAAATCGCATGCCATCGTACCTTGCGAGGAAAAAAAGCCTTGTATTTAATGTGGATGATTTCATTTTCTTATTTTTGGCATTCTATGGTTATCGCATGCCATCGTACCTTGTGAGGAAAAAAAGCCTTGTATTTAATGTGGATGATTTCTTTTTTTTTTGGCATTCTATGGTTAGTTTTGGCAATATAGCTTAAGAAAATATTACTTTTGGGCTACATTGGAGTAACTGTGGTCATCTTTACAATCTGCTACTTTCTTCATATTGAAAATTGAGAAGCATTTCCTGAGTCACCTGGTTGCACAAGAAAACGACAAAAAATACATGTTAAGTTGCTGATTGCCATTTGTAAAAGGTGGATGCCTGGGTTCATGTTGCTTTAACTTTTGTGTATGCTAGCTCTTTTGAGTTGGATATGCTTTCGATTCTCCATTGGTTTCATAATGGTAAGAAACCTGATATTGTGCATCCATGAAACTTTAAGTTCAGTGTTCTAGAAGACTGTTATACAAGGGATATCTGCATGGACCTCTACTGTTTAGTCACAGGTTAGGATGTGTGCATAATAGGAAGGGTTATACTGCTCACTGATTCTTAAAAGATTTTTCAAGGTGATATTGTCTCTATGAGAAAAATACTGTACGACCTAATAAGCGAGCAAGTACACGAATATACTTCCCCCTATCACTGTCCTGAGTAATGTTTCATCTTTGTCTCAGCCTGAAGATGTTAATGTTGTAGAGGGACTCTCATGCCAATTCAATAACCTGAAGAGTTTGTCACTGCAAACAAGTTTGCACTTATTTTCTGGTGCTCTATCCTTATTTTGTCTGCTCAGGAATGCTCCTAACCTTGAAGTTTTGGACATTGAGGTGATGTGAAATGTTCGCCAGAAAAAAATAATGTTGTTTTTCTTTTAGTAGTATTTCTTATGATTGCAAGAGTCTGATATAATTTTCCATCTTTATTGCTTGACACAGCTGTATGATCTCTACTCTGTGGAGGAAGATGGTGAAGTAGATAGTGACTTTCTGAATGCACAATGGACTGACGATTTGTTCTCCAACCTCATACGCGTTGGTGTGACCCATCTGATGTGCAGGTTAAGTGAGATGTGTTTTATTAAGTTTATTTTGTCCAAGGCAAGACGACTTCGAGAATTCCATGTGTGTCTGGATGAAGGCTGTCCAAAATCCAACGAAGATGCAGTTACAGAGTTTGTAAAATATAGGAGAGCTTCTCCAAGAGCCAAGGTTTTCTTCAGCCGCGCGGAGTATGACTGACTCCTGTAAAAGAGTACATTAGGTTTGGATGTTTGGTCCTAACTCTTGGGAAGTTTGAAGTTTAGAATATCTGCTTTGTATGATGTAGAATGACACTTTTTTATCAAATATGTTGTAAAATGACATGAATGAAGCGAATGCATGCCTTTTTCTTTCTTTTCTTTTTATTACCCCTTGCTATTGCTATACTATGATACTCGGGTGGAACAGAAACACACAATCAGAATTGAGAGGCCCAACTATTATGAGGCCCATTTCTTGGGCCAGCTTAGCCCACACAACAGAAGAGACTAAAATAAAAGGGCCCAAAATATAAAAAGGAAAAAGAAGAGGAGTTGTGGGGGATCGAGGCTTTAGGTTCCAGAGGGCGCGGCGGCGGTGTGGTCGTGTGGGAAAAATGGCGGCCTCGCCGCCGACGCAGAAGCCGCGGCTCGCGTCGGTGCCGGATGCGCTTGCCTCTCTCCCCCTCGAGGTCCTCGACAACATCTTCTCCCGCCTCCACATCTACGACGTGGTCCGCACCTCGGTGCTCTCCCGCGCGTGGCGGCGCCGGTGGGAGGCGCTCCCCACGGTGGACCTTTCCCATAGCCCCGGCATCTGCGCCTCCGACGTCGACGCTCTGCTCCTCCGCCGAGGCTCCGCACCCGTCCGCGCGTTCTGCCTCCCCGCGAGGGACCCCTCTTGGATGGCCTTCAACTACTTCCACGACTGGCTCCTCCGCCTCTCCCGGCGCGGCGTCCGGGACCTAACCCTCGGCTTCCCGTCCCGGTTCGGCCTCTTCCAGTTGCATTCCTGCCTCTTCTCGTGCCGCGAGCTCACCCGCCTCAGCCTCACCAACTGCCGCATCCCGCCGGCACCCGCGGGGCTCGCCGGGTTCCCGAACCTCAAGACGCTGCGCCTTGAGAAGGTCGTCGTCGCCGCTCAGGAGCACGCGGGGAAGGGGTTCGCGGCCCTGATAGCCGCTTCGCCGGTGCTTGAGGATGTGGAGATTGTCTGCGTGGTGCTTGTCGGGGATGACCCCGATGATGAGTGGGTGATTCGGGCGCCCAATCTCCGGAAGCTTTCGATTCTCGGTGCTTTTAAATATGGTGGTGTAACAGAAAGCCTCCCGCTGCTTGAGGAAGCGATTTTCTTCGGCACGAATTGTGCAAAGTTTTTGACAGGGATGGCGGGAATCACCAAGCTTGACTTCAGCTTCATTTCCATTTGGGTAGGGTTCCGGTCTTGCATTGTGCTTTCATCTGTTTTCCTTTTCCGGGTCCTCTTTGCTTTCAATCCAAATCATTGATGGTCGATCCAAGGAAAGGGATTGTAGTCAGTAACCTAGTACACGTAAAAAAAAAGTTGGTGAGCCTTGTGATGCCTGATCAGTCATGTTGTTATATTTGTAATTTGTGTATTGTATAACTTGCGTTAGAGCACCCCTACTGGTCGTGCGAACTGAACGCAGATGGCTCAATGAGGTGGATCATGGTGCGACAGCTTGAGTATTGTGTTCGGTCCGTTGGCCCGGCCAAGGTGGAGAGAGGGAAAGATTTTGAGTCAGTGCGCTGCTTTTGTCCACGCAGAACCTCCCTTTCCCTGATGCATATGATTTGTATATTTGTTTGAGCTTCCTCGATTTGAACCAAGTTGAAGAGTCAAAGGAATCTTTCTTCCCGCATTGATGCCCAGTGTGTAAATTGAATCGTGTGACTCTCTCGGTTCAATTTACCAACACACTGGTGCTCCTCTTAGTCAATTCTTAATATTCCAATAATTCTCTAATTATCCTATTAGGATTGATAATCATTAAATGGAACACCAAATTAGAAATGTCATTGTACAAAACTGCATTTTTTTAATAAATAGATAAGATTATTGTTTAGTTCCTGGTTCTTGGAAATGTTAACGTGAGCACTACACACATCACTTTCTGTTGATATCACACTTATCACTAAGCTTGTGTTATTTCAGCCAACTGAAGTTGATGTCCTGGAGCGGCTTCCCTTCCTGTTTGAGAACCTTAGGTTCTTATCTGTTACAGTGAATTTCTGCAAAATGTGCCACGTTTTTTCTATGTTCTGCCTGCTCAGAAGTGCTCCTGTTCTTGAGGAACTCGAAGTTTGGGTAATTTTGATTTCTCACTTGCAATTGTTCTTGTAGCATCTTCAGAATGATGATAATTAGTGTTTTTTTAGGGATGGAGCGATGGAATCCAGGAAATTGAAACAAACAGCGAGTTCTTGAACGCTCAGTGTGCTGATCATATATTTGCAAAACTTCATGTTGTCCATATGAAGAAGTTTTCATACCTCATTAATGAGATGCACTTTATGGAGTTTGTTTTATTGAAAGCAAGAGTATTACAAGTGTTATATGTCACCCTGGATTTCTATGCCACATGCAGTAATGAGGAGGTTGTTACTGAAATAGCAGAATATCCTAGAGCCTCATCTGATGCTCAGGTTATCTTCATGGGAAGAGAACCAGAATCTGCAAATGAGTAAGCATTGAGATCCTCATGTTTCCCTCTTGTTTTGTTACATATATTTGTCTGTGTCTTCAGATGTTGTGAACTAATCCCTCCATTCCAAAAATGTAAGATGTTTCAATTTTGTTCTAAGTCAAACTTCTTCTAACCCTAACCAAGTTTATACAAAAGTATATTAAGATCTACAATACCAAATAAATGCACTGTCAGGATATATTTTACAATGGATTTAATGAAACTAATTTGATGTTGTAGGTGTTGGTGCATTTTCGATAAACCCAGTGGACAAAACTAAAACGTCTTAGATTTTGGCATTGATGGAGTACATTTGTGCTTGTAGATGCTGCTAGTACTTTATAGACACATGGTTGGTACAGTATATACTGTATTGACTGTGTTTCAGGCGGAATATTTTCATCTATACCACCAGCCCGTCTCAATGACAATGACATCTTGACATGTAGGACCAGACCCCAGATTCCATTGACTATTCTGGTGGCATTTGCATTTTGGGTCCCTAAAATTGTGCCTGTGTGCTTGCCACATTACTCTCCAAGTATGGACCAGAGGTCACACCTCCCCTAGACTTGTTTCCTAAGCTTACCGGTCCTTTTCCACCTTTGAACGATAAATTTTTTGATGTGACATTCAACATGGAGCATAAGTCTACTATTGTGGTCCTTGCAGGAATTTTCTTTTACTTTGCTCTCCACAAGTCCACATCAAGCCATTGGATCATATAAAATGAACACTTACTATTATTTATCCTGCTTGCTCCTAACTCCTATCTAGTACATTGCCAATATGCAAAAGCTTTTTCAAAAAGGATAAACATATAAGAAATCAAACTACCTGACAGGGTAGGTTTTGGTATTGTTTGGTTTGATAATGCTGAGAGCTGACGGGGTTGCAGGGATTATAAAAGTGATAAGGAGGACCGTGCTCTGTGTTCTCTTTCGGCCATGGTTCTACTCTTATTCGGATATTTATCTTCATATATTCGTTTTATTTGCTCGACCTCAGTTGGTGATGTGTCACATAGGCTAGTTCCTCCATGCCTGCAATCTTCATAGCCAAATCAGTCCAACTGCATAGTTTGTAGGTGTTTAGTGAAACAAGTTAAGCAAGACCTTAAATCCAAGTTGATGGAGTTTTCTAGCACAATTGTAATTTCGGGAACATATTGTGCAGGATATATGGCCAGCATATTGTGTATCTCTGTATGACTACAAACACATTCTATACTAAATTCTGTTGAAAGGTTACAAATATGAAACTAAATTGACCATTCAAAATATTAGTGCATAGTGAATAATTTGCAGTTCTCTTAGCAGTATGGCATGAGTTAGGTACTTAGGTAATCAATGATGTCATAAGTCTTGCTTTAGATTGAGCGTAGTATATGTTGCTTATAGTTTCTTTGGTAATATGAATTCTACTTTTGTCCATAATTTTGTTAGTAATTTCATTTCCCTCAGTGAAAGCAGAGGCTTCATTACCGCGGAAGATTCTGATGGTGAGATGTCAATAGATAAAGCTCGCCCTCGAAGACGCCAGCGGTTGAAATCTGAGTCTGTGGCACAGGTGGAGCAGCTTCGGGAGGAGCTACAAAATCTGAAAAATGAGGAGGTACAGATTCTCAAGGATAGATTACGGTTGAATGAGGAGATATCAGTGTTGTATAAGGACCTCAAAAAGTATGTCAGTTACAGCAATTCTGCCCTTCAGGTATCTTATCTGGACTAGCTTAAACGTTCTCTGCCTCATGCCGTAGAATGAATATTCTTATTGTCTGATGGAAATGCAGTTGCTGTGCAAAGGATGCAATATTGCCTGCCCTCACCTTGACCGGTCGGCATCCCACTGTGCAGCCACTCGTGCATCGTCATCTGACCATGCAGTAAGTAAATGCTTGTAGTACTCTTACAACAATTTGTCACATAGTTTTGCATGACTTTGATGATGGAAAAAAAAACCGTCTTCTGTGTTACAACAATGGCAGCTTGTTTTGCGTGCTTATCATGCGCAACTTTTTCTTATGAAGGGCACTTCCAAACAAGGAGGCACTCCAGTGGATACTGCCATCAATGGTTCTCGTGTGGATCCTCCAGAAAACCACGCTGTCGGTGGTCCTGGAAATGTTCACATGGATGCTCCAGGTGATATCATCAATTGTGCTGACGATGCTCACCCGAAATCTCCAGAAGACCATGACTAGCAAGGAGATTCATGGTTCTAGTGTCACCCCCTCCCCAGTCCCCTCTTTCCGCTGTACTAATATGCCTGAAACTATCCAGTTTGGTTACACCCTGGATTGGAATGCTGGACAACGATTCAACGAATGATGTATCTTCAATTTACTGCTCTTTATATTGCGAACTCCATATTTTCAGGAGCTGTGCCATTTCGCGCAAGCTTGAAATTTTAAAACCATTGTTTAAGCATCAGATCAGTCAACACAAAACGTAAATTAAATTTGCTTCAGCGTCCTATTTTGATCTCCCTCTGCAGAATAAGCGGACGGCAGGCCTCTTTCTAAAATTACAAAAAAAAAAAAAGAATACGCGGACCAGTTTTTGACACAGAAGATTAGTCGGGCCGAGCCCAAGTTCTCAAAAAAAAAAAAACCTTCGAAATTCTCAAAAAAAAAAGAAGAAGAGTTCGAGGGCCTAGGTTTCGGAGCGCGGGAAGCCGCGGCTGGAGGCCGGGGCGGAGGGTGGGGCGGCGACGGGGGTGGCGCCGGAGCCGGACCTTCTCTCGCCGCTCCCCCTCGAGGTTCTCGATGAGATCCTCTCCCGCCTTTCACATCTACGACGTCGTCCGCACCTCGGTGCTCTCCCGCGCGTGGCGGCGCCGGTGGGAGGCGCTCCCCACCGTCAACCTCTTCAGGCAGCCCACCATCCCCCCGCTAGCGAGGTCGATGCGCTCCTCCTCCGCCGGACGGCGCCCCTCCGCGCCTTCCGGCTCGTGGGGAACAGCTCCTGGTACATCGACGCCCTCGACGACTGGCTCCTCTACCTCTCCCGCAACGGCGTCGAGACCCTCGTCCTCTGGTTCCCGCCGGTGGGGTTCCGGCTGCACTCGAGCCTCTTCTCCTGCCGCGAGCTCACCTTCCTCAGCCTTGTCTCCTGCCGCCTGCCGCCCACACCGGCGGGGTTCGCCGGATTCCCGAGCCTGAAGACGCTACTATTCGACAAGGTCGCCATCCCGGAGCACGGGGGTAAGCAATTGGCGGCCCTAATCGCCGGATCTTCGTCAATTGAGAGAGTGGACTCACAAGAGTAGAGCTCATTGGGGACGACCCCGAAGCCGAAGATGAGTGGGTGATTCAGGCACCCAGCCTTCGAGAGCTGACAATAACTAGTGGTTTTCCTTACGGGGGCCGTGTTGGGGAACTCCCGCGGTTGCAGAAAGGGGCTCTAGTTGGCTGCAATTACGCCAAGTTCTTGATGGGGATGTCACAGATTACAGAGCTTGAGTTTGCATGCGGCCTTGATTGGGTAAATACCCCAGATGCATTCTCTTTTACTTACTTTTGTCTTGTGCTTACTGATAATACTCAAACCATATGATCTGAGGATTGTTCCAAGGAAAAAGATTAAAATAGATAGCTTATAAGTTTATAACTATAACAGCACAAAAATGGCTAAAATACGTTGCGCCTGTTTATCGTTTGCTTCAAACAGACCAAAAATTAGTGTTTTCTCTAGGACATGCTTCATTTGTCGTAGACTTTCTTCTCTGGTCTAAAGTGTTAGCGCTATAATGTTGTTTCCATTTTGTTAGTGCACAATTACATATAGGTGCCCACCAGCAAAAGAACACAGATTTATGGTGGTTCAGGCTGTGGCCCAAGTTATCATTGTTTTTTGGCATGTTAACCAAGTGTCGTCTCCTTTTGCCAAATTTTGTTCATAGAAGGAGGTCTTGACAAGCTGTTTGAAAGATGCTTACATCAGTTGATTTTTCTTTATCCATCTTGGTGATTCAAATTGTCAATTTTTGCTAAAACATCACTTAGGCATTTCCTTTGTATTTGTAACTAGTACTATTATTATACAAGGATGGTTTATACTAATTTCAAGTACTTTAGAGTGTGTTTGGTTGAAGAGCGAGGTAGAACGGAGCGGATCCATTCCTAATTTTAAAGATGGAATGGTTCCGTTCTGTGTTTGGTTGGAGGGTTGGAGTGGTTCTGTTTTTATGTTTGGTTCGAGGGACGAGCACATCATGAATTAGACTCCGTCAAGCACCGTTTATGGGGCCCATCTGTCGGTGAAATAGAGCACAGTGTGTCTTCTTCCTCGCGCTCGCCTGCTGCTGCTACCTGCACCGCTCGCCTGCTCCTGCCGCCTGCGCCGCGGCCACTCGCCCGGCCCCGCACGCCTGCTGCCGCCCGCGCCGCGGCCGCACAGCGGGCCGCAGGCGCCTTCTGCGGCACACGCCGCTGCTGCCTCGCGGCCGGCTCTGCACGCCTGCTGCCGACGCAAGCGCCGCTGCAGCCTTGCGGCCAGCTCCCGCACGCGCTGCGGTGGCTGCGCGGCCAGCTCCTTGGTTGTTGCGGCCGCGCAGCCAGCCCCCTTGCTTGCTGCAGCCAAAGCTAAACAGTCCGGCTGTCGAATTGAAGTTGCGAGCTGGCGAATCGAAGTTCGGGAGCCAGTGAATTGAAGCTCTAGCGGTGTGGCCATAGACAGCACAGCGAGCTAGAGAGACGGAGTGAGACGGCGTAAAAGTGGAGCGAGTTCGTTCGACCGATTTCACAGAACCAACTCATCCCGAATATGTATGTAATATTCCTCATTTGGAGCCGCTCTATTCTGTCGCTCTCCAACCAAACAGGTTAAAAAATGGAGCCGCTCCGTTCCATTCCATCCCATCCCACCAACCAAACACACCCTTACTACTTAGCCATGATGCATAAGTATTTCCTGATGATATTTCTTTATGCATAAGAGAAAACTTTGAATGTGCAGATATAGATTAGTTTGAAACTAAGATTTTTTTGTTAGCTTGATCAAGAGCGTTCTCAACTTAATATTATTTACCTTTACATTCCACTCATTTGTTACACCGAGAGTAATCAGAAATATTAAAATAAAGATATTTGTTGATGTTTATGGAATTCAGTTCTAAAAGTGTCCGTCTCCCTGTTTTCAGTGGGCTGAAGTTGATGTGCTGGATCGGTTACCTTTCCTGTTTGAGAACCTGAGGACCTTAATCATTTCCATTGATTTTACTGAGATGTTCGCAATTTTATATTTTTTCTGCCTACTAAGAAGTGCTCCTGTTCTTGAAGAACTCATTGTTTGTGTAATGTCTAATTATCACTTGCTTATTCTTTCATCCATTACTTTGTGATGTTGCTAATCCTTCTTTTTTTGGGTATAGGGATGGAGCACTGGTTCACAGGTAGTCAATGCAGATGACAAGTTTTTGAATGCTCAGTTCGTTGATGGTATGTTTGGCAAACTTCGTGTTGTGCGAATGAACAATATTCTATGCTTCTCTAATGAAATGTACTTCGTGGAGTTCATTCTATCCAAGGCAAGAGTTTTGCAAGTGCTATCTGTTAGGCTTGGTCCTGATGCCCTATGCAGTAATGAGGCAGCAGTTATTGCTATAAAGGAATATCCAAAAGCTTCACCTGATGCGCAAGTCATCTTTTTGGGTAGCGAATCTACAAATACGTAAGCACTCCTATTCTGATATTTCCTTTATTCCAATATATCCGCCAATCTTTTCAGTGGTTCTAAAACTTCAATTGTACCTTGTTATTATGTTTGGCATGCCGTTTTGGGCACCCATTCGGTTCAGTATTCGCTGTCTTTAAGGTATTGGCTGCAAGTCCAACATGTTTTTGTGTGAACGTCAAGCTCATGCTATGTAAACTCATGTTTTTGTCTTTAAATAGAGTTGATGTGGATAGTAGCTTTATTCGTTCCCCCTCCCCTCCTTTCTTTTCCCTTTCGATGTATAATTTTCAAGCTTTTATCCCTTTTAATCCTTGCCGCATGGTATTTTTGTGCAGTGGTCCTATATACGTTTGATGAGAAGTGTGTTTTCAAAGTTTCATGTTTGTTTGGTGGCCATACCAAGATGGTATTTTTGTCATACACCCAGTGTTTGTTTGCCTGGGATATCGCACCTGTGCACTCTCATTTTAAAATTTGCAGGCTAGTTTATTGGAATCCATTGTTCTAAAACAATTGTCTTTTGAGAAAAATAAGGATTTAGTAATTTCACTTTTTTTATCCTCTACTTTTTTTTCTCTATTATGAGAGTTGAGAGATGCTGAGCTGTTAAGATAGGTCAGTCAATAGAGTGAGCATGGACTAATTACATTCTTTTTGCAATTGGTTTGTGAGCATGGTCTAAGTTACATTCACTTTACAATTGGTATGGGTGCATAGCCTAATTTCTTATCCAATTTTTCATCAAATGCAGTGGCCCTATCAATACCTCCACTGAGAATGCTGAGGTGGGAGAGGTACAGACAACAGGCAGAGAGCATGACTCTATCGACACACCTCCTGAGAATGCTGAGGTGGAAGAGACACGTACAGAAGACGGCAAGTGTGGCTCTATCTCTACAGCCACTGAGAATGATGAGGCGGAAGAGACACAGACAACAGGCAGCGGGTGTGTGTCTATCAAAATGTCCACTGAAAATGCTAAGGTGGATGAGATACAGACAACAGACAGCGAGCATGAATCCATCAATATGTCCACGGAGAATGCTGAGGTTGAAGAGACACAGATAGCAGACAGTGGGCTGGTGAACGGTGTACACCCTCGGAGACAGCAACGACTGGATCTGGAGTCTGTAGCACAGCTGGAGCAGCTCAAGGTGGATATGCACGAACTGCAGGAGAAGGTGCGGCTGCAGCTTGACTGCAGGAGATTGAAGCTTGAGAGTAGAACACAGGTGCTTAATACTGTCATTGAGAATCTAAAGTACCAATCTTGGTTCAAGGTAAAGCTTGTTCTAGCTTAACAATTCTTCACTTCATGTCCTACACTACAAATAAGTGACTCATACAGTCATACTGTCTGGTGGAAATGCAGGAGTTGTCTGAGCGTACCAATATTAGTCTGCCACCGTTTCCTGAGCCTTCATCTGTCCTATCATCACTTTTGGTAGGTAATCTTTGCCTGATGATATTAGCAACAACTATGACACATCTTACTGTTTGTCTTGTATAACTTCTTTTTGATGAAGGCCACATCCAGAACTGAAGATTCTCCTGTCAATCTTGGTGTCAATGGTGCTGCACGTGTGGGTGTGAATTCCTCAGAAGATCATGGTGTAAATGGTGCTGATAATGCTCACCTAGATCCCCGAGAAGATACCATCAATGATGCTAGCATGGCTGCTGCTGATGCTCGTACCATCGATGGTGCTAGCATGGCTCATGCCAGTTCTTCAGAACATGCATAAATGATGCTTCTGCTGATGCTCCTTTATTACGGGGCAACGGCTGCCAATGCTCATGTGGATTATCCAGAAGAAGACCATGGAGTAAGTAGCGCTTCCAATGCTCAAGTGGATTCTTCAGGTGACCAATGTTGCCAATGGTGCTATCACCCTCAATTATGAGCATGCCGTGTCTGATGATTGGTTTCGTGAGTCCAGTCCTCTCGCGACTTGGATGTTTCTGTGCTTGCCAATTCAGTTTGTTGATGCCATATACTCTTATAATGAACAAATGTACGATTTGCTTCCATCGTGAACTATTCTTGACAATGCATCCGGCATTTGTTGACCTGTTTAAATTGATATGACTTGCTGGTTGTCTCTGAATCTGACATCCAATATTGTTGACTATTGATAGTAACAAGACCAATAGGAATTGTGATGGTGCGTGTGATGGCTCGTCGTGCCTGATCGAGCTGAATTGGTCCCTCCTGTCTTGTGCTTCCTTCACTGTGCAAACGGTGATGGTGAATGACCTTGCCACATTTGCAATTCCAAACGGCTGGAACCTGACGCTTGACACGATGACACTGTTGTAGGTGAGACGTCAAGCTGCCATGCAGCAAAAGGGCAGTTCTGGACTAGGGCACATTCTCACGGAATGATTGTTGGAATACCTATACGCACACAGAGAGAAGTTTCATAGGACAAGGAAAGCTAAGAAAGGCTAAGGCCTATTGAAGCAGACATTTCCTGGCCAATTATTGTGTTCCATCTCATATCAACGTTTCATCATTTGTTGTCTTTTCAGGGGCATATTATTGCTTGTCTTGCTCGATGGGAGTGACAGTTTGTAACTAAATTTCCAAAAACTTTGGTTCTCAATAAAGCTCACAAGGATAGCAGAGAACGCATACTCTATTCCTTGCAACCCTACAAACCTCACACAAGTCTCATTTCACGAATTGTGGGTCAGAAAATCTGCGTTTTGAAGAGGTTTTCTCTGCTCTTCCCTAAAGACAAAGGATTTCTGTTTTGGATATACGTTGCTGACCTGTACCTGCCTCTGCAAGTAGCACGCCATGTCCTGCACGGATCCAAAACTCCAAACCCATACAGGCCATACGCGACGCGAGCAAAAAATCAAGTGACAACGACGCTACGATCAAGGTTGCCAGGTGAGGACATGCATGAGCAGGGCGACTGGGCGAGAGACGCAGAGAGATTCCGGAGAAATCATTGCGCTCCTGCCGCAAAGACTACATGCCACCGGCGACGGCGCCATCACGGACAAGGAGAATTTCCCTCAGCGTCCATAGAAAAACAAAGGCCCCGCCCGGGAGAATTTCGCCTCTGCTTCGAGCCAACGCCGCCGGACGGAGACGTCCAGCGCCGATCTGCCGGTGAGCTTGCCATCGACGGCTCGTCAGAGAAGGAACGGCACGCGAAGGCAGCAGCTTCCACTACATTTATTTCTTTCTTTTCTCCCCGGAGAAATAGCAACGCCGGCATTGTGGTCATGCTCGTGACTGGTAAAATGACTGAGGTGACTCGGACTTGTCCTGTTGCATTGCAACTGTACTGTATATTCTTATTACTCTAATACTCTTACATATTGATTTCTAATGCGGTGAATTTTTTTTAACAATTTTTTGACAATCTGCCTTCTTTGTATCCAAGAAAATGATTGCCCCTAGCTACTATGTTGAAGGAAAATGTAATGTTTTTTAGCTCCAACTCTTTCATTAGTACTCCTCTAATGCTTAAGGTGATAAGGTCCTCGCTAAGGCGTTAGTGACTTTGGATGAAGCTGAACAATGAGAAAATAACTTGAACGGTTGCTACTTTTTTTTTATTTTTTGAAACGAGGTTGCTACTAGTTTCCATGCACAATGCAATCACCCAAACCCTGAAAAGTTTGCCTAAAACCCGGCGACCAAGTCAAAGAGAGGCAGCAGAGAGAGACGACAGGCAGAGCCATCGACAGAGCGAGCTCGCGTTGGCCCCCGCCTTCCCGAACGTCTCCGAAGGGCCGGCCGGGGCCCCCGGCCCCGGGCCCTGGACACCTCTCGTCTCGTCCTCCAAACACGCCGCCGATCGCAGCGGCGATGGAGACCCGAGCCGAGCCAACGTCACCGGTGCAACCAGACAATTATTTCGCGCGGCCGCGGCAGCCTGCAGGCGACGCGATCCCCTCTGCCGCCGGCCGCCGTGCGGGGCGTGGCGGCGTGGATTTCTGAGCCGGCCGGGGTGCACGGAGGCGAGAGCCGAGAGGAGCCAGAGCCAGTCCCCGCCCCGGCGAGTGGCGACCACGACGCCGCGCTGCGCGAGGGAGATCGGTGGCGGCAGCGAGCCAACCTTGTTTGGTTACACAGAGACTTTTTTAAGGTCCCTATCACTTCAAAAGAAATTTTATTATTTTAAAGTGTCAAATAAAATATATTTATAAATTTTTTGACAGCGGAGCGCTAATTTGCGAGACGAATCTAATACGCCTAATTAATCTATAATTTGCTATAATTATGATACAGTAATCATTCACTAATCATGGATTAATATACTTTATTAGATTGGTCTCGCAGTTTAACCCCAGTATTCTGTAGATAGTTTTATAATTATTTTTTATTTAATACTTCTTAATACTAAAATTCTTTTTAATGTGATATGAACTGAAATTTAGCCCATAAAATCAAACAACCTCGACAGGGCTTGAGGCCCGCAGCAAGCTGAGGCTGCCTGCACTGGGCTCTCCATCTCCTTGAGTGCCGGATATAGAGAATTTTTGCGGCGGCGAGGGAACGGGAGAAAGGACGGGTGTGGCGGCGGCTAAGTCTTCAGTCGCCGCCCGAGCAGGGACGACGCGGGGGTTGTGTCTCCGCTTGGTTTCTCACTCTCGCTTCGCCTCGAGGTCACCCCAGTAGATTCATCGTCTTGGTAATGGTTAATGAGCTTTTGGATTCGATACCGCAAATGGTATCGCGGCGATTCTCCGCGTAGCTGCGTGGTGATCGTCATCTGGATGCGCGATTTCATCCGCTGTGCAACTTTGATCGGCGTAGCACTCACCTGTAAGGACACACTGGGATTCACTTTTCAAGTCTTGAAACATTAGTGCAAAGACTTAGGCCCTGTTTGGGAGAGCGTTTCCTAGCTTCTACGTCTGCGGGAAGCTTCTACGTCTGCGGGAAGCTCCAAAAGCAAGAAGTTCCCCCAAATGGGGTTGCTTTTCCCACCAGCGAGAAGCTCCAAAAGCACATTTTACACTGCAAGTTGAGAAGCTAGTTAGGATGTGCTTCCTGAGCTTTTGGCCTCCGCCTACTTTCTCCCCTTCGTGCCGACCGCTCAGCCCCTCTCCGTTGGCCGTGCCCAGGCCCCTCGCCGCCCGCCGCCTGCCGCCCCCTGAGTCCTTCCCTGGCCGGTCTCCGCCGTGGCCCCCTCCCCCTCGCCGGCACCGCCCCGAGCTCCCCCATGGCCGCGCCTCCCGGAGCTCCCTCCTTCGACGGTCGGCGCCGCGCGGAGCTCCCCCCGCGGCCGCGCCGCCCGGAGCTCCCTCCCTCGACGGTCAGCGCCGCCCGGAGCTCCCCCCAAGGCCGCACCGCCCGGAGCTCCCTCCCTCGATGGTCGGCGCTGCCCCGAGCTCCCCCCATGGCCGCGCCGGCCCGAGTTCTCTCCCACGACGTCGATGGCCGGCGCCGCCCCAAGCTTCCTCCATCGCTCTGGCCTTCAGATCCGCCCCTCACCTCCTCTCCGCGCCGTCCCCAACGGCCGGCGCCGCCCCTCACCACCCCTCCACGTCGGCCCCGACGGCCGGCGTCGCCACGGCCATAGAAGCTGAAAGGCCAAAAGCAAGAACGCCAAACAAGCGTTGGGAGCTTTTCCAAGAAGCGCCAAGTTGGAGAAGCGATGGGAGCTTTTCTAGGAAGCGATTTTGGAGAAGCTTAAGCTCCCCCAAACAGGGCCTTAAAAAGTGCGAATCGTAGTGGCATGGGAAACGGTTCCTCTCACTTTGGTCCTTCTGCATACGCGAATTGTGCTGGCTTTTGGTGCATGGATGCTAGTTCAAATCCAAACAAAGGTTCGATTCTTCCATACCATGTCAGTGACCGAACCGTCACGTACCCGGCGAACCATGTGCATTTGGCTCTCATCTACCTGCAAAACTGTGTGGCTTCATCTTGCCATTTGAACACCTGTGATTCTTTTTTTTTTGGATTAAGGAACACCTGTGAAACCGACTTCTTTTACAGTTCACCACGGGAATTCAGGATTCTTGTAGCAGCAGCATTCAGAGCAAAACACAACAAGATGTCCCCATTCCGGCCTCTGCCTTCGCATCCGCATAAACCAAAACCGCAAGCGAGGAAACGGAAGCTCATGGACCACCGGGCAGTTTGCTTGTTCCAGAAAGAAATAAAAAGAAAGAAAAACTAGCCAGCCAGCCAGCCTTCCTTCTCGTTGTCTGCAGCTCCGGTTTTCCCTTCGCCGGTTGCCGCTGCAGTGAGTTTCACCCGCCGCCCACGCATGCCCATCCGAGCGGCAGGCCGCGCGCGGCCGCTCGCGTCCAAGGATAGGACCCCCCCATGGCCGCCCGGAGGAAGACGACACGGCCCCGCTGTGGAGCGTTGAGCGGGACACGGCGAGTGAGTGAGTGGACGCTGGGACCCTGGCCCCCAAACTCCCAATCCCGGCCTCGCCGATCGCGCCGTGCCCGTGGCTCGGCCCGGCCGGGCCGCGCCCTCGGCGCGATCCGGCGGCAAGGACCAAGGAGTGCAGCGAGTCGCCAGACTCGCCACGCCGCCGGTACGCCAGCGCGCGCCGATGGAAACTTGAGCAGCTTCATTCAGCAGGGCCGCGTGGGGCGCCCATGAATCCCTCCCCCGGCCGGGGCATGGGCGCCGCGACCGAGAAATTTTGGCAACCTAGCGAAATCTGGCCTGGCGCAGGACGGCTGCCATGTGCCCGTGCGAGCGAGCGAGCGAGCGTTGTGAGGCGAGGGTTTTGCTGTGCTGAAACGGGACGGGCGTTTCAGGGTTTCAGACTCTCAGTACAGGGAAAGCGATGAATTAGTAGGGCGAATTATTTGGGGTTGAGGTCGCAGAGGCGCATGGCATGGTGGCCCCCATCTGATTCTCTCCTCGCTCGGTTGCAAGCGCAATAGTGGCAGACAGACCAACGTTAGATCCGATCATAATAAGCACCCGTCTTGCGCTGCAATCATCCGTGGAACTCGAAAAAAAGGAGCAGCACCGGGCAGGACAGGCCTCACTAGAAAAGCAGGCATGTGAAAGAAGAGATTTTGAAAAAAAACAGAGAGAGAGAGAGGAGGAAATGAAAGCAAGGGTTGGAATTTGCAACATATGCCGACGTTTGTTTGTTTTTTGTTTATTTGTTTCCGTTTTGTTTTCGTTTTTGAGAAGCGTGACGTTTGGGGCGTTCGCGTGTCCGCCCGTTATATAAACCCCGGCGACCCAAACTACCACGAGCGCCAGCGAGCAGAGGAGAGCGCCGCGGTGACATCACAAACCCAGGCAGCAGCTTGTAGTTGTAGCTCAGCTAGCTAGCTGCTCTGCCCGCCTCAGCGTCAGCTCGCTCGGCTGCACCTGGACATCAGCAGCAGCAGCCGCAAGGCCACGCTCCCTCGCGCAAGGCAGGCAGGATGATGCTCGCGTACATGGACCGCGCGGCGGCGGCGGCCGAGCCGGAGGACGCCGGGGAGGCGGCGGGCGTGGCGGCCGGGTGCGCGGCGGCGGCGACGGACTTCGGCGGGCTGGTGAGCGCCATGCCGGCGGCGGTGGTCCGCCCCGCGAGCGCGGAGGACGTGGCGAGCGCCATCCGCGCGGCAGCGCGGACGGCGGGGCTCACCGTGGCCGCCCGCGGGAACGGGCACTCGGTGGCCGGGCAGGCGACGGCGGAGGGCGGGCTGGTCCTGGACATGCGCGCGCTGGCGCTGTCCCGCCGCCCGCAGATGCAGCTGGTGGGCGGGTGCCCCGGCGGCGGTGGCGGCGGCGTGGACGGGCCGTTCTTCGCCGACGTCCCCGGCGGCGCGCTCTGGGAGGAGGTGCTCCACTGGGGCGTCAAGACCCACGGCCTGGCCCCGGCGTCGTGGACCGACTACCTCCGCCTCACCGTCGGCGGCACGCTCTCCAACGGCGGCGTGAGCGGGCAGTCCTTCCGCTACGGGCCGCAGGTGTCCAACGTGGCGGAGCTGGAGGTGGTGACCGGCGACGGCGAGTGCCGCGTGTGCTCGCCGTCGTGCCACCCGGACCTCTTCTTCGCGGTGCTGGGCGGGCTGGGGCAGTTCGGGGTCATCACCCGCGCCCGCATCCCGCTGCGGCGGGCGCCCGCGCGGGTGCGGTGGGCGCGCGCCGTGTACGCGAGCTTCGCCGAGTACGCGGCGGACGCCGAATGGCTGGTGACGCGCGGCCCCGGCGCGGCGGCCTTCGACTACGTGGAGGGCTTCGCCTTCGCCAACAGCGACGACCCCGTCAACGGGTGGCCGGCCGTGCCCATCCCCGGCGGCGCCCGCTTCGACCCGGCCCTCCTCCCCCCCGGCGCCGGCCCCGTGCTCTACTGCCTGGAGGTGGCCCTGAACCGGTACCCCGACGACGAGGACAAGGTAGGTACCAGTCAGTGCTCCGTAATTGCCTTTGCCTTGCCTGCTCCCGGCTGTGTTTAGATCCTGTAAAATCCTACAAAATTAATATAAATTGTAGCACTTTTTATTTGTTTATGGTAAATATTATTCTACCATGTGGTAATTAGACTCAAAAGATTCGTCTTGAAATGTACATCTAAACTGTGAAATTAGTTATTTTGTTTACCTACATTTCATACTCTATACATGCATCTTTTGGTACATTTAATGATTCGATGTGATGGAAATTTTGGAGGAAGTTGGGGCAACTGAACACAGCCCCCCGTCTGCTTTTCTCCGCGGCCGGCCGGGCCTCGTCGCGTGATGCAATCCAATCCCCCCGCTGGATTCGGTGACGGGGGCGCGGCCCCTGCCCTGCCGCGTCCTGCCAAGCCACGCGCGCACGGGCACGGCACGGCGTCCCTCCCTCCCCCTTGCGGCCGCCGGTGGGGCGACCGAATCGCGCTGCCGCCGCGCCCGTGACCACGGCACACGCTTTGTCCCCACGGAGCGAGCGGCAGCGCAGCGCACTTGCGGCGCCGGGTGACGCGCGCATTGAGTGCTCGGGATTGTGCTGGTGCGCCGCCTGGCGCGACGCTGATCCGACCGATCCTGACGAGTGGGCTGGGTGCGTGCGTGCAGGCGGCGGAGGAGGCCGTGAGGCGGATGATGGCGCCGCTGAAGCACGTGCGGGGGCTGGAGTTCGCGGCGGACGTCGGGTACGTGGAGTTCCTGTCCCGCGTGAACCGGGTGGAGGAGGAGGCCCGGCGCAACGGCAGCTGGGACGCGCCGCACCCCTGGCTCAACCTCTTCGTCTCCGCCCGCGACATCGCCGACTTCGACCGCTCCGTCATCAAGGGCATGCTCGCCGACGGCATCGACGGGCCCATGCTCATCTACCCCATGCTCAAGAGCCAGTCAGTCCCATGCCCTCTTTTTTTCTTTTCCTTTTCCCTCCTCTGCTTCAATTGGTTGCCGTGTGGTGGACACGGCCGTACGGGTGGGCGCGGCACAGCGGTGACGGTGGTGGAGAGGAGAGGACCGGAGGGGTTAACTGCCGCTGCCGTGCTGAGGCGGTTGCAGTTGCCGTTTGCGGCAAAAGGGGGCCGGCAGCCATGTGAGCCGCGCCCTTGCCCTCGGTCCTCTGCTGCTCCTCGTCTTCGTCTCGCTGACGTCTAGCGCCGAATCGGGCGGGCAGCCGGCCGGCCGTACCTGCAAATGCTACGGCCGGTCCTCGAGCTCCGATGATTCCCCACCCATGAATCCCCGGTCTTATGATTGATGCAAAATCACTAGTATTTGTCCTGCTCTCTCTAAAAATTTTTTATTAGTATTGTCCTCGACACGACCGCACTGCCTATGTCACAGCGCGCGCTGCCTTTAAACTCGAAGCTCTCTGGGTGGTTGGTGCAGGTGGGACCCCAACACGTCGGTGGCGCTGCCGGAGGGCGAGATCTTCTACCTGGTGGCGCTGCTGCGCTTCTGCCGCGCCGGCGGGCCGGCGGTGGACGAGCTGGTGGCGCAGAACGGCGCCATCCTCCGCGCGTGCCGCGCCAACGGGTACGACCACAAGGCCTACTTCCCCAGCTACCGCGGCGAGGCCGAGTGGGCGCGCCATTTCGGCGCCGCCAGGTGGAGGCGCTTCGTGGAGCGCAAGGCCCGCTACGACCCGCTGGCGATCCTCGCGCCGGGCCAGAAGATCTTCCCCAGGGCCCCGGCGACCTCCGTCGCCGTGCAGCTGTAGCGGGGATCGGGGGAGGACCAGCGATCGATCGCCCCCGGGGTAATGATGGTGATTGCGCCGCCGCTGATCCTGGTGATGATGGGCGATCGAGGAGGGAAGGGCTACCGCGGGGGCCGTGGCGATCGATCGAGCAGGGCAATGATGGCGATCGGGCCACCGTTAGGTGCGTCCGGCCGATCTTGGGGGGTGGCTGGCTGCCTGCCGCCCAAAGGGATTGGCGTGCGTGCGTGCGTGCGTGTGTTGTGCTCCGTGGAGATCTGCATGAATTTTCCATGGAGGAAACGGAAAAAAACAAGTATGAAGGCGCAGAGGAAAACGAAAGCTGCGGCCTTTTCCTCCCCCACGTTTGCGTTCCACGTTCGCGTCCGTGCCATTGCGATCCCTCCGCCGCCCGCCGGGCGGGCGTGGTGGCGATGTGAGATGGAGACCCGCCGCAACGCCCCGGCGCCGGATGGAGCCCTCGTCCGCTCGCCGCCGTGGCGCGCGCCCGCCAGCTGTCCGTTCCGCGCGCTTCCACTCTGTTCCGTCCCCGCCGCGGTAGCTCTCGCTCGCCGTCGCCAGCGCCGGCCCCCGAGCTGGTCCTCGCCCCGGCGGCACCCCACGTGGCATCCCGGCCCGATCCAAACGCCGCGACCGCGACGCGCGGGGCCGCCGGGCCGTTGGTTCGCGGCACCCCCGCCCCCACGTCCCTGTCCGCCCGCCTCCCCTCCGGCGGCGCCGGGCGCGTACAGCGACCGCGAGCCAGTCCCGGCGGATCTCGCCGGGCGATCGCGCGGGACAGGAGGAATAATATCGCCGGAGGCCGGAGCCATGCCGCCCGCGGCCAGGGGCGGGCCGGCCGTGAACAGGATCCGTCGTTGTTGCCCGCGGCGCGTCCATTTTCTTTTCCTGTTCTCCCCCAAATTTCGTGGACGAGCACACGCACGATCCCTCTCTCGCCATGGCGGCAGCGGCACGTCCGGCCAGCGCGCCCCCTCTCCCTCTCGTCACGGCCCGTGACGCGAGCCGGATCGCGACGGCGCGGCGTCTCCACAACAAGCGCCACCCCACAACCTGCCAGTGCCAGGCCAGTATCTTCTTCGTCCGCAGCTGTACGTACAACGCCCAGCTCGCCCGTCACGTGTGGCCACGCGCGCGGCGCGCGTACCAGGGCCGGTCCGGCCGGCGACGCCGCTCGCCGGAACGCAGCGGATCCTCGCCGCCGACTGGCCAGGACGAGCCGGCCGGCGATCGAGCCCGCCCGATCCGGCGGCGGCCGCACGGCCGGTCGCTGTCTTGCTACAGGCTGCTGGCAGCGACGCTGCAGCCGAGGCCGACCGGCGATCCACGACCGGTCCCCGGTTTTTCCCCTCTTTTCTTTTGCTCATGCGTCGAACTGCGGAGGCTTATCCCCCGGAATTAGGTGCGCGAGGGCGACGCGCGCTTAGATTATTTACCTCATCCGCTAGATCATCCCCTCCCCGTGCCTCGCCGGGACGAATTCTACTGGATCTATCACCACCCCAAAACGTGGAGCGCGCGCATGGCGGCGTGCCGCGTGTCGGCTTCGCCGGCGTCCAACCTCGTTCCACGCGTCGGCCATCGTCGTTCCCCGCGTTGTGCACACCCTTATCCGCGACCTCGCCGTCGACCTTATCCTCCCCGTGGCTGCGTTTCCCATCTCCTCATCTTCTTCTTCGCGCACGAGCCGAGCAGAGCTGCCCCGACCAACCTCGCCCGCTGCTCCTCGATTCCGCTCGCCCACGGCCTCCTCACCTCGCCCTCTGTCTCCCCCGCCCCTCACCGGACTCGATTGAGACCAACCCCGGCCGGAATTGACCCCGTACCCGGCGGACCTCCATTGACGCCGCCGCGAGAAGCTCCGCTGCCGGCCGTGATTCGTCGTCTCCGGTGAACCCCTCCTCGATTCCTCGCATGGGGAGCTTCTCCCCCTTCTCCTCCATCGATTTGGGTGCTCACCCGGCCCCTTCCCTCGCCGTGCAGGGCCGCCGGCGACGCCCTCCGCCCGCCACCACCCGCTGCCGTCACGCCACCTCCCCGTCGCTTCTCCTCGCCGTCCGCTTGTGGGTTGAGCTTTGCCTCGCCCTAGAACACGCCGTGCGCGCGCCCCCAGCCCCTCTCCGGCCACGCCTCGCCGACGCCGCCGTCGCCGTGCGCGACGTGCGCGCACGCCCACGCCGAGCCACGCATGCCGTGTCCGCGCCCGCGCCGCGGTCAAGGCCCGGCCTTGCCTTGGCCCGGCCTAGGTGGGGCGCCTGCCTAGTGGGGCCTGCCTGTCAGCGTCCGGGCCGGCTCTGCTGGGTGCGCTTAGCGTTTTCAAGCATGTTTACTTTAGCCGCGATTTTGCAAATCCGTAAAAATTCGTGTATATCTCAAAAAAAATATGTAACTTATTTTGTTGGATTCCTCTAGCTTAGATATACTCAAGATAAATATTGTTTTGTATGTTACTTTGTTATAGATTTATCTATAGTTTTATCTTGCAAAAGTGATTAAAATGCTTATTTATTTGTGTATTGCTCTAAAAATTCCAAACCAAATTTTGTTAGACTCCTTGTGAAGTATAGTTTCTAATAGTGCAACTTTATCATATGTTTCTTTGCTGTTTGTTAAAGTTTTAGTGTGTTTCCGTTTGTTCTGTCCGAAAATGGTTTAAGGTAGAACTTTTTGCTGAAAAGTGATAAAATGGTGAAACTTATTTTGTTAGCTTTGTTTTCATGCCTAGTATCTATGATAATTTTTTTTGGATTTGTTTAGTTTTGTTGTCATGACTTTTCTGATTTACTTGTTTAGAGTGGCTGAAAATTGATCTATTTATGATTAGTTATAGGAAAATACTTTTGCTGCAAAACCAATTTTCATGAGTTCCTGGTGTTGTCCTCTGCATGCTCAAATTAAAATGAGATTTATACTTGTTGTGTAAGTTCATTTCTTAATTCTTGCATCGCATTCATGTATTATAGTGATCGAATCGTCGGAGGTCGAACCCGTGGAGCCTGTCGAGTCCGTTGAGCCCGAGCCCGGAGTCCCGTTCGCAGTCGAGCCCGAAGTTAACCAAGGCAAGCAACTAAGCATGTCCTTGCACCTATTTAATCTGATTTAGTTTAGTTATCTCACTCGGGTATTACTGGGTTATATAGTATGTATGTATTGTATTTTGGTACCTACTCTCTTGCATTACCCTTCCTTGAATTGTTATCCATGTCCTTGTCACTTGTTAGTCAATGAACTACTTAATTTGACTAGATACTTAGCCCTGCTTAGAATACTTATATCAGTTGCTAGGAAAAATGTTTTGGAGTATCACACTTGCCGGTTATCCTTATTGCACTGGTTCGGCTTGGTTGTAAGGGTTTGGTAGTACCGAGATTCGAGCGGAATGGTAGGGCCTAGAGAATGGAGTCTCATGGGTATAGTCTGTTTGGATCGTTTAAGGACCATCCGTGGATTACGTTGGTTTTGAGCAACTTTGACTTGATCATTGATGTGTAGTCCTAGATACGTGGCTGTGACACCCCGGTCCAGGGTTTAATAGGATTAATAGGATACTCATACCAACAAGTTGCAACTTCTTTTCCGGAAGCCGGTCTCCAAAGAACTCCGAGGTTAAGCGTGCTCGGCCCGGAGAAATTTGGGGATGGGTGACCGACCGGGAAGTTCTTCCCGGGTGCGCACGAGTGAGGACAAAGTGTGCAGAAAAGACTGGTGTTGGTCTGTGAGGATAGTCTATGCCCTAGAAAGCAGCCAGATGTAAGCGGGCCCGGCCTCGGGGAGGCGGGACGTTACAGAATGATATCAGAGCCGACTCTCGCGGTTTCACGGGCACGTACGGGCGTAAGTGCGGAGGCATGAGCACGGGCGCGTGGGGGCGCAGATGCCACCGGCATGTGCACGGGCGCGTGGCGGGTCAGTGCGCGGGCATCTGGGATGCGCCGTTGGCACTGGACGCACGGACGTGGCACATGGGCTGCTGGCACTGGACGTACGGGACGTGGCCAAGAGAGGACGTTCCTGGCTTGGGATTGACCGACGAGGACGTCGGTCTCTTAAGGGGGTGAGCATGTGACACCCCGGCCCAGAGCTTAATAGGATTAATAGGATACTCATACCAACAAGTTGCAACTTTTTTTCCGGAAGCCGGTCTCCAAAGAACTCCGATGTTAAGCGTGCTCGGCCCGGAGAAATTTGGGGATGGGTGACCGACTGGGAAGTTCTTCCCGGGTGCGCACGAGTGAGGACAAAGTGTGCAGAAAAGACTGATGTTGGTCTGTGAGGATAGTCTATGCCATAGAAAGCAGCCAGATGTAAGCGGGCCCGGCCTCGGGGAGGCGGGACGTTACAGTGGCCAAGGGCTATGCAGGGAGGCTTAGGGGTGTCCCCGGGTGGACTTGTAAGTAGGAAAGTTTAGAGGCGTCCCCGGTGGAACTAAGTTCTCCACGCGTAAGCTAGGTGTGAAGTTCAATGATCGAGCCTTGTTGGGAACGGTTGACCGGAGTACCCCCTTGCCTGATGTGATCGGTTGGGTGAGCCGCATGGTCCTCGCGTCGTGTGAGTAAAGTAGTACACCCTTGCAAGATTTTAATCAATTCGAATTGCCGCGCTCTCGGTTATGAGCAAGCTCATTATCCCATGAACTCTTCGTAGAAATCCGGTTGTGCTGGAAATAGTTCTTGTTACCTTTATGATCATTCATATATTATGCTCTTAATCAACTAAAATGTTTGGGATTTGGGCAAGAATAATTAATCTTGCTAGGTGATAGTTTAGAGAGCTCTTGCTATGCAATAATTAATTAATCCTAAAGCTTTCAATTGAGCCTTTGCATAATCCTTACTTATTTTAATCGTGTAAGTCTTGCGAGTACCTTCTGTACTTAGGTTGATTTCTAAACCTAGTTGCAGGTGAACCGGAAGTGGTGTTCGGTCATTTCTACCCATCACTTGCACTATAATCACCTTGAAATAGGAGAACTTCTTGGACTCACGAAGGCCATATTAAACATAACTTAGAATTTATTATATTTACATGCTCTCACGAAGCTCGATTGTGGTTCTGTGGCGATGTATCTGATTGTAAACGGTATGTGCATATGCTGGATTCTGTGTGCATGTTGGAGCACATACCGGGACTACCAGATTTGCGATCGTTTTAGATGAAATGTGTTGATTAAGTGCCTCTAAGATGTGGACTAACACGTAGCGTGTCGAGAAATGGACACATGTTAACTCTCATCTTAATAGATTAATCAATAATTTTCACCTAAACCGAGTACAAATTGAACGGTTCTCATGAGATCTTCTCCCATTGTTTTTCGTTTCGGTCCCCACCGGCCCCCCGCCGGCGGCGGCCGGAGCTTTCGTGCAACAAAAGGCGCCGCTCGAGATCGGCGTGGGGATCTGCCGGGACGACGACGCCCCCGGCCGGGGCCTCACGATTTTCTCCCCCCCCCCCCCCCCCCCCCCCCCGAGCTGTGCCGCTCCGAGCGGTGCCTTTCCGACGACGCGATCTAGGGCCATGAGCGGGTGTGTCGTCAAACTTGAACTTTCCGGATCCGCGGCCCCCGCTCATCCTTAAACTCGAACAACCTTGGCTTTGTTTTCCCTCGCCGGATAATATTTAAAAGAGGAGATGGAGAAATGCGTGCGCGCGACAGGAATTCCCCGGGGTCCGCCCGGCCTGGTTCTCTGGTGGCGACGACGGCGCAAACGACACCGGCGGAGGGACCCATCGGGCGCCGCCACCGCCGCCGGTGAGCTCAGCGCGGCCGTCCTTTGGCCCGGCCGGCCACGTAATGGACGCCGCCGGGCCGGGGGGCGGCGATGCACCACCGCCGAACGGTTGAGAACGAAGACAGGTATGTGTGTGCCCGTGCGCGTAACTGTCGTGGGTGGTTGTTTATCCTGAGAGCGGGCTTGGAAGCGTCTGCGTTGTCAGGTTTTGTTTTGATCGCCGGCGTTTTGTGATTCGCGTCAGTCAGAACCGAATTCACGAAACAAAACACACCAGTTGTGAAAAAGCTGAAAAGGACCGATCGATCCATCCTTCCTGGACTCTGATTACCAACTAACAGGTCTGTTTCGAGCGATTAGTAGGTGCGACTTTTACTGAGCGTGGCTAATTAGGTCTAGACTCCCCAGAGGTATTTTGTATTTTTTTGGACGTATCTATCTATTATCTTAATATAATAGTGTTAAAAGAAATCACCACGTTCGCCGAGAGAGTCTAGAAATTATCACGTTAATCTAAAAAAGAGAAGAATTTGCACCGTTGGATTTTATGAAGATCTAACGGTATGTATTATTCTAAAGAATCTATATCACATTTGCACCGTTAGATTTTATGAAGATCTAACGGTATGTATTATTCCAAAGAATCTATATCACATAAAAAACTATATTAGATTAAAATTTTATGTTTCCTATTAGACTTGGGCTCCATTGTTTTGTTTCACTCGGACTCTATTGTTTCCAATCTAAAAAAAGACTCCATTATTTCCATGACGTAGAATTCGTAAGGTGTACTCCATCCTAGCTATCTAGCTATAGGAATATGTTGATGTGTAGTTTAGTTTACAAAATAGGATATGTGTATATGGTGAGCTGCTTAATATAATAGTGTTAAAAGAAATCACCACGTTCGGCGAGAGAGTCTAGAAATTCTCACGTTAATCTAAAAAAGAGAAGAATTTGCACCGTTGGATTTTATGAAGATCTAACGGTATGTATTATTCTAAAGAATCTATATCACATTTGCACCGTTAGATTTTATGAAGATCTAACGGTATGTATTATTCCAAAGAATCTATATCACATAAAAAACTATATTAGATTAAAATTTTATGTTTCCTATTTCCTATTAGACTTGGGCTCCATTGTTTTGTTACACTCGGACTCTATTGTTTCCAATCTAAAAAAAGACTCCATTATTTCCATGACGTAGAATTCGTAAGGTGTACTCCATCCTAGCTATCTAGCTATAGGAATATGTTGATGTGTAGTTTAGTTTACAAAATAGGATATGTGTATATGGTGCGCTGCTGTGATCAGCGGCCACTAGGAAAGCAATTGACATCTATTTATTATATTAACTAGCGTAGTGCTTGTGCATTGGTACGGGTAATTTAAATTTTACCTAGATCTATATGAGACCATCAATTGTTTTTACTCTCTCACTCTACAAACCGTACGGCGATAGTGTGAGATATTGAATAATTGCCCAGCTTCCAGTTTTGATTCAGATTGATTTTGTTCGGGTTCCGCTTAGGATTTCAATTGCAAATCTGCCCCCATGCGTGCTACGGACAAAGTTGGTATAGGTATCAGATACATATAATTGTCCGTATTTTAATATATAAGGATTTATGTGATTGAGTCGTGGACGGAGGAGTTGTCCGACTTGCATATGGGATGGACTAACATCCACATGTCAATGACACAAGACAGACTAAACAAAAAATTAAGATGGAAACCTTACTCGGTTTAGAAATAGGTACATATAAGAGAGTGTTAAAGGAAGCCATAATGTTTATCGAGAGAGTTTAGAAATTCTCACATTAATTAAAAAAGATAAAAATATACTCCCTCCGTATAGAAAAAGAATATCGTTTTGGATAAGGTTTGAGTCAACCATTGGGAATATAAATCATGAATAACTTTTCAGTTATTGAGTTTGAAAAAGTGAAAGCCATGTAAATAGATTTTTCTTAAAAATCACTTATATATATATATCACTTTTCAACAATTTTTTTATATAAAAACAAGCAGTCAAAGTTATGCTTTGGAGACCGTGTTGTTATCCTAAAAATCTTCTATTTCTTATATGGAGAGAGTACACCGTTAGATTTTATGAAGATCTAACGGACGGGCTAAACTAACTTGAAGAGAAATTCCCATGTTAATCTAAAAAAGTGAAGGATTTATTAAACTTTATGAAGATCTAACGGTCTAGACTAACTCGAAGAGAAATTTCCACGTTAACCTAATAAATAGAAGGATTTAAACGGTTAGATTTTAAAAAGATCTAGTGGTTCATATTAATTTAAAGAATCCATATTGAATATTAGTAAATAGCTAAATTAGAATTAGTAAATAGCTAAATTAGAAATTAAAATAGGATAGACCAAGCTTATAACGTCAAAGACTTTTCAAAAAAAATGCTGGAAATCAATCTTTCATCCATGTGCTATTCAAGTCAAAATCTATTGCATTAGGCCATTAGTGTTAGGAAATAGTACTATTGGTTTTTCTCGGTGCCATGGGAATAGGTCGCCTTAGCCCTAGATAGATATGGGGTAGATAGACCCAAAGGCCATTCCGATCTGCCACCAGGTAATGGTCTAGAATGAAACGCACGCATGGAGCCCTTCGGATTGAAAGGGCCCCGCACCGGGGGAGGTCACACGTCCCTCAGAGGTAGGGTGATCCCTTCGTGGAGAACGGTTACCCTGGCGGCACATTTCATACTTCATCTCGGTGCAGCATAACAGGGCTCGAGGATGACGTGCTTTCCCCATAAAACTGCATGATTACAGGGGAGGCGTGCCCACAGACGGCGCTGTGACCACGCTAGGAGGGGGGCTCCCTGGGGTCACGTCGCATCAACTGGCGATGGATATTGTGGTGCCCCCAGCATCCGCCGCTTCCCATCGTGTTAGGCAAATACGGAGAAGAGCAACCGCGACCCTCGGGCAAAAACTTAAGGCAAAACAAGGATCCCAATTTACCCCAGAACATCACGGGATCCCTCGGGGTACAATCCCGAACAAGAATAGGTCTGCCCTTTAGAATTGGGCCATGCCCAGCCGGTAGGAACCACTTGCCGCCCGGCGCCTATCCTAGGGCATCGCATTCACACCTAAGCCCCCCCTCCCCCAACTATAAGTAGAATAGAAGAGTAATGTGTAAGTGGGGGATGATCGGATCCTGATTTAGGTCTCCCACAGTTGATGATACCAGACTGAATACAACAACTAGCATCGCACAAAACATAGGGTGTTACGCTTCCAAGCGGCCCCTACCTATCTAAACTCATTTGTCCACCATTCATCTCATGGATGGGATCTATACTGTATGTTACACCCCTAGCCGAATCTCAAAACGGTGTTCCCATGAATCTCTGCTTGCGGTACTCACCCACCGTTAGTTTTTCTTAATAAGTAAACAATAGTAATCGGTGTATATTAATTTTAGAAAACAATTTAATTTGTAATTTTGTGGATAAAAGGCATAAGCAAAAGGGAAAAAATTATCAATCATGCGGCAGGGTATGCAAATATATATATCGTTGCCCGAAAAGACAGACTGTCTTGGCCAACAACTAGCATCAATCAATCATGCAAAAGGATTTGAAGGGAAGAACAATTGTACTTGAGAGTGCTCAACTTGGGGGAGTGTGACAATAACCAGCACATGGACATTAGGAGCATATGAATGAAAATTTGGTGATGCGGCCATGTTGTACGAGAGTATCAACATGATGCATCCTAGCAAGTCATTGCCACTGCAGCATGCTCATCATCACTAGAAACTGGAATTATTCAAAAATTAAATTTTAATGATAGGATAGTATACATTGAGCCACTCACCTAGAACTTCTTCTTAATAAAAAACAAAGAGAAATTTTTAACTGTAACCAAACTTTCATACAAAACTATTCATGACCAGTCAAAAATAGAAATATATTCCTATTGAATATGAGAAAATAACATGTTGTAGGGAAAGAGTGGTGATATGATCCAAAGAAACCAACTCGGGACCAATATTTGATATGGATATACCTAATTATGGGCAGTCCAACCCAATGAACCTGACCCGACACGTCCCAAAAGCCCAATCCAACCAATATATTGACCAGTTTGGACAGAAATTTTCGACCCACAAGAAACAATATGTTGGATAGAGCTAGACTTTTCTTACCTAAAATCCAAAAAAAAACGGCCGAACCCGAAAATTGTACATGAAAAATTGGGTTTAACCCGACCTGACCACATATCAGGCCGGGCTTGGATAAAAGAATCCGACCTGGTGGCCGGGTCGGGTCGAGTTCGCGCTGAAGAGAATACCGAGCTTTTCTTTGACTCAGCCCCCAATCAGGTATGTATAGTAAGTCGCGGACCATCTGAGAAGCATCTAGCTTCATTGACTAAAGTGTAGTGGGCAGAGCTTCTTGGGTGTAATTTTAGCAAATGGAACGAGCTCAAGGGTCTATACCTTGCTTGCATAACAACAAATTTATTGGTGCAGCAGCCGTAAAACAAGGGGAGCATGTTTAGATCTGTTGTAGCAATTGGAGAGGCTGGATATGAAAAATAATAAAGATAATGCATCAACTACTCATTAAGTGTTTTTGGCTAATATTCAAAAACTAAATTCTAATGATCTCAGAGTAGTGTATATTAAGCGACTCATCTAAATCTTCTTCTTAAAAAATAAGAGTAATCTTTAATCGTAACTAAAACTTTCAGACAAAAATATTCATTACCAGTCAAACAACAAATATATTTCTATTGAAAGCTTAATTTTTGTATTACTTTCAATAAATATCAAAATTATGTTTCTACGTGAGGTATTCTAAAAAATTATATACCACAAAGTATTATGGTGGAAAAAAACATAGATGCTACCTTCCTCTAGGATATTGGGACAAAACAATTACAATGACATCACAAACAATAATATTGGCGTAAATTTCTTTTAGAGTAGAATACAAATGTTATTACATCCATTCAAAATTATTTAGCACTTTAGTTTTGTCGTAAGTGGAACATTTTTATTCACTGACCAGGACAATAAAATATATTAATTTTCATAATACCAAATAAATACACTATAAATATATATTTTATGATAGATTTAATGAAACTAATTTGACCTTATAGATGTTGGTACTATTTTCTATAAATTTAATTTGAATTAGATTAGTTTCAAGTAGAACAAAGATAATACGTACCTAATAAAGTGACTAATAATTTAGATAGAAATAGTAACATAAAAAATATCAAATATCTAGCTACCGCGCTATTTGCGCGGGCATCCTTGCTAGTTTTTATAATAACTGTGCTATTTTTTTAGGTTGCTCTGTAGAGGTAGTCTATGCACGTGCGGTTTTTTTTAAAGCGATCAGACTTCTGTAAAAAACTGACAAGGGAAAAAATAGTGCCATCTGATTCTGGTCTAGCAACCCGGATTGCTTCCTTGTCCCTTGGTACACACCTAAAAATACTTCAAAATTAAGAACATAAGATAAGTTTCTCCACTGTTAATTTTCTCAACTAGCTAGAGAGTTGCTGACGATCGAGCTAGCTAATTAAGAGGGCAAGAGTGTTGACGACGACCAAAATTAGCATGATTGGGCGTACTGGTTTGACCGGTATGCATAGACCTTTCAGACCGGTCAAGTTTACTTTATCAAAATTTATATTTGACTTCATCGTTGCGTAGCTCTCGTTGAGACCATCAAAATGTATATATGGAACGTCTGATTTGGATTCCATTTGGAAATAGGAAAAATCAATCGGCTGCTATGGCCAGTATTCCTAAACCTGGCGAAATTGATGTCGACAACATTAAAAGGCCGACTGTTGAGCAACTTTCGGCCGAGCATCAAAAAGCTCTCGATGATATCTAGAAGAATATCATAGAAGAGAATGAGAAGAAGATTCAAAGATTGGAGGAAGAAGTCAAGAAGCAATACATCTCGCACTTCACTATCGACCGACAAGGGAAGGTTACAAAGGATGATACCTTTGACTCTTCTCAATTTGAGGTAAAATCTGATGAGAATAAACAGTCTGCTCTTGATTCAGAAGTAGCTAATATGATAGATAGTACTATTGCTTCTCATATAAATAATAAGTTGGAATTTATTAGTCAAGATATGCATGATATGTTTGATGATTACTATAGCCAAATTGAAGCACATCTTGGTATGGAGTCTAGCGGTAATGTTAAATGTGCGTCTATATCTAATACCGATAAGACAATGGGTGATTCGGCTGGCGATAAAATTCTAATAATGCTATTGTGACTAATTCGGCTAATCAGCATAGCTGAATTAATTATAATGCATCACGTAATGCAAATATGCCATATGGAGCAGCAAGTTCATTGCGACATATTTTTACACTGCCGAACTTTGCTCAACCTAGTAGTACACCGATCACAAATCGGCTTAACACCGACGATGTTGGATCATGTAGTATTAAAAAGGAGGTGATTAAGATATTTCGGCAAACTTTTAGTATAGAGCCTACAGTCAAATGCCGATCTTATCAAAGATCATATTCTGAGAATTATGATTATGTTGCATATCCTCAAGGGTTTAAAATTCTTGATTTTTTTTAAATTTACTGGTGATGATAACAGAACTACTTTAGAGCATATAGGTCAATTTATTATACAATGTGGTGAAGCTAGCACTAATGATATTTACAATTTGAGGTTGTTTTCTTTATCTCTATCGGGTGCTGTATTTACTTAGTTTATTTTATTGCCACCCAATTCAGTTTACACTTTTCCTGATTTAGAGCAAAAATTTTATAATTATTTCTTTACTGGTGAAACTGAATTGAAATTGTCACATCTTACATCGGTTAAACAAAAGTTACATAAAAGTGTTTCTGAATATATTAGAAGATTTAGATATACTAGAAACTGATGCTATAGTTTGACAATTTCTGATAGAGAATTAGCTGATCTAGCTTTTGCTGGTTTACTTGATTTTCATAAAGCAAAGCTAGATGTTCAAGAGTTTGTAGATGTTAGTCAAGTTTTACAAAAAGCTCTGGCTAATGCAATCCGAGCTAAAGAAGCTAGAGATTCACAAAAGTCTAATGAAAAACTAGTCGTCCTGTCTATGTACTTGGTTGCGATTCAAATTGTTCGGATGATGAAAATAAATATGTTTATACTAATGAATTTGTTTGGCCATCTAATAATAAATCTTGTATTTGTGGACTTTTAATGTATCCTAGCGCGCGCCTACGCCTCCACTCCCATGCACCGCTGTCACGTCTAGCCCCATTCGCCGCCGCGCCGCCGAGTCGCTTCCGCAGCACCTCCTTCGCCTCCAACCGTGCCATCGCACGCGCAACCTCTTCAGCATTGGTGGAAGAGCTCGAGGGCGGCGGATCCGACGGAGGAGCGGTGGAGGAGAATGCCGTGGTGGAGAAGGATGCCGCCGCGTGGAAGAAACTGCTGGGTAGAGAAGGAGAATGCAAGGACGATGGAGGGAGCAGGCGCATGCAATGCAATGGGAGAGGCGAGGGGCTAGCGAGGCAGTGGATGAGTGGATATGGGCGTCCCTATCCCTAGCATTATCAATTTTTTTATATAGAAACACAAGCATGACATGGTTCCACTTTAGATACGGTCAAACCCGACCCACAAATCACTCTCATCCCATCCGTCACACTCTTATCATCACCACTGCATGCTCCACCACTCCACGCGCAGCTCACCTCTGGATCAACCCATGCACACAAGACACGTATTCGTCTCCGTTTTCCTCTTCCTCCTCGCGCTCTGCCTCGTCGCCCTCCTTCCACCGCGCGGGTCGCCGCCGCCAGGGTTGTTCTTCCAACCTTGGTTGCCTCCGCTCAGCAGCAGGAGTGGCACGGAGCACGACAGCGCCGGCAGTGAATGCGACTATGCGAACGGGCGATGGGTGAAGGACGACAACGCCGGTGTGACGGCGTACAACGAGGACTGCCCGTTCCTCGACCCCGGTTTCCGGTGCATGCAGAACGGCCGCATGGACGACTCCTTCCGGTACTGGCGCTGGCGGCCTCACCGCTGCCACCTCCCTAAGTAGGTAGCCACCGGCCACCGCCATGGCTAGGCGACGTTCTTGTCCTCGTTGCATCCATGCATCCTTCAGTTACGTGATCGGAGAAGTCGAAGTTTGTTCAGGTTCAACGCGACGGAGATGCTAGAGAGGAGCCGGAACGGCCGGATCGTGTTCGCTGGGGACTCCATCGGCCGGAACCAGTGGGAGTCCATGGTGTGCATGCTCGCCGGCGCCTCGCCCGCCGGCACGTCCAGGGTGTACGAGCAGTCCGGGAAGCCGATCAGCCGGCACAAGGGTTACCTCTCCATGATTTTCGCCGACTACAACCTCTCCGTCGAGTACTACCGCGCGCCCATGGTCGTGATGGTCGACCGCCTCCCCACAAACGCGACGAGCGATGGCAGCGGCGGCGTGAGGGGAGCGATTCGCCTCGACGTGCTGCCTCGGCACGCCGATCGATGGGCCGGCGCGGACGTGCTCGTGCTCAACACCGGCCACTGGTGGAACGTGCACAAGACTGCCAAAGCGTAAGCCATGGGCTGTTACAATTTGGGTGCTGAAATTTGCAGCGTTATTATGAGCACGGTTTGTTGAATATTTCCATGTGACCAATGAGCAGAGGGAACTATTTCATGGTTGGCGACCGCTTGAACAAGAGCATGGACATCAAGGAAGCATTTAGGTTGTCCCTAGAAACGGTGAGAGATTGGGAGTTGAGGAGTGCACAGTGTTCCAAGAGGTATTTCTTCTTCAGAAGTTACTCTCCTTCGCATTATAGGTAAGTAACCGATGAAGTTCAAATTCTTCATTCAGTTAGCAATCAATTCATGTTACCTAACCGAGGTTGTCCATATTACCTGGAAATGGCAGCAACGGCACCTGGAACACAGGTGGCTCATGCGCTGGCCAGCAAGATCCACTAACGGCCTCTACGACGACGACGAACCGCTGGGATGAAGAGTACTCATGGATCAACGTGATGATCGCGAAGACGACAGAACGTATGAGGACCAGCGGAAGGAAGGCAAGGTTCTTGAACATCACTCACATGACGCAGCTCAGGCCGGACGGCCACCCCTCTCGGCACAGGGAGCCGGGAACTCCTCCGGACGCACCTGAGGACTGCAGCCACTGGTGCCTACCGGGCATACCTGATGCGTGGAATGAGGTCCTGTACGCACATCTCGTTTCCATGGGGTATGACACAACAAGGAAATACAAATGACCGGTTATTGTTGGTGTTTATTACCAACTAGCAGGTCTGTTTCGAGCTATTAGTAGGTGCGACTTTCACTGAGCGTGGCTAATTAGGTTTAGACTTCCCAGAGGTATTTGTATTTTTTGGACGTATTTTTTATAATAACAGCGCTATCTATCTATTATCTTATTATTTGGCCAACAAACGGAGCTTCCACATTCGCTCTCAAGGTCTAGAAATTCCCACATTATCGGAGAAAAATAAAAAAATAAAAATTACCCACAACTGCCATTACGATAAAAATTAGCCTAAAATACCCATGTGCCTAATTAAAAATCACCCACCAATGCCATTATAAAAAATTAAATATAAAATACCGTTTAGCTATGTATCAGTTACAAATATGCTATTAATAAAAACTAAAGCTAACAATAATCAACGAAAATAAAATAAAAATAAGAATAATTATCTGCATAATATTATTAAAGCTCAACAAATCAAATTGTTATTATAGGTAGATCATAGTTGAATTGTTTTAATCAACAATAAGACATAATTTATGATAAAGAACATGATGATGTATGGTAAAAAAATAGTATAACGTTTAAGTAAGAATACAACGACATGCAACTTTTGAATTTTTAATACTAGCCGCGCAAATGCGCGTGCTATACGCCTAGTTTTTTTAGGTTGCTCTGTAGACGTAGTCTATGCAGGTGCGTTTTTTAAAAAGTGACCAGGACTTCCGTAAAAAACTGACAAGGGAACAAATATTAGAAAAAAGAACATAGTGCCATCTGATTCTGGTCTAGCAACCCGGATTGCTTCCTCATCCCTTCGTACACACCTGAAAATACTTCAAAATTAAGAACATAAGATAAGTTTCTCCGCTGTTAATTTTCTCAACTAGCTAGAGAGTTGCTGACGACCGAGCTAGCTAATTAAGAGGGCAACCGAGCTCTCCTACCACACTTTACAGTCACTCGCACCGCTGCGCATCAGCTGTCAAGTGAACAAGTTACCATCGGAGGTGAAACTCTGCTGAAACATCTGCCGGCCGCCGGTAGGTGTTTCTCGATCAGCCATGAGATCGGACGGTCCAGGTCAATTATCACGACTCCCCCGCGCGCTGCCAAATGGCGAGCACCGGGTCACTGACGTTACACGGACAGGACCAATCGATCCGTTTTCAGACGACGCCGTTGATGCCCACCGAACTGAGAGAGATCGGAAAGATCGATGCCGACCGGCGGCGACGTGTCGGCCGGCCGTTCTCCGGCGGCTTGACGCGAGCGGGCCAACAAGTGGCAGCCCGGCGCTCGTGAAGCCGTGACAATAATGGCGCGGAAAAAGCCTGCACCGTCGTCGTCGTCCCGGTTTCGGTTTGAATCAGCTGGTTGGCGCTAGTCAAAGAGGCGATCGATCCGGATGGCAGGTGCTTGAGCTGAAAGGAAGAAAAGGATCTAACAGTCCTGCATGCCGATAGTATGTATCACTCACTGAAAGAAAGAAAGAAAGAAAGAAAGAAAGAAAGAAAGAAAGAAAGAAAGAAAGCAGGCAGCTGCATGCAGAGCCATCAAAGGGCGATCGATCTTTTCTTGCCATCTTCCTCTTTCTATCGAGTTGGGTGGGATGACTGGATGGTCTCGGCCATCCGAGCCCCTACCTAGCTAGGGCTCCGTGCTCACGGTCTCGCCGTGACCAGATTGAGCTGCGTGTCGTGCCGCCTTTCGATCAGCGGGGCGGGCCGGGCGTGCTCGTCAAGTCACACAGCTTCCTCTCTAGAAAACCCATGAGCGTGATCGTTGCGCAGCCAGGATTATCAGTAGTAAAAACTTAACTTCAACACCGATGTCTTTTTTTCCTTGAAAGGAACTTGGACACCGATGTTTCGGTAGAGAAAAGAGAAAGATCCAGCCCGTTCAGCGGTCTCTTGACTCGACTCCTTCAATGTTCTAAGCTGATCTTCTTATCTGGTTTACATTGTTTACTCATAACACACCACACACGTCGTCTTAGGTTAATTTAATAAAAAAAGAGTAAATTGCACCCATCATACATCAATTTATGCGGTGGTATCACTTTAGTCCAACAAATTATAAAACGCACGAATAGATGCATGAACTTGTCAAAAGTGTGCATCTACGGTCACACGTACACCACATAGTGTATTTAGGTCACAAGCTTTAATGTGGAGAAGAGGGAGGGTCCTAATGCAAATATCTCTTGGCTGACGTTGGTCTCCGTCATGTGATGATGCTCGCGCTACCCAGTTCGATTCGTCGATAGCTCGTTACACATGATCATATATCTGTTGTTTGCTTTTTTGGCCACTCTTGATAGTGTGACATCAAAATTTAATGTTCTGAATTCTCTAAGCCTAGAATATTATAAGCAAATGCACGACGAGTTGAAAAGAAAATAAACAAGAATATTGTAGTCCGAACAAACATTAGTGACAGTACTAGATATTTATGCCTGATTCACAACAATCACATGATAAAAAAGGAGATTGTTTCAAAAAAACAAAAAAAGACTCTCGTAATGGCCTGGGTGCCTGCCTTGAGTTGGCACGTAACATATCATGTAGCAGTATTAGATACTACTCGCATTCACTTTTGCACTATTAAAAATGAGTTAGTGTAAGTAAAAAGGTACTGACCTCATTCATCAAATTGAAGACGACCGTGCTCTCCACATGTTTTACTCGGATCATTTGAAGGCCACCAATTAAAGGGGAATACATATTTGCATTATGATCCTCCCTCTTCTCCACATTAAAGTTTGTGACCTAAATACGCTATGTGGTGTATGTGTGACCATAGATGCACACTTTTGACAAGTTCATGCATCGGCTTGTGCGTTTTACAATTTGTTGGACTAAAGTGATATAACTATACAAGTTGAGGCATGATGGGTGCAATTCACTAATAAAAAAATCAACGTGAAGAGACCATCCATATCCCTATTTAGATATCATAGGCAGTGCTTTCAGTAGCATTTAGTGAAGGATTGGGAGTGAAAATATTTTAATAACCACGATGTTGATACCTTTAACGGGCCAACATTATTGTAAAACAATTTTTTCGTGTCTATGGTCAAACATTCACCCTGTTCTGCTGGCTGCTTCTCTAGCCAACCAATAGTATTTTTTCTCATACCAAACCAGTACCGGCCACCAGTCACTAGCCACCCAGCAATAATTTTCTCTCACCACAAACTAGCACCAGAAACAAGGGCATAGTAGTTTTTTTTATATATATTATAAGATGGAAAGGGCAACTACATAGTGAAATAAACTAGGTTTACATGAATAAAGGCCATCATTTTCTCGAGGATTTCCGAGTTGTTTTTCTTTCTTTTCGTTCCCTGGTAGCCACGCCAGGAAGCCAGCGTCAAGAAATCCAGACGAATATTGTTTTTTTTTCTGGCATGCATGCGAGCCAATGCAGGTAGCTAGTGGGAATATTGGACCACAAGACGCAGTCACACTTTCACTAGTAGCAGTTTTCCCTCACATCAATCAGTTTTAACAGTTGTTTGATAAGCATGGAGACGCATGGCACTGGCCCCTACAGGTTATGGACCTCCAGAGCTGGGGTTCGGGGGACAAGGGAGAACGAAAGCGAGAGCACGCGCCCAAGCTACACTAGCTAAGCTGCTTTTCTGCAGCTTCACGCCTTCACCTACACAGCACGCACATTTGCTCCCATGACTAAACTTATTATATGCGCATTTTTATGGTAAGTAACTACTAACAATAACACTAATTTTTTCATTTTGAAAATGAGAAAAAATAACACTAAGAACTTGTGAAGAAAAAAAACATCTTGCAGTGCATGCAATCAGGTAGGGCAATGACAATGTAATCATGGCCTCTCATGGGATCCCAATTCAAGAACGCGAACAAGTTGACTGAGACTTGTGACAAGACCAGTTCTCGATCGGTGAGGTGAGTTATTGGGGCCACTAGCAACTAGCTGCAGCCACCGCCCCCCGCTGCCCTAGCTGCCTTTCGCGGAGTTGACCTTTGCCGCCGGGGCCCCGGGCATCGCATTCGCCCGGCCGGCCGGCGAGACGAAGCTGATCTGGTGCTCGATCACGCATAGTGAGCAGAAAGTGGGAGCTGTCAAATGGAGAATAATGTCGGCAGTGGCTGCATGCAGTGTCCTGCGCTGGGAAGGGATCGATTTGCACGGCGGAACAGTATTTGATTTCTTTTTTCAAAAGTTTTAAATTTTTATCTTTGCGTTGAGAGGGGATTGAGCTGCTGATGGGGCTGACTGCAAACAAAGCACCTTGTCGTGTTTTCCATCAGCTCATGATCGTGTGGGACGTGGAAAGGAGCCGAGGTCAGATGCTTTGCTCATCGTGCTGTCTGACAGCAGCAGCTCGACGGCCGGCGGTAGATGATCAGCACAGGGCTTAGCTGTGGTAGCTGCACGGCTTTCCAATTAAACAGCAAGCTAGACTTCCACTGTCTATCACCATGGCCACAGGAAACTCAAGAGGAGAAAGTAGGCCACGTGGCTATAACCAGAAATCGACCAAATAGGCTTGCTTTTGGGCTTGTGGATATGAACATGTAAGCCCGGCCCGGCTCGACATACACAGCGGAAAACCGCGTTTTTTTTATTTTTGTATTTTTCAAAAAAAAATTTTACAGAAATATATTTTTGGTTTCAGGTTTTACAGTTTTGTACCCTACCGCCCAGCAGGGAGGCGGTAGGGACCTATATGTAAATAAAAATAAATTTATTTTGCGCAGATGTCCTTGGAGGGAGCCTGCCGGCCCCCAGCCGCCCCACCAGTTGGCGGCAGGGGGGCGGCAAGCTCCCTCCTCAAATATAAAACTCCGCCCCTTCCCTCTGCGCCCTCATTTTCTGCCCACGAGATCCAGAGAGGGGAGAGGGAGAGAGGAGAGGTGAGGGAGGTAAAAAAAAACCGGCGAAGCTCTGCAGAATTTTGGATCCGAACCGCAGGTAACCAATATTTCTCAACTTTGTCATTTCAGATTTTTTTTGTATGTCAACTGTCAACTGGGATGACGACCTAGATGATTTCATGTCATGATCTATAACATATGATGTTCATCGATTTAAGATGTATGCGCATTTAGTATTGAGAAATATTGAGAAACATAGGCAGCAGCATCTAACCCAGATACAGAACAAGCCGCGATGACATGGGAGCATGGTAAGTGATGCACCTTTGGCTTCTGACATCGGCAGAATACCCTCCCGTCAATGGTTATCAAAACTTCTTGAATTACCCTTTGTCTGCGGACACCCTGTCCGGTCCTGTCCCTGCATGATACCTCAAATCTTTGCTCCTTTGTGCCCATCGATATGACTGAGTGAAATCGAGCCTTTTCAATTTTTTCCTCCATGTACTCATTGACCCTTCTGCAAAAATGCACTCCTGGATCATTAAGTAAGGGAGCGGCTGATGCGTATCGCTCCCTGAAAATATCTTATACATCCATACATGATGAACTCAACAATGCCAACAAGAGGAAATCCACGAAACACGACGCATTACCATATTGTAACATTTAGCATGGTTGGTCGTCTCAATCCCATAACGTCTCCCATCTGTGTCATACAGAAGTGACCACTTCTTTTTAGGCGCACCATCAATCCACTGTGAAAATGGCTTAGCATGTCCAACTAATGAATCTGTAGAACGTCTCCTGCTGGATGATGAGGCCTGGCTCTTAAGCAATTCAGCGCTCATGTCATCAATTATACCCCACAAAGCATCAAACTTCCTCTACTGATTCTGAGTGCACAATCGCTTGAACAAATTCATCAGATCCTTATTCTTGAACCGCTCATAAAAGTTAGCAGCCATATGCCTCACACACCACCTATTGACAACATCTGGCCATATAGGAGGATGAAGATTGACTACCTTTTTGGAGCTGCCTTATAGCTGCAAGTAGACCTGCATGCCTATCACTGATAAGGCAAACATTAGGCCTTCCAGCAATAACGTGAATCTTCAGACGTTCAAGAAACCAGTACCAGCTTTCTGTGTTCTCATTCTCAACAAAGGCAAAGGCGATGGGAACTATCTACTTGTTGCAATCAATTCCGATTGCCGTCAATATTGTTTCCTTATATTTCCCTGTCAGGAAAGTGTCGTCAATACACAGAACAGGAAGGCAGTAAATGAATGCCCTCACACATGCTCCAATGCAGAAGAAAGCTCGTAGCAAAATGCTTGGCCCCCCTGACAAGCTCGGTACACTGTATGTATCAAAAGCACTTCCAGGATTTCTGTGCACAATAGCTTCAAGCATACGAGGTAGGTTGTCATATGATGCTTTATAAGTGCCAAACCTCATCTCAAATACTTTTTGTTTAGCCTGCCAAGCCTTTGCATAGCTGATCACATACTGGAAATTCTGTTCAATGTCCCTAATTATCAATGCAGGCTCATAATCCATTTTGTCAAGAATCACCCCATACATCTTCTTAGCCACGAAAGTTGATGTGATATTACGATGATGTCCCACAACACCTGTCAATCTACAAGTATGTGGTGTAACAATTGAACATTTCCAGTATGTCTTGAACTTTCCCTTGTATGCATGCACTCGCCATGTACAGTCTCTATCTGCACACCTCACCTCGTATTCTTTGCTGCTAGACTTCAGTACTCTGAATTCCTTCCTCAGAGATACAGCCCAGAGCTTCACAGCATCCTTCACATCCTCAATGGTACGATACTTTGCCCCTTATATGACCTCATTCACTCTGTATTCAAACTCCGGACATCTAATATCTTGTACCACTGGATTACCAAAACCCTTTTTACGCCATTCACCTAACACTAGGAAGCGCTCATCGTCCTCATCGTCCGATGAGTCCCCACATTGCTCTATTATTTGTGCATCCTGGTCCACAATTCCAGGTATCCGCTCGCCTTCATCTGCTAAACCTTGTGGTTCTGGTTCTGGTTCTGGTTCTGGTTCTGGAGCTTGCATGTTCTCTTCTTCTTTATCCTCTTCCATCTCTTCATTGCAGTCAGATGTTGTGTGTGTTGACCCTTCACCTAAATCAGCGGTCTTCTGGTGAATCTGAGTTACCATTGCGAGAGGCCACCCACTTTCAAGAGCTGCGTGCATGTAATGTTGCCATTCTTCCGCACTACTTATATGCGTCAGCTCCCAGAAATCCCCATTAGCTTCCCAGGAAATCAAGGTAGGAACCGTAAGCAAATGAGTCTTTGGATTCACATTGAACATCTTGTGAAGACATTTCCGTATGGACTCAAAACTCCTCTCTAGAGGTTTATCTAGACTGCACTGTCTTCTTTCCAATGCTGATAGATTTACTCCATAGGAATCATGAGTAATTCTATAGAAGTCACCGTAAGGAACTTGAAATGCCACTTTGCTCGACATATCTGGCCATGCAAAGACTTTATTTTAATTAATCTAATATCTACAAATATACTATGCCTTCAATTATAACCACTAATCCGAACCCTAAGTGCTTACAATAATAAAAATACTAATCATAAAATTAAACATACAAAAAAAATCTGAAATGACAAAGTTGAGAAATATTGGTTACCTGCGGTTCGGATCCAAAATCCTGCAGGGCTTCGCCGGTTTTTTTACCTCCCTCACCCCTCATCTCTCCCTCTCCCCTCTCTGGATCTTGTGGGCAGAAAATGAGGGCGCAGAGGGAAGGGACGGAGTTTTATATTTGAGGAGGGAGCCTACCGCCCTACCAGTTGGCGGCAGGGGGCCTGCCGCCCGACAGGGGGCGGCAAGCTCCCTCCAAAGACCTCTGCGCAAAATAAATTTATTTTTATTTATATATAGGTCCCTACCACCTCCCTGCCGGGCGGTAGGCCCCCTGCCGCCCCCCTGCCGGGCGGTAGGGGTATAGAACTGTAAAACCTGAAACCAAAAATATATTTCTGTAAACTTTTTTTTTGAAAAATACAAAAATAAAAAAGACGCGCCGAAAACCAGGCCCGTCAATGGGTTCCAGTCCAGACAAGCCCAGCAGCCCACACCCCATAGATGAACTCTGATTTGCTGCTGCTGCAGCAGCAGCAGCATTATTTGTGTATGACAATCGATCATCAGCAACGTGAAAACGAGTAGGAGGCCTGTCCTGTACGTGGACCAAAAAGGATCGACTGACCGTGCTGCAAATCAACCTCGCCTGCCTCTGAATCCCTCTTGTTTTTTTGGAAAGAAAACTGCCTCTGAATCTCTGAACTCTTGTTTCGAACAGTGCATCCCTGAACTCTGACCGAGCATCTCCCTGCGATAAGCTGCGCAACGCGCATGCAGCGGCCTCGCCGCAGGCCGATCGGCGACCGGGCGCGCTCGCATTCGCATCGGCCAGCGCGACTGCACGAGAGCAGCGGCCAGCCCCGGATGGAATCGATGCGAGCAAGCTCCCTGCAGATTTCGCGCGCTTTCCGGCGTATCTCCGACCCCAAATCTGATTGTGTAGCTCGCTCGCGACGCACTTTAAGGCCGCTATGTAGATTCTTCTGGCCGTGCAGTGCTGTGTAGTAGTCTTCACTATTCTAAAAGATTTGTACATGTATTTTGTTGACACTGATTGTACTCCTAGCTAGCGGCACGGCGACCGGAAAGATTTGATTCTTGATGGCTCATGGGTCATAGTTAAATCGGTCGGCATGCACGCAGCCACACGCGCTCCCTCCGGCCAGCTGCGCCATGGATCGATGCCACGGACAGCTCGTGGGTCAGGACCTATCAGTGCGATGGCGGAGCCGCGTCGTGATCGGCGGCGGCCCGGCACCCGGGATGGACAGGGCACGGCGCCAAAGCAAATCAAAGCGACGGATCGAGAGGCCCGTGCGGTGTTCTCGCGCCACAGGTTTCCGCATGGATGCATGGACGCCCGTTGCCCCGCTTTGCCTCGCTTTCGAGGCTACCAAGCCAGCTTTATTTATTTATCTATCTGCCAAGGGCGCACGCAGCGGCGCCAATAAAGCGAAAGATTCCGGCGAGCGGCGGAGAGAGAGAGCACACGGCCGGCCGCTGGTAGATACTCTGACCGACCGACTGACGCGCGAGACTGAACTCTGAATTTGTGAAGCCAAGCCATGCACACAGCCTGCACGCAGTCACAGAGGCAGCTGTGCACACAGCACACTGGCCGGCCCGGCGCCCAGCTTCCATGGATAACATATTCATTGCTGTAACATCCAGCCTCGCGGACAGTCTGCTAGGGAGCGGCAAACGGTCCGCCAGAGTAACGCCCAGATATTTATCCTGGTTGTGGGACCCGCCAATCATATCTTCTCTTCTCCTCCTCACGACGACCAGAGGCAAGCTCCGCTCGAGCGCTCGCGCTGCCGTCGTCCCCTTCCGTCGATCTCCCTCCTCCGGCCACCATACTTCGATTCCCCCGGCACCTCCTCCACCTTCTCCAACCCCCAGCCCGGCTTCTCCCCGGCCGGAATCGCCCCACCACCGCCGGTCACCATTGGAGGCGCTTGAAGCTTTGCTCCACCGTCGATCCGCTTCTCCGGTCATCCTCCGCCTGAACCGACCGCCGGAATGGATTCGTGGTGAGTCACTTGTGCCCCCTGGCCTCTTTCCCCCTCTCGTTGTGCGCCGCCGGCGCCGGTGAACCGCTGTCGCCGCCGCCGCCGTGCTTACTGCCGCCTATCGGGTGGTCTGCGAAAGTGAATCGCGGACGGTCCGCCTAGGAGGGCCGGACAGTCCGCAGGTCAAGTTATAAGTTGTCCAGAGAGGATGTTGTCTCTGGTCTTTTCGTAGGATTGAACTGCGGACTGGATGTTGTCTCTGGTGGGGTTCGCAGGGTTGAACTGCGGACGGTCCGCCGTATAGTCTAGAATTTTGTCCAGAGACGTTAACGTCTCTGGTGGAATTGATAGAGTGAACTGCGGACGGTCCGCCAAGGAGGGCCGGACGGTCCGCAGTAGAGATTAAAATTTTGTCCAGAGGCGTCGTTGCCTCTGGTAGTATTGCAGAGTTAAACTGCGGATAGTCCGCTATGTTGGAGCGGACGGTCCACCGTATAGATTGAAATTTGTCCAGAGAGGTAGTTGGATCTGGTGGGTCGGCAGAGTTGTACTGCGGACGGTCCGCCACTTGGGCGCGGATAGTCCGCAGGGCATTCCAGTTGAAGTATAATAGTTGCATCGTTGAGCTGCACTCAATTATTCCATATGCAATCGTGAAGCATCCACCGTTGAGGACGTCGTGTTCGAGGTGATTGCGGCACCGCAGGAGCAGCCGGAGCAAGCCAAGGAGGAGAGCGTGAGAACCCGGCCCAAGGCCCGTCTAACCCTAGCTCTAAGCAGTAGCATGAAGGCAAGCCCCGGTGCACATCCTATTAATTTAAATTATGGCACCTACATATGTATTTATTACTTGTGCATTACGTCTAGGAGTTGTTTGAAACCCTAGTTGCATGAACCCTAGGTTTCCTTGAGTTATACTAGTATGTATATGACGATAGAAATGCTATGCTAGATAGGGTTCGGTAAAAGTCGAGTAATTTCCAGTTACTTGCGAGATAAAGGTTATTTCATGTTTCCATATGTGGGTTACTAATCTTGGAAGGAAGTGAAGAATAGAGTTTGAGACCGGGCGGAGAAAAGTGTAGCTCCGTCTGTGTTGGTTAAGGACCGAGCCATTGTCGGCCCTGCTGATCATGTTTGAACTGTACTAACCGCATGCCGGGAGTAGGAGGTAGTCGAAACCGGTAAGCCTAGTACTGTCTCGCTTCGAAAGTACAGAACTTCATCACCACCCCTTAGGGCGAGTCGAGTAGTCGCGGAGAAACGGGATGCATATATTTACTTTTGGTGGTCTCTCGTTGAGCTCGGCTGACTATATGTTGGTGGGGCGGTTCTGTAGTTCGAGGCGGGAAGGGGAAGGGTTGGTGCTTGTGGTCCGATGGGGCATACGCGTGCCGTGTTGGTTAGGTCCACCTTGCAATGTTAAATCGAATCGATTCGCCGTCAGTCGCTCTCGGACATGGGCACCTTGATCACTGCGTTACAGCGTAGTATCGAGTGGGAGTATGTATGGCATATGGTTATATTCACTTGGAATGTTATTATATGCTTTACCATGTTTGCTCTAGATATGCCAAATTTAGATGATGGTCAAGATATATAGAATCATGAGCTAAAATATGGAAATAAGGATTCACTTTAGTCGTTTTTTACTCAAAACTATCCACTAGCCAAAAGCTTTGCATATCTAGATATGTGGGCTAAGTTATACCCACTGGTCGGGTAAGTCTTGCTGAGTATTAGTTGCTCAGGGCTTTTGTTGAAACATTACTGCAGGACACGCAGACGTAGACTTCTGTCCCTGCTGCGCTAAGTTCATCCGCCGGGATGCAGAGGGATGGGAGGTTGTGGAGGCAGATGTTTAGCTAGGGATCTCCCTAGGGTACACTTTTGGTAGTTGTAGGCCCTCACTCTAGTCGAACCTTAATTCCGGTTTTTTAAAGTTTTATAACTATATATGTATTCAAACTTGGTTTGTAAAACTTAAGGTAGAATCTTATGTATATTGTTGTATTTTTCAAATGTTTGTCATGCTTGTACCATCTGCGCTCACCTTCACGTGAGACTATCGGTGATGTTTCGATCGGGATGTGGGTTGAGAAAGGGCTGTCAAATTAAACCATTAAGCTAATGCGCCCGATGTGTTCAAATGACGGCCATTACGCTTAATTGTGAGTTTTAATTTGGCAGTTCTGTCACAGCTGGTATCGGAGCCGAAACGCACCGAGGGTGGTACGGGCATGATTAATTTCAAAGTTTTTCAAAAGTATAAAATTTTTTATTGGAAAGAGCGTAGGGCGAGCGTGCATCTCATTTTGTAGTGTTTTTGGGATTTTTCCATAGGAGTTGATGGGGGTGCGAGTTTAAGGTCTTAAGGACCTTTGTAGATGTCGTTCGGGTCGTAAGGTTTTGTAGGTGTGGCGTGAAGTATTGCGGAAGTGTCATCGGCCGGGCCGGAGACACTGTCTGGTAGTTTAGAACGTGTTCAGCGGACAGTCCGGGCAGGACACGCAGACGGTCCGCCGGCTATTGAGGAGAAACACACAGAACCATCTGAAACTGAGTTGGGTTGGCATTTTGTATAGCGGGCGGTCCGTAGAAGCTTAGCGGACGGTCCGGTTAGCTGGATTTTTGTAAAGCGGACGATCCGCCCTTGTACCGTGGACGGTCCGCCATACATTTTTTGGCTGGACCAGGGCAGCCCGGTCAGACCGACTGGTTGAGCCGATCGAATCGCCTTGCCCCGCCTGCAAGCATCATCCAGAATTGTTTTGAAGCTCTACATTCTGCATTGTGCCATGAATAGAAAGATTAGTTACTATCGGTATTGTTTTAATTAAACTGAATGATGGAACTAATCTTGTCATGGTTAAATGCAGAATGGCGGCACCCCCGAATCCTCCTGATTTGGCCCAGGCCATTGCGGCCATGCTCACCGGACGCGACGAGCAGACGGCACTCCTCCGGGAGATTGTTGAGCAAGGCAGAGCGCAGCAGCATGAGCATCACCACCAGCCAGCTGTCCTTGGGTATGAGCAGTTTCTGAACACCCAGCCACCGCTCTTCCATAAGGCAGATGAGCCACTGGAAGCAGATAGCTGGCTCCGGACCATCGAGTCCAAGTTCACCCTGCACCCATACAATGATGGGGACAAGGCAGGATTTGCAGCCCAGCAGCTCAGGGGTCCCGCACGCACTTGGTGGGACAATCACATGGCCATGTTCCCCGAGGGCACTCGGTTCACCTGGGCCCAGTTTAAGGAATCATTCAGGGCGCATCACGTTCCAGCGGGAGTGATCAGGAGGAAGCTCACGGAGTTCTTGGCCCTAAAGCAGGGCAACAATAGTGTGATGCAATATGCTCAGAATTTCAACACACTCTCATAGTACGCTGGGTACCACGTGGACACGGATGAGAAGAAGCAGGCGTGTTTTAGGAAGGGGCTTAGCAGTAAGCTCCAGGATCGCCTGGCGATGTTCAAATTCAACACTTTTAGTGAGCTAGTCAATGGGGCTATCGTTTAGGAGGATGCCCACCTAGCTCATAAAGCAGAAAAGAAGAGAAAGTCACCGGCAGTGGGGTCTTCTAGCAGTGCTCCTCAGAGGTTCCGTCTGGTGCAGTCGAGCCCACAGCGTGCCCCCTTTCAGCACCAGCCACCACAGCAGTGGGGATATAGGCCCCCTCAGTACACTCAGCCACAGGGGACAGTCAGGCCTCCTGCCCCCTCAGCAGAATGAGCAAAAGGTCTGGGTGCAGCAGCCGGGGGTGCGCCCCAATTTGTTTCCGTGCTACAACTGTGGGCAGCCGGGGCACTTTGCCCAGAACTGCCCGAAGCCACCAAAGCAGGGCCAGCAGTCCGGTCAGCAGAGCCAGAAGCATAATGTGGCTCATTTCAAGCCGGGGCAAGTGCACTACACCACCCTCGAGGGTATTCCTGAGGGAGCTCTAGTGATGATGGGTACGTTCTCAGTTAACGATCACCCTGTCACAGTATTATTTGATTCTAGGGCATCTCACACTTTTATTAGCGAAGGGTGTGCAGTTAGACTTGGGCTGAAAATAGAAAATATGTCGGTTCCCTATAGTATTCATTCACCTAGAGGGAAATTACTAACCAACCAAACGGTCAAGCAAGTGCCTTTACGGCTTCAAGAAAAAATCTTTGTCACTCATTTAATTGTGTTACCAACACAGAAGGTGAATATTATCTTTGGTATGAATTGGATGAAATTTCATGGGATCCTTCTGGACACTTTGTCATATTCTGTGTATATAAATTCTCATCTCCATGGTTCTATGACCCTATCTCTAAGGGACCATGAGTTAATTACTCCAACTGTGAGTCACACCGAGGGCAAGACTTTGGCTGACATACCAGTGGTGTGTGAGTACCCGGATGTTTTTCCGGAGGATTTACCCGGGATGCCACCGGATCGTATTGTTGAATTTGCAATTGAATTGCAACCGGGAACGGCACCAATTTCTCGAAGACCTTATCGGATGCCACCCAATGAACTGGTGGAATTAAAGAAGCAATTGCAAGAGCTGCTCGACAAAGGCTATATTCATCCTAGCACTTCGCCCTGGGGCTGTCCAACACTTTTTTGTTAAAAAGAAGGATCAAAACCTCAGATTGTGTGTGGACTATAGACTTCTGAATGCCGTCACAATCAAGAATAAATATCCACTTCCCCGGATTGATATTTTGTTTGATCAGCTATTCGGGACCAAAGTATTTTCCAAGATTGATCTCCGCTCGGGTTATCACCAGATCAAAATCCGAGCCGAAGATATTCCTAAGACAGCTTTCTCTACCAAATATGGACTTTATGAATATCTAGTGATGTCCTTCAGGTTAACAAACGCTCCGGCACATTTCATGTATCTCATGAACTCAGTATTTATGCCCGAGCTAGATAAGTTTGTCGTGGTTTTCATCGACGACATTCTTATATTTTCCAAGAATGAAGAAGAGCATGCAGAGCATCTTCGCATTGCCCTTCAGCGTCTCAGGGAGCACAAGTTATACGCCAAATTTAGCAAGTGTGAATTTTGGCTCAAAAAGGTGCAATTTCTAGGCCATGTCATCTCGGAGGACGGTATTTCTGTCGACCCCAGCAAAATCCGATATGTGCTAGATTGGAAGACCCCTAAGACAGTTCCAGAAATTCGAAGTTTTCTTGGGCTAGCAGGATATTATCGCCGGTTTGTACCGGACTTTTCCAAAATTGCTAGGCCCATGAACGAATTGCTTAAGAAAAGGGTGAAGTTTGTTTGGGACGACAAATGTGAACATGCTTTCCTGACCTTGAGAAAGTTATTGACATCGGCCCCTGTCTTGGCTCAGCCGGATGTTACTCAGCATTTTGAAGTTTACTGTGATGCATCAGGTACGAGTCTTGGCCGCGTTCCCATTTCTACCTTTGGCTTAGCCAGATATTGCTCTGGCCTTGACATTTTTGCGTAATGCATTAGGTACGGGCCTCGGCTACGTCCTTATGCAAAATCAGCGGGTAATTGCTTATGCTTCCAGAGCTCTCAGGCGGCATGAGGAGAATTATGCTAATCATGACTTGGAGCTAGCAGTTGTGGTCCATGCTTTGAAAATCTGGCGACATTATCTTCTAAGTAATCTGATTCATATATATTCAGACCACAAGAGTCTCAAATATATTTTCACCCAGAGCGAGCTGAATTTGCGCCAGAGACGGTGGTTAGAGTTAATTAAGGATTATGACCTGGAGATTCATTACCACCCAGGCAAAGGCAAATGTTGTTGCCGATGCATTGAGTCGCAAGACAAGTTGCAACTGCGTCTCAGCTACAATTTTGCATGAAACTTTGTGTCAAGAAATGGAAAAGATGAATTTGGCTATTGTAGCTGAGGGTACTCTTGCTAACATTGTTCTCACTCCAACTCTTCGAGATCAAGTTATTGCGGCTCAGAAAGACAATATTGGCATGGAAAAGATTAGGCAAAGGCTCAGAGAGAATGACCCTCGAGTGGCATGTTTTCATTTAGATGGCGAGGGTGTTTTATGGTTTAAGAACCGGCTGGTGGTACCTAAGGATTTAGAACTCCGGAAACAAATTCTTGATGAGGCTCACCTTTCTAGGTATTCCATTCACCCGGGCAGTAACAAAATATATCAAGATCTCAGGCAGCGATTTTGGTGGACAAGGATGAAACGGGAGGTCGCCAAATATGTGTCTGAGTGCGATATCTGTCGAAGGGTCAAAGCGAGTCATCTCAAACCTGCTGGCATGCTACAACTGTTGGATATCCCTTCGTGGAAGTGGGGGGATATTAGTATGGACTTCATTGTTGGTTTGCCTCCCACACCAAAGGGATATGATTCTATTTGGGTTATCGTTGACCGCCTCACTAAATCCGCTCATTTTCGTCCATTGAAGACACGTTATTCCTTTCATCAATATGCTGAGATATATTTGGCCCGCTTTGTGAGTCTTCATGGCGTACCCAAGACCATCATTTCAGACCGAGGCTCACAATTCATTGCACGTTTCTGGGAAGAATTGCAGGCCTCTCTGGGCACTCAGCTTATTCGCAGCTCACCTTATCACCCTCAGACCGATGGTCAAACTGAGCGAATCAATCAAATTCTGGAGGATATGCTTAAAGCCTGTGTGCTCTCTTATAGCAAGAAATGGGATGAATGACTGCCTTTAACAGAATTTTCTTATAACAACGGTTATCAAGAAAGCATCAGAATGGCTCCTTTTGAGGCACTATATGGGTGAAGGTATAGAACTCCAGTGAATTGGTCAGAAGCCGGGGAAAGGAATGTGTTCGGCCCTGAAATGGTCAGTGAGGCAGAAGAACAAGTCCGGTTCATACAGGAGAATTTTAAAATAGCCCAGTCTCGACAGAAAAGTTATGCGGACAAGAAATGTCAATCCGTCTCATTCCAAGTGGGAGATCATGTCTACTTGCGGGTATCTCCAATGAAAGGAGTCCAACGCTTCGGAGTGAAGGGAAAGCTCGCCCCTCGCTATGTTGGGCCTTTTCCTATCATTGAGCGGTGTGGGCCGGTAGCATATCGCCTGGAACTTCCTGCCCAATTATCCACGGTTCATAATATTTTTCATGTCTCTCAGCTCCGAAAATGCCTCCGTGTTCCAGAAAAGGTGATTGACATAGAAAAGTTACAACTGGAGCCCGATCTTGTCTATCTGGAGTATCCAATCAAAATTGTTGATCACAAGACCAGGGTCACTCGGAATCAAACCAGTGATTTCTATAAAGTGCAATGGAGCAATCACTCCGAGCGGGAAGCCACTTGGGAAACAGAAGAATTTGTTCAATCCAAGTGTCCTGAATTGCTACAAATCTATCGAGGTAACTAACATTCACTCTCGTTTCAATTTCTGTATCGCCATTACAATCTTGGGATGAGATTTCTTTTAGGGGGAAGGATTGTAACATCCAGCCTCGCGGACAGTCCGCTAGGGAGCGGCGGACGGTCCGCCAGAGTAATGCCCAGATATTTATCCTGGTTGTGGGACCCGCCTGTCATATCTTCTCTTCTCCTCCTCACGACGACCAGAGGCGAGCTCCGCTCGAGCGCTCGCGCCGCCGTCGCCCCCTTCCGTCAATCTCCCTCCTCCGGCCACCATACTTCGATTCCTCGCGCGAGAACCCTCCCCGGCACCTCCTCCACCTTCCCCAACCCCCAGCCCAGCTTCTCCCCAGCCGGAATCGCCTCACCACCGCCGGTCACCATTGGAGGCGCTTGAAGCTTTGCTCCACCATCGATCCGCTTCTCCGGTCATCCTGCGCCCGAACCGACCGCGGGAATGGATTCGTGGTGAGTCACTTGTGCCCGTAGCCTCTTTCCCCCTCCCGTTGTGCACCGCCGGCGCCGGTGAACCGACGTCGCCACCGCCGCCGTGCTTACTGCCGCCTGTCGGGTGATCTGCGAAAGTGAAACACGGACGGTCCGCCTAGGAGGGCCGGACAGTCCGTAGGTCAAGTTATAAGTTGTCCAGAGAGGATGTTGTCTCTGGTGTTTCCGTAGGATTGAGCTGCGGATGGTCCGCTAGTGAAGAGCGGACGGTCCGCCGTAGAGATCAAAATTTGTCCAGAGACGATGTTGTCTCTGGTGGGGTTCGCAGGGTTGAACTACGGACGGTCCGCTATTGGAGAGTGGACAGTCTGCCGTATAGTCTATAATTTTGTCCAGAGACGTTATCGTCTCTGGTGGAATTGGCAGAGTGAACTGCGGATGGTCCGCCAAGGAGGGCCGGACGGTCCGCAGTAGAGATTAAAATTTTGTCCAGAGGCGTCGTTGCCTCTGATAGTATTGTAGAGTTAAACTGCGGACAGTCCGCTATGTTGGAGCGGACGGTCCACCGTATAGATTGAAATTTGTCCAGAGAGGTAGTTGGATCTGGTGGGTCGGCAGAGTTGTACTGCGGACGGTCCGCCACTTGGGCGCAGACAGTCCGCAGGGCATTCCAGTTGAAGTATAATAGTTGCGTCTTTGAGCTGCACTCAATTATTTCATATGCATTCGTGTAGCATCCGCCGTTGAGGACATTGTGTTCGAGGTAATTGCAGCACTGCAGGAGCAGCCGGAGCAAGCCCAGGAGGAGAGGCGTGAGAACCCAGCCCAAAACCCGTCTAACCCTAGCTTTGAGCAGCAGCCTGAAGGCAAGTCCCGGTGCACATCCTATTAATTTAAATTATGGCACCTCCATATGTATTTATTACTTGTGCATTATGTCTAGGAGTTGTTTGAAACCCTAGTTGCATGAACCCTAGGTTTCCTTGAGTTATACTAGTATGTATAGGACGATAGAAATGCTATGCTAGATAGGGTTCGGTAAAAGTCGAGTAATTTCCAGTTACTCGCGAGATAAAGGTTATTTCATGTTTCCGTATGTGGGTTACTAATCTTGGAAGGAAGTGAAGAATAGAGTTTGAGACCGTGCGGAGAAAAGTGTAGCTCCGTCTGTGTCGGTTAAGGACCGAGCCGTTGTCGGCCCTGCTGATCATGTTTGAACTGTACTAACCGCATGCCGGGAGTAGGAGGTAGTCGAAACCGGTAAGCCTAGTACTGTCTCGCTTCGAAAGTACAGAACTTCATCACCACCCCTTAGGGCGAGTCGAGTAGTCGCGGAGAAACGGGATGCATATATTTACTTTTGGTGGTCTCTCGTTGAGCTCGGCTGACTATATGTTGGTGGGGCGGTTCTGTAGTTCGAGGCGGGAAGGGGAAGGGTTGGTGCTTGTGGTCCGATGGGGCATACGCGTGCCGTGTTGGTTAGGTCCACCTTGCAATGTTAAATCGAATCGATTCACCGTCAGTCGCTCTCGGACATGGGCACCTTGATCACTGCGTCACAGCGTAGTATCGAGTGGGAGTATGTATGGCATATGGTTATATTCACTTGGAATGTTATTATATGCTTTACCATGTTTGCTCTAGATATGCCAAATTTAGATGATGGTCAAGATATATAGAATCGTGAGCTAAAATATGGAAATAAGGATTCACTTTAGTCGTTTTTTCCTCAAAACTATCCACCAGCCAAAAGCTTTGCATATCTAGATATGTGGGCTAAGTTATACCCACTAGTCGGGTAAGTCTTGCTGAGTATTAGTTGCTCAGGGCTTTTGTTGAAACATTATTGCTGGACACGCAGACGTATACTTCTGTCCCTGCTGCGCTAAGTTCATCCGCCGGGATGCAGAGGGATGGGAGGTTGTGGAGGCAGATGTTTAACTAGGGATCTCCCTAGGGTACACTTTTGGTAGTTGTAGGCCCTCACTCTAGTCGAACCTTAATTCCGGTTTTTTAAAGTTTTATAACTATATATGTATTCAAACTTGGTTTGTGAAACTTAAAGTAGAATCTTATGTATATTGTTGTATTTTTTAAATATTTGTCATGCTTGTACCATCTGTGCTCACCTTCACGTGAGACTATCGGTGATGTTTCGATTGGGACGTGAGCTGAGAAAGGGCTGTCAAATTAAATCATTAAGCTAATGCGGCCGATGTGTTCAAATGACAACCACTACGCTTAATTGTGAGTTTTAATTTGGCAGTTCCGTCACAATTGCCATCCACCGTGTTCAATTCGGCATCTCTGCTGGTGCTGGAGGAGCCGGGGGAGAGAGACGACAGACGACAGAGATGGAGATGCGTGCAGCGAATCTAGGCCGCTTTGCGCTGCGCGACGCGGATAGGCATCTTCTTTTGGGCGTCCAAAGCTGATGCGACGATGCCCTCGCCGGGGGGTACGGTACGGGCGCGCGGCCGCGGAGGCGATCGATTCTCCTCTCCTCCTCGGTCAGTCACAAAGCTCGAGCCTTTCCCGTCCCCTAAACCGAAGGAGGCCCGTTTTTCCAATCCTCCCCACACCACCACCCTGCTGCCCTTTCTCGTGATACTGCATGCGTTTCGTCTGCCATGCAGGCAGCTAGCCTACTCCCTCGGTACCAAAATACTAGTAGTTATTTTAAATTTAAAAATATATGATAGATTAATACGAAAATAAAATGATTATATTTGCTCCTATGTATTATCTATATTTGTAATTATTAATTTTTTATCTGCACATGCATTTTCTAAATAGATCGAGTAAAATTATTTATTTTCTGGAACAAATTTTAAATTCTAGAATAACTTATTTTTTAGCATGGATGGAGTAGATGTTAGTTTGGAACTTTTGATTTCTGGATTCCTGTTGTCTTTGTAGAAGAGGAGGATGCATGTCTTCCCGGAATCTCATGAATGACTCCGCTCAAAATGAGGAATCGAGTGCCTAATGTGTTTGAAGATTGGTGGCGAGGATAGCGGGTCAGTGGGCGACGCTTTTCTCGCATGATCATATCCGACGACAATATCTTGAGCGGAGATGAGATGAAAGTGGAACGAACATTCGTTGGCGACTTAACATGAGGGTAATGGGGAATAAAACAACGCATCGAGATCCAAAAAAACAAAGTATGCATGTCCCTATTCCTGAGATATGAGATTTGAAGAGAAGTCGGTGTGTCGACACCGAGAAGAAAATGCTACCACCTACAATTTATAGTGCTGATTTATACTTTACAGAAAGTTGTACATAGCATTTGTGTTTATCGATATCAGGAAACCAAAGAAAGCATGAGAATGAGCTATTACACAACATTTTCGCGGAGGAAGATACGTCTATAGTCTATACTGCTATGAGTTAACCTGTTAACGTTTGTTCTCTCCCAGTGAACCTCACTTCCCTTCTTTACATTAAACTGAACTGGTTCTTCAAAAGCACATACTCGTTTTTTTCCCTTTCCCATACAACCTTACCCTGCAAACCCGCTTACGAAAAAGAAAAGTTCATATAATGCCTTTTGCTTGTCTTCTTCTGCCATGACATTTCCCATAGAGAGCATCTCCTTTTGCGACGTCTATAGTAAAACCGAGCTGCCTTTCATGCAGTACTAGTCATGGACGCCACCACCAATTGGCACACATTCTTTTTTTTTTCTTTGATCTCACAAGCAAGACACTTTTGCCATGAACCTGGGTTAAAACGGTCAAGGTCAATTGTCAACTCAGCACCCACTCGGAATATGCAAAAGAAATGAAAAGATCGATTAGGGCTAGAGTCTTTTCATGACTAGGGCATCTGATTCTCCCTCCATTAATTCAACCAGGTGCGGTGCAGTACACTTGAACTCGCTCCGTGTGCGCCCACAGACGAAAGGCAGGCGCACTTCATGGTGTGTGTGTGCTCTGTGCATATAGTTTCTCCAACACGAACCCAAAAGTTTGTGTGGATATCCAAGAAAGAATCTAAGGGACAACTAACCAGTTCACAACAAAAGTACTAGATAAAATATCTTTCAATGTTGTGCCCCAAAACCTGTATGATTCAGTTCACGCGACAGTGGTGCTAGTCTCTCTGTTTTATTCATATTTTTTTATTTTATATGGAACTAGGAAAGGAAGGAGCTCTGCCGATTAAGGAGACTTTTTTTTTTGACTCCCAACCCAAACAGTTTGAGACGATAAGCTTCCCAGAAGATATAGATAGATGCTGAAGCTTCAGATCCATGGAAGATGAAAGGAAACACTAGTAGATTTGGTGCTCAAGAGAGGTTCAGATGCTGTAGCCAGGCAGCAAGACACTGCTCAAGATACCCTGCTACAAAGGTGCAGAGACAAGCTGCAGAGGAAAGTGGTGAGAACAGATCAGCAGATCATCGATGTAAACAACTCCCAACTCCACACAGAGAGCCAGCCTCTCCTTAAAAGGAGGGGCACCCAGGATTGCTGCAAAAGGGAACGAGCTAGGCAGCAGCCCCTGTTGCGTGCCGTGCAATTATGGCCCCATGATTTCACTTCCCAACACACACACAACAGTGCAGGATCCTACTTAACGCAGTACTGTGCCCCTTGGATTTTGTTTCTTAACAACGTTTACTGTGCCGGAAAGGTTGACATGCATGGGCTCAAACACTCGGCTGCCTTTGTTTGCCCTGCTCACGAGGAGGATCTGATCTCGGCAGCATGGCAGCTCGGGCTTTTCCTCCTGCTGGCACTGCCTCCCTCCTCTGCTCCCATGCATGCACGCACGCGAGCTTCCTCCCCATCAGGGCATCGGTGAAAGGTGGTGGACGCTGTTGCTTTTGGAGAGGGAGCTAGCTTTAACGAAAGAGCTGCCACGCCATGCAGCATGGAATGGAACGAACCTCTGTGAAGAATCAATGGAAAGAAACACGCAGCCAGCACAGCACGTCAGACTCCGGTGATGTGTCCTGAAAAAGAACAGGTCACATGTTCTAGTATACTCTCATTTCTGAACCGGGTTTCAAAATTCAAACTGATGAAGCTCGGTTCAGACCAAAGCACGCATAAAATGCTGTAAACTAGCAAGGAGACCCGTGCAAATAGCGCGGGTAGCTAGATATTTGATATTTTTTATGTTACTGTTTCTATCTAAATTATTAGCCACTTTATTAGGTACGTATTATCTTTGTTCTACTTGAAACTAATCTAATTCAAATTAAATTTATAGAAAATAGTACCAACATCTATAAGGTCAAATTAGTTTCATTAAATCTATCATAAAATATATATTTATAGTGTATTTATTTGGTATTATGAAAATTAATATATTTTATTGTCCTGGTCGGTGAATAAAAATGTTCCACTTACGACAAAACTAAAGTGCTAAATAATTTTGAATGGATGCAATAACATTTGTATTCTACTCTAAAAGAAATTTACGCCAATATTATTGTTTGTGATGTCATTGTAATTGTTTTGTCCCAATATCCTAGAGGAAGGTAGCATCTATGTTTTTTTCCACCATAATACTTTGTGGTATATAATTTTTTAGAATACCTCACGTAGAAACATAATTTTGATATTTATTGAAAGTAATACAAAAATTAAGCTTTCAATAGAAATATATTTGTTGTTTGACTGGTAATGAATATTTTTGTCTGAAAGTTTTAGTTACGATTAAAGATTACTCTTATTTTTTTAAGAAGAAGATTTAGATGAGTGGCTTAATATACACTACTCTGAGATCATTAGAATTTAGTTTTTGAATATTAGTAAAAAAACTTAATGAGTAGTGGATGCATTATCTTTATTATTTTTCGTATCCAGCCTCTCCAATTGCTACAACAAATCTAAACATGCTCCCCTTGTTTTACGGCTGCTGCACCAATAAATTTGTTGTTATGCAAGCAAGGTATAGACCCTTGAGCTCGTTCCATTTGCTAAAATTACACCCAAGAAGCTCTGCCCACTACACTTTAGTCAATGAAGTTAGATGCTTCTCAGATGGTCCGCGACTTACTATACATACCTGATCGGGGGCTGAGTCAAAGAAAAGCTCGGTATTCTCTTCAGCGCGAACTCGACCCGACCCGGCCACCAGGTCGGATTCTTTTACCCAAGCCCGGCCCGATATGTGGTCAGGTCGGGTTAAACCATTTTTCATGTACAATTTTCGGGTTCGGCCATTTTTTTTTTGGGATTTTAGGTAAGAAAAGTCTAGCTCTATTCAACATATTGTTTCTTGTGGGTCGAAAATTTCTGTCCAAACTGGTCAACATATTGGTTGGATTGGGCATTTTGGATGTGTCGGGTCAGGTTCATTGGGTTGGACTGCCCATAATTATGTATAACCATGTCAAATATTGGTCCCGAGTTGGTTTCTTTGGATCATATCACCACTCTTTCCCTACAACATGTTATTTTCTCATATTCAATAGGAATATATTTTTATTTTTGACTGGTCATGAATAGTTTTGTATGAAAGTTTGGTTACGGTTAAAAATTTCTCTTTGTTTTCTATTAAGAAGAAGTTCTTGGTGAGTGGCTCAATGTATACTATTCTAGTATCATTAAAATTTATTTTTTGAATAATTCCAGTTGCTAGTGATGATGAGCATGCTGCAGTGGCAATGACTTGCTAGGATGCATCATGTTGATACTCTCGTACAACATGGCCGCATCACCAAATTTTCATTCATATGCTCCTAATGTCCATGTGCTGGTTATTGTCACATTCCCCAAGTTGAGCACTCTCAAGTACAATTGTTCTTCCCTTCAAAACCTTTTGCATGATTGATTGATGCTAGTTGTTGGCCAAGACAGTCTGTCTTTTCGGGCAACGATATATATATTTGCATACCCTGCCGCATGATTGATAATTTTTTCCTTTTGCTTATGCCTTTTATCCACAAAATTGCAAATTAAATTGTTTTCTAGAATTAATATACACCGATTACTATTGTTTACTTATTAAGAAAAACTAACGGTGGGTGAGTACCGCGAGTAGAGATTCATGGGAACACCCGTTTTGAGATTCGGCTAGGGGTGTAACACACAGTATAGATCCCATCCGTGAGACGAACGGTGGACAAATGAGTTTAGATAGGTTGGGGCCGCTTGGAAGCGTAACACCCTATGTTCTGTGCGCTGCTAGTTGTTGTATCCAGTCTGGTATCATCAACTGAGGGAGTCCTAAATCAGGATTCGATCATCCCCCACTTACACATTACTCTTCTATTCTACTTATAGTTGGGGTGGGGGGGGGGGGGGGGCGCTTAGGTGTGAACGCGATGCCCTAGGATAGGCACCGGGCGGCAAGTGGTGCCTACCGTCTGGGCATGGCCCAATTCTAAAAGGCAGATATGTTCTTGTTCGAGATTGTACCCCGAGGGATCCCGTGATATTCTGGGGTAAATTGGGATCCTTGTTTTGCCCTAAGTTTTTGCCCGGGGTCGCGGTTGCTCTTCTCCGTATTTGCCTAACACGATGGGAAGCGGCGGATGCTGGGGGCACCACACTATCCATCGCCAGTTGATGCGACGTGATCCCAGGGAGCCCTCCTCGCAGCGTGGTCACAGCGCCGTCTGTGGGCACGCCTCCCCTATAATCATGCAGTTTTATGGGGAAAGTACGTCATCCTCGAGCCCTGTTATGCTGCACCGAGATGATGTATTAAATGTGCCGCCAGGCTAACCGTTCTCCACGAAGGGATCACCCTACTTCTGAGGGACGTGTGACCTCCCCCGGTGCGGGGCCCTTCAATCCGAAGGGCTCCACGCGTGCGTTTCATTCTAGACCATTACCTGGTGGCAGGTCGGAATGGTCTTTGGGTCTATCTACCCCATATCTATCTAGGGCTAACGCGACTTATTCCTATGGCGCTGAGAAAAACCAATAGTACTATTTCCTAACGTTAATGGCCTAATGCATTAGATTTTGACTTGAATAGCACGTGGATGAAAGATTGATTTCCAGCATATTTTTTTTGAAAAGTCTTTGACGTTATAAGCTTGGTCTATCCTATTTTAATTTCTAATTTAGCTATTTACTAATTCTAATTTAGCTATTTACTAATATTCAGTATAGATTCTTTAAATTAATATGAACCGCTAGATCTTTTTAAAATCTAACCGTTTAAGTCCTTCTATTTATTAGGTTAACGTGGAAATTTCTCTTCGAGTTAGTCTAGACCGTTAGATCTTCATAAAATTTATTAAATCCTTCACTTTTTTAGATTAACCTGGGAATTTCTCTTCAAGTTAGTTTAGCCCGTTAGATCTTTATAAAATCTAACGGTGTACTCTCTCCATATAGGAAATAGAAAATTTTTAGGATAACAACACAGTCTCCAAAGCATAACTTTGATTACTTGTTTTTATAAAAATATTTGTTGAAAAGTGATATATATATAAAAGTGATTTTTAAGAAAAATCTATTTACATGGCTTTCACTTTTTCAAACTCAATAACTGAAAAGTTATTCATGATTTATATTTCCAATGGTTAACCCAAACCTTATCCAAAACGATATTCTTTTCCTATACGGAGGGAGTATATTTTTATCTTTTTTAATTAACGTGAGAATTTCTAAACTCTCTCGATAAACATTGTGGCTTCCTTTAATACTCTCTTATATGTACCTATTTCTAAACCGAGTAAGGTTTCCACCTTAATTTTTTGTTTGGTCTGTCTTGTGTCATTGACTTGTGGATCTTAGTCCATCCCATATGCAAGTCGGACAACTTCTCCGTCCACGACTCAATCACATAAATCCTTATACATTAAAATATGGACAACTATATGTATCTGATACCTATACCAACTTTGTCCGTAGCACGCATGGGGGCAGATTTGCAATCGGAATCCTAAGCGGAGCCCGAACAAAATCAATCTGAATCAAAACTGGAAGCTGGGCAATTAATCAATATCTCACACTATCGCCACACGGTTTGTAGATGTAGTGAGAGAGTAAAAAAATTGATGGTCTCATGTAGATCTAGGTAAAATTTAAATTACCCGCACTAATGCACAGGCACTATGCTAGTTAATATAATAAATAGATGTCAATTGATTTTCTAGTGGCCGCTGGTCACAGCAGCGCACCATCGGTGCCCTCAGCTTCGTAAAACTCTTATCCTATTTTGTAAACTAAACTACACATCAACATATTCCTATAGCTAGATAGCTAGGATGGAGTACACCTTACGAATTCTACGTCATGGAAATAATGGAGTCTTTTTTTTAGATTGGAAATAATAGAGTCCGAGTGTAATAAAACAATAGAGCCCAAGTCTAATAGGAAATAGGAAACATAAAATTTTAATCTAATATAGTTTTTTATGTGATATAGATTCTTTAGAATAATACATACCGTTAGATCTTCATAAAATCCAACGGTGCAAATCTTTCTCTTTTTTAGATTAACGTGGGAATTTCTAGATTCTCTCGGTGAACGTGGTGGCTTCTTTTAACACTATTGTATTAAGATAACTAGCAAGGTGGCCCGCGCAAATAGCGCGAGTAGCCAACTTGTTTTATGATAATATTTGGGATCCTTTTAATTTAAAATTAAATGTATTCAAGTGATTTTGTTCGTTGTTTCATTATCATTATTTTTTTCTTCTGAATAGCCTAGTTTAAGATATTGCCTTTTATCATATTATTTTATCACGCAAAACATGTACATGATAAAAGGAAATATCTAATGTATAAACATAGTTTAAATGCATAATTTCACTAAATTATATTATCTTGGAGTCACTATGGATCCTTAGTTTTTAGTTGTTTCATAGTTTTCTATTTGACTTACGTTTTTCTATAGTTTGGCAAAAGTCTTTACTTCTAAAATTATTTCGCTGACGTATACCAATGCCTCGTGCGTCCTCCCATAGTTAGGAAGCCTCTCTGCCTTCCACCAGTGATTTACCTATTGTATTCCGTTTCTCACATTTGCTCCATTAATATTTCTCTAGACTGGTGCCAAAAATTTAGGGCACAGCGAATGTCCTCAACTCCCCCATTGCACCTTGATGATTCTTTTTTAAAAAAAATTGCACCTTGATGATTCTACAAATAGTAATTCACTCTGGCACTTATATACTACGCACTTAATGTAATCGTTATAGGTGTGCCATCCTAAGATGCTTTTAGTTTACCCTTGTATCATAGAAAATCTATTCGTTATGTCATGAATCCACTAAGATCAATGGTGGAGATATTTATATTTTGACCTATTATTGTGGTAATTTATAAACCCATGAGCAAGTCTATTGGAAGTATTATATGGGGATGTTTGGATTTCATATTAAACTTAGCTCTGTTATTTGGATGCCAAATAAGAGGGTTAAATATGGGCTACTCCATATTGAGCCCATGGGCACCTAAGGATAAATTTGGTGCTCCTATTTTAGCCAATCCAGACACCCATGGATTGATTATTTTTCTTTTGTCCCATCATAATTTCAAATGGATAAAGAATGATATCTTATTATTTGGTCAAATTTCATCATTTATGGTACCTCTATTATTATATTCTTGATACCGATTTGATTATTTATCTTTTCTATTATTAAATTTCTCTTCAATTGAAGCTATACCTACATATGTTATTCTACACCTTAGATGTAGCTACACCTAAAATTACTGAAAAATTTTTAGTAATAACTACTACATATGATTGTTGACACTGTTTTACTATGTGGTTCACTAATACGACAACTCTGTTTAGTAATTTCAAGTGGGTTCATGGTAATAGATCAATTGTATTTTTATGGGACCTTTGTCTACTCCATATATAGGCATGGTAATGGACCATGGTTCTAATACCACCCTCAACATCAAACTCAATGCTTAATTATTTTTAGCTAAAAAATATATATAAAATTGTTATCGCCATAAATTAACACGGTTAATTAATGGGTCGTAAGAAAGTTGAGCTTGAAGCAGAAGTTTAAGAAGGCTTGTAAATCGGCTCCTGCGCGAGTATTTGGGCCATGTGGGCCATGTATCTTTAGACTTAGTTCAGATTGAGTTAGAGATAGAGTCCGATATGGACACATTAGTTTAGATTGTTTCCCAAGTCTCCGGACTATAAATATATACCTTATGTTATTCGTAAAAAAGGAGAACGTCATCACGTTTTGCAATAACAACTCTCGGCGCACCGCCACCCCTAATTCTAGGGTTTCATCCAAGTAAGCGTCATGCTGCCCTGATCGTTTCTTGCGATCAGGGCAGCGTTGTTCTTGCTTTTACCTTGGTATTACTCGTACTGAAGCGTTTTTTATGGCGAGTAGTGCTAGTTATCTTGATGTTCGTAGCATGATTTTTTAGTAGATCTATCATGTTCTTATTGTTTACCATCTACGAATATCATGTTCTCTCTATGCATCCATGCTTGATCTTAAGCTAATTCTCGTTGCAGAGGGTTAGTTGCGTAGGGTTAACACCTTGCTTCTTTTCTATCTAATAGATCCAATCTGTTACGGTTTGTTCTTATTTTATAAGGATTAGCTCAATATCTGCTAGGTTAGGCCCTGCAAACGGATTGGATGTTCCGGTGATGTAATAGATGCTTTATTTTAGCCTCAATAGGGATTGTTCCGGGAATCGGCTCTTGCTAGTTCTTAGGCCTCTGTTTTTTGTTATGGTTTAGTTATCTGTTATGTTCGCTAGGCCTAGTTACGTGTAGGATGTTCCGATCTAGCGTTGAAGCTTTTACTGTCGTGGATCAGATCAGCTAGATTTAATTGAAGCAAATTTTTCATAATTGTTTGCTTTATTCATCAATATCATGATAGATGTGGATCCAATCTGACATCGAGACTCGATCGGCTCTTTGAACGCCGATGCAAGAGTCGTCCCGGGGAGCCGACCACGGCTCGGACTTATGTTTCCACGTGTTTGTGTATACAGGCAAATCGTCGCAAGCACGTTCGCACCTTCCTGATCAGGTATACGTCAGGTGGCACGCCTTACATTCTCCGGAATCTTTGGCGTGTGCCGGATTGCGGGCCGTTGTCCGAGGAAGCAGTGCCTGCCAGCACCCCGGCGACCTCCCGGCTCTTCGTGTTGCCTGTCGCTACTCGCCGGTGGGTTTTGACTGACAACACATTCTGGCATGCCCGGTGGGACCTTCATCAACAACAACGCCCGCTGCAGAGATGGCTGGATCTCAAGACCAGGCTCCTATTCCGCCGGTCACCAAACCTATCACGTATGAAGAGCTGACTCTGGAACACAAGCAAAAATACGATGAGGTCAAAGCTCAGTTCGAAGCCGATCTCATCGGCTCTTTCGATAGGACCCGCAACCACGGCATCAGGTGGAAGGGGTTCTCACCAGAGAGCGCTCTCGACAACGTTGATCTGTCTGTGCCATCAGAGGAGCGCACCAGGGCTCTACGCCAGGAGATGAATTATATGGTGGCTCATACGCTTCATCGGCACTCAGAGAGCCTGGTGAACGAGCTTGAGCGCGTGGCACATCGCGTTGTCCAGGAGGTAATCAAGAACCAGTACTCCCCATCGGGACCAGTCCTGGGGAGTTACAGGGGGGAAGCTGCATTGCAATCTAGGCCGCCAGTACCGTACTCGCTCGCGGCAGCAGGATAGCAGAGTTCGCCGATCTACGTCGTCTACAAGATCGGCGGTGACCCCGGGGAGGGACAGTTCCTGAGCGAGCCGCCCAAAGAGATCTCGCACGGCTACACGTGCGTGTACATACCTGACAATATCAATCCAACACACACGGGACAGCTAGTGGGTACAGGAGCCTCAGGAGCAGACGCGGAGAAACAGGCATGGCTGGCAAAGTACGCTACCGGGCCGAGTGCTGAACCCTCGGCCCCAGGAGTTCTTAGCGTGGAGCAGGTCAGTGCAATACTGAGGGACCAGTTTGGCATCCTGCCCAAGAGAAAAGCGATCGGCTATTCTAAGCCATATCCAAGTGACTACGATTTGATCCCATTGCCACCCAAGTATTGGCTTCCGGAGTTCACCAAATTCAGCGGATTAGAAGGAGCCAGCTCCATTGAACATGTGAGCCGATACCTGACGCAGCTTGGGATGATCTCAGTATCGGATTCTCTGAGGGTCCGTTTCTTCTCCCAGTCTCTCACAGGTTCGGCCTTTGGATGGTATACATCACTGCCCCTAGATTCGATTCGTACTTGGAGGCATCTGGAGGACCAGTTTCACACCCAGTATCATTCAGAGGATGCTGAAGCCGGGATCGCCGACCTCGCCCAAGTCAGGCAGAAGCGAGGGGAAAGTGTCTCAGAGTACGTGCAGTGCTTCCGAGAGGTCAGATGCTACACGTCGCGCATAACAGAAAAGGAAGCGGTTGATCTGGCAGTTCTGGGACTCGTTAAGCCGATCAAGGATCTGGCTTTTCAGTTGGAATTCTCCTCGCTGGCACACATGGTGCAGAAGCTTACGGCGTATGAACACTACCAACCTGATCTATACCAGGAAAAGTTCAAGCGCCATGTCAATATGGCCCAAGCTGGCGATTCCGATGAGTCTGGCGAGGAACAAGAGGTGGCTGTGGCGGAGTGGACCCGGGGGGCAAACCCCGTCCCATGCAAGTGGATCAAACAGAAGGGGCTTGTGAAGGGCTTTGACTTTGACGTGGCCAAGGCAGAGCAGATATTCGATCTACTGCTCAAAGATAAGTAGTTGAGGCTCCCGGAAAATCACAAGCTACCAACGACACAAGAGCTGCAGGGGAGGCTGTACTGCAAGTGGCACCACTCGTTCACACATGCCACAAATGACTGCAAGGAGCTACGTCGGCAGATCCAATCGGCTATCGAGTAGGGCCGATTAATTCTGGCCCAACACATGATGAAAGTGGACAGTCAACCGTTCCCACAAGCTAACGTGGTGGAGCTGTCAGATTTCGGACCCAAGGGCCAGAATTTGGCATTCCAGATCAACATGGCAGGACCCATGCGCCGCCGTGACGAGCAGAGGAAAGAGGCCGCTTCTGGCAAATGACCCCAGGATAAACACGAGTTAGAACAGCAGCATGTTACTGGAGAAGAAGTGCGTCACATCCGCACTCAGCTCCCAATTTCCAATCGGCTTCTGGAAAAGTACCACTATCAGTACAAGTTGCACCGCCGATATGAATCAGAAGAGGAGGAGTATGAGCACCGCACAGGGAGGACACTGGGGAGACGCCAGGCTATACGAGACCACTGGCATTGCCCGTTCTTCAGGTACTGTTGGAACTCCGGCATGAGCCGATTGCCTACTATAGATGATTGCTTGGAGTGCATGCCTCGGGGACGCCAGCAAGGCGAGACATCAGTGTTCCAGCGCTTGGGGCCCAAGCCACGTCGTGACGACCATGTTGAGCGGCCGTCCAGAGACGATTTTGAGCTCGAAGAGGAAGACAAGTATCATCGTCCACGGTGGTGTCCTGACGGGCTCAGCCGCTCACAGAAGCGCCGAGTGCAGCGCCTACGCAATCTTGAGGAGGCGGAAGCAAGGTACCTTGACGTGTTGAGGAAAGCGCGTCCGGATCTTGCAGAGCAAGTCACGCGCCCGCAAAGGGTGGAAAGGCATCCTCCAAGGAGGGAGTGGTGCCCCAAGCAGCCAAGAGCCGATGACAAGCCATCGGCTGATGTGAACATGGTGTTCGTGCTCCCATCGGAGTTTCGGGCACCCCAACCGGAGGAATTGGCCATCGCGCAGCTGGATCTCGGCCCACAGCCGATCATCTTCGAGAAGCCTAAGGAGAAAAGCTACAAGCACCTGAAGGGATTGTATCTCAAGGGTCCCATCGATGGCAAACCTGTGAACAGGATGTTGGTCGACACTAGCGCCGCAGTCAACCTGATGCCGTACTCAGTGCTGCGCCGGTTGGGTCGTTCCACTGCTGATCTTATCAAGACCAATGTGATGCTCAATGATTTCAACGGTCAGCCGTCGGAGGCACAGGGTGTCCTCAATGTGGAGTTGACAGTTGGCCGCAAGACCATTCCAACATCGTTCTTCATCGTCAACAGTAAGAGTACATACACAGTGCTGCTTGGGAGGGATTGAATTCACGCAAATTGTTGTGTTCCTTCCACGATGCATCAGTGTTTGGTACAGTGTGATGGCGATGAAGTGGAGGTGGTCCGTGCAGATGATTCCAGCGAGGTTTCACTTGCAGACATGAACGCTTGGATGCGGAAGGGCAAGAGCCGATCTCAGGGATCGCGCTGGAAGACTGTGATCGGATTGAAGCGACAAAAAAACGAGCTGAGGCTGGTCTTATCCACTGGCCTCACAGAGTAGACACATCCTGGCAAGCTACGGAATCCACCAAGGTTAGAGAGGCCGGTCCCAGCGACCGGCCCCAAAAAATGAGTGATATAGATTTGGGGTTAAAATTGTTACATTATGTACAAACAATGGCCGTTGCTGAGCATTCAGTTTTGAATAATAACGGAAATGTGGGAACGGCCAGCCCGTGCGGTTGGCCGGAAATTTTTTCTTGTTATCTCCCTGTGTTTGCTGTCGATGTCGATCTTTCAAACGGCGGCAAGTTAGGGTACGGGTTTACGTCTGCTGACGATTTGGAGGAAGTCGATATCGGTCCCGGGGATAAGCCGCGACCGACATTTATTAGCAAAAAGTTAGACCCGATCTTCCGTGAGCAAATGATAGCACTGTTGAAGGAGTACCAGGACTATTTTGCATGGGATTATACTGAGATGCCCGGCCTAGATAGAAACATCGTCGAGCATCGGCTCCCGCTTAAGAAGGGGTTCGGACGTTTCAGCAACCAGCACGTTAGATGAAGGCCGAAGTCCTAGAGGAGGTTAAGAAAGATGTGCAAAAGATGCTGGATGCAGGCTTCATCAGGCCATGTCGGTATGCTGAGAGGATCTCTAGCGTGGTCCCTGTCCAAAAGAAAGATGGCCGATGGCGAGTTTGCGTGGATTTTAGAGACCTCAACAGAGCAACGCCAAAAGATGAGTAGCCGATGCCTGTTGCGGAAACATTGATCAACACAGCGGCTGGTCATAAGATGATGAGTTTTATGGATGGTAATGCCGGCTACAACCAGATTTTTATGGCCCCAGAGGATGTACACAAGACCGCGTTCAGAGTACTAGGTGCGGTCGGGTTGTTCGAGTACTTGGTCATGACCTTTGGATTGAAAAATTCCGGTGCAACGTATCAGCGTGCCATGAATTATATTTTTCATGATCTCATTGGCAAGTTGGTAGAGATCTACATTGATGATGTCGTGGTCAAGTCCACATCGGCTGGGGGACATCTGGAAGATTTGCGTCAGGTCTTGGAGCGGACTCGAAGGTTTGGGCTTAGAATGAACCCATAGAAGTGCGCCTTTGTTGTCTCAGCCGGTCAGTTCTTAGGATTTCTGGTGCACGAGCGAGGAATCGAGATCGGCTTGAAAAGTCAAGAAGCTGTAAGGACAATGAGACCACCTACTACGAAGAAAGATTTGCAGAAGCTCATCGGCAAAATCAACTTTGTCAGACGATTTATCTCCAATCTGTCTGGACGCATCGAGCCGTTCATGGGTTTGGTCAAAATCAAGTCTGATGTTGAGTTTCACTGGGGGGGGCAGAGCAACAGAAGGCTTTCGATGAAATCAAGGAATATCTATCGAGGCCTCCAGTGTTGATTCCACCCCAGCAAGATAGGCCTTTCTATGTGTACCTGTCCGTGGGTGACACTTCCATTGCTTCGGTATTGGTTCAGAAGCACGACGGCCAGGAGAGAGTGGTTTTCTACCTCAGTAGGCGCATGTTAGACGCCGAGACCAGGTACCTTGAGATCGAGAAGCTTTGCCTCTGTTTATTCTTTACATGCACAAAGCTTCGTCATATTTTGCTCTCGGCGGAAATGATTGTCATCTGCAAATCGGATGTCATAAAGTATATGCTATTGGCTCCAGTTCTGAAAGGCCGGCTCGGGAAGTGGATGTTTGCATTGTCGGAGTTCGATATCCAATATCAGCCTGCGAAGGCAGTCAAAGGACAGGCACTGGCGGATCTCGTGGCAGAGAGGGTTAGCACCGATATAGCTGCACTGTTTATACGCGCTTGGGCCATGTTTTTTGACGGATCGGCATGCGATGATGGATGCTGCGTGGGAATCTTGTTGGTGTCACCTCGAGGGGTGACTTATTCTTTTTCCATCAGGATGACTGCTCCATGCACCAATAATTTAGTAGAATATGAAGTTGTGCGCAGAGGGATGGAATTACTCCTGGAAGCTGGTGCAGAGGCAGTGGAAATATTTGGGGATTCGAAATTGGTGATTTCTCAGCTCACAGAAGAATATAAATGTGAGAGTGAGGCTCTTTTCTCAATATGGATGCAATGCCGTGAGTTGATGTCACAATTCAGGTACATTAATTTCCACTGGATACGAAGAACTCTAAACAATGAAGCCAATGATTTGGCACAGATGGCTTCCGGTTACAAGGAAACAGCCGATGGGGTTGATGTGGAAGTTCAGTTTCTAGAACCTGGAGACTGGAGAGCCGATATCTTCAATTATTTGAAGGATTCAGCTCGGGGGGGCACTCAGAAGGATAAGACTCAAAGCTATGAATTATGTTCTGATTGGGGACGACATGTTCTACAGGACTTTGGAAGGACTGCTGCTTAAATGTCTGGGACCTGTAGAGTCGAATCGGCTCTTGCATGAGATTCATGAAGGAGCCTGCGGTACTCATCAATCGGCTCATAAGATGAAATGGCTGATTAGACGATCGGGATATTACTGGCCTACCATGCTTGAGGATTGCTTTAAATATTACAAGGGATGTTAGGCATGTCAAAGGTTCGGCAAGATTCATATGGTACCGGCATCAGTAATGAATCCTATTATTAAGCCATGGCCGTTCAGGGGTTGGGCTATGGATATGATCGGCTAGATTAACCCACCGTCTAGCAAGGGCCACCAATGGGTGTTAGCTGTTACAGATTATTTCACGAAATGGGTATAGGCGGTACCCATAAAATCGGTGGCATCAAGAGATGTGATCAGTTTTGTTAAAGAGCACATCATCCATAGGTTTGGGATTCCTCAGACCATTACGACCGATGGAGGATCGGTCTTTATATCGGAGGAATTTAGGAAATTCGCTGATGACACGGGGTTCAAGCTGATCAGATCATCCCCATATTATGCCCAGGCTAATGGGCAGGCTGAAGCTTCCAACCAGAGCCTTATCAAGTTGATCAAAAGGAAGATCGATAAATATCCTAGGCGCTGGCATGAGGTGTTGTCAGAGGTTTTGTGGGCATATCGTATTTCGTGTCATGGATCCATCAAGACGTCACCATATCATTTAGTTTACGGTCAAGACGATGTGTTGCCATGGATCACGGCTGGATCAAGGCGTGTTGAGTTCCAGAATGATCTGACGACTGAAGAATATGCGGCCTTGATGAGTGACAACGTGGAAGACCTTACAGAGCTGAGACTTTGGTCACTTGATAAAATTAAGAAAAACAAGGCTAAAGTTGCTCGTGCATACAACAAAAAGGTCAGGCCGAAAGAATTCCAGGTTGGAGACCTAGTTTGGGAGGCAGTATTACCATTGGGAACCAAGGATAGAAAATATGGCAAGTGGTCTCCAACTTGGCACGGACCGTACAAGGTTGATCAGGTTTTGCCTGGAAATGCTTACATGCTTGAGGAGTTGGATGGTGTCAAGTTTCCTGTGGCTGTCAATGGCCAACACCTCAAGAAATATTTCCCGAGCATGTGGGAGGGCGAATGACAAAAGCCGATGAAATCCATCTGGCTGAATCATGAGAGGCCAACACGTTGAGTTGGCCAGTAAAAAAAAAGAGAAAAGGCCAACACGTTGAGTTGGCCAGTAAAAAAAAGAGAGAGAGATAATATATAAGAAGCGAGACAGCCGATGTGTGACCATCGACTTAAGATGTTTTAAACAGTTACAAGTTTCAGGTTAACAGGCAATACTAAATATTTCTTGAGCCTATCTATTAGTTCAAGAATTCTTCTATGGCATGGATGGCTTCTGTGCGGACGGCGTCTGCTCGTGCAATGATTGCTTCGTCATCCTTGTCATCGCCTGTTACTATATGCCTACTCAAGGTGCTTATCTCTGCAAACTCTGCTTGTATCTGCTCGGCTATTTCCTGGGTTTCTTGCCTGGACTTTGCAATAGAAGCTTCCTTGGCCTGGATGTGTTTCTTGGTTGTGCGAACCTTTTCTTCGAGTTCTGTCAATTCTTGCTTCAGGAGATCGAGTCGGTTCATGTTGGCAGACACGTCAGCTTTGATATCTAGAGTTGCCTTCTTCTGGTTGAGGGCCTTGCACTTTTGATCAATGTCAGCTTTCAAAGAGACTTGAGAACGACGTGCTTCTATTCTTTGTTGTGCTCTATTCACTTCTACCCAGAAGAATGGAAGATTGCTGGCTGGCCAAAGCTTGATTTGCAGCGGCTCCAGGAGTTGGGATTCTATTTGCTCGAAGATGTTCTTTATTTCGCTGGAATCACCAACTAGAGCAGTAATTGGAGTAGAGAGAAGACGCTTGATATTCTGAAGCTGATTTGTAATTGTAATCGGCTGCTGTGGTGATTGCATTTCTGCATCCGGTGCATTCAGACCCATTGATACTGGGTCAAAGGAGAGCAGGTCTGAAATATTGAAGCCCTGCCGATATGATGAAGATTAGTTAGGAGCGAAGTGCATTAATAAAGTGATCAGCTGACTTAAATCGGCTCATAAGTTACCTATTCTGAACAAGAAGTGATGATCGGTTTAAGTGCGACCGATCTAGTTGGTTTGGAGGTGACAACAGGGGCTTTGATTGTGTCAGCTTTTTCGTCATACACATCCGTCAGAGCATTGGAAGTTTCAGTTGCTCCAGTGTTAGCTTCATAAATGATGACTTCGTGTTGTACTGGGCTGCTAGTGTTCAGGATGTCTTCAGCTGCGTCCTGGACATAGAATTACAGTCAACCAGAATACATATATACGCAGTACAGAAGAGGTTTTAGAAAGATGAGTTACCTGGTTGGTGTTAGACTCTGATTGACTCGGGGAAGCTTGTGCTGATTTCTTGATGACTCGCCTCGTGATCATCTTCCTTTTCTTAGTTGGGACTCGGGGGGGCAACACTTGCAGAGGTTTGTCTTCGTTTAGAAGCCGACTGGAGTAAGTCTGGCTGAGCAGCCATTATTACTTTCTTCATTGATGGTGATCTCTTGCAAAAGAGGACATCAGGAGCGGTTGGAAGAAAGTGGAATGGTTTCCCGTTATTGGCTACAGGTTCTGGACCATCTTGTTGCTGCAAACAGAGTGAGCAAGGTTAGTCAAGGAAAGCTATAGAGGGCTTGGAAAGAATAAGAGCATAGGTTCAGTATCTCTTCCTCGGGGATTGTATATATTCAGGATCAATTTGCTGTAGTCGAGGACTTAAAGCTTTTCTGAAAACATGAGTTTTCCACATTCCCCACCATGTGCAGGAGCCGATTGATGAGGGAGTGAAGGACAGATTGGCTGGTATTGGAATGTGGAGGTTGTCAAACATGTTGTAGCATCTTGAACTGGTGAGACCATCAGGCAGATCGGCTCTACTCTCCACCAAGTGGTGAATATGGAAGTGGGGAGGGACTTGTCCTAAGCCAAATTGCCGAGCTGCTATGACTGGTTGATAGGTTTCATAGCCTGGTTTGATAATTTTGTTGGAAGTACTCATGCCAACAGGGAGAAAGCTAGGTCGAATCATCAAGGAATATAGATGCCGAGTGCTGTCGTCATCGGCAAAACTATCCAGTCTAAAGGCGGTTGGGTTATCAAAAGCTTCAGATTCAGTGAATGGAAAATAAAAGGGATTCTCTAGACCTTTGTAGAAAATTCTGAACTAGTTTGCTGCATCTGTTGGATTTAGTTTGCTGCCAGGGAGGCTGAATAAGGCTTGGCCATAGCTAGTGCATCTAATTAACTTGCCGTTTTCGTCGGGAAGGAGTTCTTGGTTAGGCTTTGAAAGTTTGGGATCTGATGCTGAAAGTAAAGTTGTGCCCATAACTGAATAAACCACCAAGGGCCTCCAGTTTTGAGTTTCTTTTGATTAAGCAAGTTGATTCTTATCAGGTGGAGACATCTGTATGTTTCTCCAAGGAAAAGTTTGCCTAGGCCGGTGCGGTTGCCATGGGCTAGGTGGTAGGCCAAAGGAAGCTGATTTCGTGTGGGCCATGTATCTTTGGTGGCGTGGGCCATGATCGGAATCTTTGGCGTGTGCCGGATTGTGGGCCGTTGTCCGAGGAAGCAGTGCCTGCCAGCGCCCCGGCGACCTCCCGGCTCTTCGTGTTGCCTGTCGCTACTCGCCGGTGGGTTTTAACCGACAACAATAATATGAGCCCCAATTCTAGCCCGATCCTTAAAATGTCTAGGCTAAATTTTAGACTCTTTACCATCCTACCTATATACCACCCTCATCCTACCTTTTGATCTTTGTGCAAGTAAGATTCCCCACTTTCTTCTCTCTATATGATGTTTTTCAATATGAGCCCCAATTCTGGCCTGATCCTTAAAATGTCTAGACTAAATTTTAGACTCTTTACCATCCTACCTATATGGCACCCTCGTACCACCTTTTGATCTTTGTGCAAGCAAGATTCCCCACTTTCTTCTCTCTCTATATGCTGTTTTTCTTCATTCTCTCTCTCTCGCCACAAAGTGTAGCGTCTCGATCATTAATGGGTCGAAATTGAGTTGTTTATCAATCACCAATGAAATCAATATCTCACTATAGCTCGAACCCACATGCATATGTAATCGAGATCAATAGTGACGATACGAACACACCATTCACCAGGCTCACATTATCAGTTGAGTTGAGCGATCGCATGCTGTCCATGTTCAGCGTTGCATGCATTGCAGGAGAGGCAAACACATGATTGTATTAAGTTGTGTTTAATTTGCATGGAGGGTGCCGTTACTTTTTCCTTTTGTTGTACTGATATGAATCATTGAATCTGCCTTGCTTGCTGTGTCCAAATGCTTCCAGTCAACTCCGATGATCACCAATGCAAACGGCAGCAAGCAACTATCTGCCAACCCGAGATCCTAAATCCTGACAGGCCACCTGTAACTTGAACCGAGCAATCATAACTCTCACGGATAAGCTCATATTATGGATGTACCGAGCTCCCTCCTTGCCCCAGCGAACACTGTCACGGGAGGGAACCTATTTGCCATATGATGGTAAGCGCAACATAAGTATATATGGATGCGTGAACTCTGAAAAGGACATCAAGGCGAAATGAACAGTCTACTGGTGGACGGGCAAGCAGGAGTGCAAATTTTCTAATTCCAAATTTTGATATTTTACCAATCGTGTTCATTATGAACTCTTAGGGCATGTACTAATTTTTTTTAATATTTTAATTCCAAAATTAGCTATTTATTGATCGTATTTGATACGGACTCTTGAGTTAGTTTAGGCCGTTAGATCTTCATAGAATCCAACGGTGCAAATCTTTTTTTTAGATTAACGTGAAAATTTTTAGACCCTCTCGACGAACGTGGTGGCTTCTTTTAACACTCACGTATTAATATAATAGATAGATTGTGTCAAGTTTAGTGGCGATAAACATCCGCCTTTTTCACAGCACCGTATGTTAAATTATTAACAAACTAAAATTCAAACATGCTTCTACTACCATAAAACAGAGCAGTGCACAGTGTTTGTGTTTGATAGCAACAAACAGTATAAAAACGCAGCATGTATGTGTGTAACTTTTGCCTTTTGAATGAAAGAGCGAGATAACTTAAACAACACAGGGGTGGTGCTGCCATTGGGCGCGGCGGAATCTGCTGCATGCCCGCCCCTTTGTTTGGCCGCCGCCTCCTCCTCCTCCAGCTTTCTCCGAGATACGCGATGCCCAGGCGAGGAGCGCCGTTGGGCACGGCAGAATCTTGCAAAAGCGGCCGCACGCTCCCCGGCGGCGGCCGGCCGCCCGGGAAAGATGGCGGCCGGCTTTACCCGGGACGGAGCCGGGGGATGGCCGCTCGCCTTTTCCTCCGGCGTGGATCGCATGGGGTGGGTGGCTGGGGGTTTGGGGTGTATTCTAGTCGGATTCTGCTCGCGAGTCCCCAGGTTGATTGGCTTGCTGCTGTTTGGGTTAAGGGGCGAAAGCGAGCTGATTTGGCTGCTCGCTTTGAAGATGAGATTTTTCCTTCTTTCCACGGATGCATGGGAACGGATGCGGCAACTGCTCTTTCTCTCTGTTTTTCTTTTTCTTAAAAACGGATCTCACCAGAGTCGAGGCACGAGTTTCAGAGTACGAGTAACGTTGAGAGTGGTGGCCTGGACGCGCTCCAGGAAGGAGAATCATCAGGAGTTTTGGACTAGGCCCATTTGGTCCCTATATGGGCCAAAACTAGCTGGTTGGGATCCTTCAATTGTGAGTTTTGGCGACACGACTGATGACGACCGCTCGCAGAGAAAATAGAGCCTCGTTGATTGGATCCGAATTTTACCAAATTAAACTTCCTAAAAAACAAGTTAAAATTAAAATATGCTAATAAAATTTAGCTACAAATTAATTTATGTTTAAAGTTGGCACTTCAATATTTATGGCGAAATCAATGGTAAGGTATTAGAAACTTCTTGAACTAGGAAAAAAAGTATTCGTTGCCATATTGTGGCACTAAACCAAATAAATATCTAAAAGTCGGTACTTCAATATTTGTGGCCAAAACAATGGCAAGATATTATAAACCTCTTAAATCTTATAAAGAAAAAATATTGGTTGCCATATTATGGCACTAAACCAAATGAATACATCAATTTCTTGCTAACACTTTAGCATGTCCTGATTTTATTAAGCCAATAACTTGGCAAAAATTAACATCCAACTAATCAGGCCTATAAGTCTATAAATATTCCCTTTGGTGTTGTGTCGTCACATCACATGTGAGTCTTGACAACCTATAAAATACTTGCCGGCCTTGGAACATGAGAACCCATCAGTCTTGGTCATAACATTTTCTAAGCCACGCTCGGAATTCCTATCTATCTTCAGTATATAGTTTGTCTTTACCTCTTATTAGAAGTTTATTCAATTTATATTCTAGTTAACATCTACATGTCTTGATAGAGGCAAAATAGATAGGACATAGGTGACCAACATATATTAGATATATACCTATTGTGAAAAGTTTGGATTAGAATTTAATTTAATTTTATCTATAATCATTTTTCAATTCTTATCGGTAGTATATCAAACATCAAAATTTATTAAAATTTCATGTATCCAAGATAAGTCATATTCCTAAAAAATTGATAATTATTCCTTCTTTGTCCATATATGCTTATTTTCTTGGTGGAATCAAGGACCTAATACATTCAAACTTCAACAAGTTACCTCTTGTTAGCAGTTGTTGGTCGAAAACTATTTTGATGATAAACTGTATATATACACTATTGACTTAATTGTTATTGCCTACTTACAAAAGTGAGAGAATTCAACCCCCATTGTGTACTGAATATACTTAGTTGCTACAGATTTTATACTTCGATGTTATGCTTATGTACATAATATTTTAGTTTAAGATGGAATGAACATTGTTGTAATGCAATAGAGGTGTGTAGCGAAAATGGCCTCTCATGCCATATTTCAATATAATGTTTTGGCGATTGATGACACACACAACACTTGGACTAATGTGATTGTTAAGATGACTATTCTCAGGCTTTTAGGTTCAAGTGATGACAAAGAGAAGAGAGGCGTAGCAAGGCCCGAAGGGCCGCCCCTACAGTTCCGCCCCTACAAGGATTGAGGCATTTTGCTATCATCGATTAAACCGACGTAGGGCAAAATGAACTCACCGGTGCAATCACAGAGAAGGTCTGCGGGCTAGGGTTTTACACCGGATGAACCGACGCTACGAAAGTTATATACGTCGGTGCATTGTCAGATGAAGACCGAGGAAAATACCTACACCGGTTGAACCGACGATGCATCGGTCAATTGCATCGGTTCAGTTGTCCAGAGAGGTGGTTTTTGGAGGAACGTGAAGAAGTTACACTCACCGGTTAAACCGACGCTAATATTACATACACCGGTTGATTACATCGGTTAAACCGGCGATACACCGGTTGATGGCTAACGGCTAGTTTTTCAAATAGCAGTTTACATACACCGGTTGAACCGATGATGGCTTTTGGGGTACGTCGGATTAACCGGCGTTACGCAGTTTTCTGGCAGTTTTTCTCCAACGGCTATATTTGCTTATGCTGCCTATATATACCCCCAAGGCCGGGTCATTTGATCGTGCTGGAGTTGCTGGACATCCCACACACACCCAAGAACATCTCCAACCATCATAGAGCTTCATTGTACATCATATAGGCTTAAGCACACTTGTGAGAGTGCTTAGTGCTTGTAATAGGGATTAGTTCTTGCGAGAGCTCCCTTGAGGAAAGTCTTGCTATGGCAAGCAACTTGTGATCCGTCGTGTGACCCTCCGTCTTGGTGTGGAGTGGCAACGACACTTTGTGCGGGGGAAGAGGAGGCCCCCTCCTTGGTGGAGAAGCTCCGTAGTGGATTATGGCCGGGTGACCGAGAGAGATGGTGGCGGTGCACGAGACTTGGTGTCTTAGGGGCACTTGCCTTTGCTTGCCGGCATCGCCTTGGTGGTGTAGTGCAAGACGGTGATCGGAAGAGCCTCGGTGTCCCGTGGACGTAGGCGTTTGTGCCGAACCACGTTACATGACCGTGTCTACTCGGGAGTTTGCATCCCTCTTGCACTTACCTCTTTACTTACCGCATTACGTTTCCGCATTTACTCTATCTTGCGTACCTTTACTTTCCTAGTTAGTTTGATTAGGATTGGCTAGGTTGCAAGTCTTTTAGGGGTAAGTAGAGAGTAGCATAGATAAACCTTAGTCATAACTAGCATGTATAGAACGTGTTAGGTTTATCTTATGCAAGTAGTTTGAGCCCTAGGTTAAAAAGCGATTAGCGACCCTATTCACCCCCTCCCCCTCTAGGGTCGGACACCCCGGTGATCCTTACAAGGTGATAAGAGACTTGGTTAGACATGTTAACTCATTAGCACTGTGAATCCAAGCATTCAATGAGATTGTCGAACGCCAGCATTCAATGAGATTGCCGAAAGGAAGTGCTTTCCTACAAAAGTTGGTATAATGCTTTATATATGATTTTGGAATAAATATTATGAAGGGATTGATTTACTACTAAATACAAACATCAACATATTGACCTATTATTTGGTATTCTTTTTCTGGAAATATTGCACAAGATAGGAAGATTTCTACATGTGAATGAATTCTTGTGGCTGGTCAACTTCATCTTTTACCCATCTAACATTATTATTTGATATTGCTTTCCCTTTCGTCCTAATGGCCTGCTTCTCATGGTTTGCATATTTCTGACATGGTGCATTTTCTCACGATTATGAGCCCCTTTTTTCACTACCAAGTTATGCTTGCGGTTGGGGTTGTTGTTTTGGAGCTTTGCTGGTAGAGGCGTGTGAGCTCACATGAGAGATAGAATCTGGTGAAAAATGTGGTACACTTTTTGTTAGATCATCCTGCACAATCCGAGTGATTTTTGTGTCAGTTATCAATTTATTTTAGCTTATTTTTCGCTCATATATCGGATTTATTTTATTTGCTATATCTAATATTTTCTCCTTTCTTGGTTATTGATAGTGTCTCAAAACTAGATTGGTCTAGAAAAGTGATTGAAAATTTAATACAAAATAAACTAGTTGATAGGTCGGTATTTCTATTTGATTAAAGAGTGTGTGGTGCGTGATTAATTAGTATATCAAACTTGACATGCACTATCCTCTAAAACTGTGATTCCATTTTTCAAATACGTTTAAACCACTATATTGTTTGGAATAAATACGAAAAAATAAGATCCAATATGAGTGTATTTTCTCTTTTAAATAAAAATCAATAGTAAGAATGTACAATATTTTTTATATATTAATTAAATATTTTATTTATAGTAGCTCAACATTTCCTAATAGAATTTTGGACTAGTTTCTGTGAGATTTGAATCAGGTTTCAAAGAAAAAAATGTTGAAAGTAGTTTTTATAGGATGCGTAGAAAGATTTTTTTTTCACTCCTTTTGATTTTGAAACAAACCATTCTTCTCACTGTTCCTCCCGAGTCCCGAGATAGATTTTTTTCAGTAAGCCTTAGACTTTGCCTGTGTTCGTGGCTATGGGACTGTGTTTTTGTCCGCGGGCCAAGATGGGCTGTAGGAAGTTAGAAGATACTTGGGCCATCATTTATTCATGAGTAAAATTCACGAAGGTCCCTAAACTTGACACGAGGTGTCACTGCGTCCCCGAACTTCCAAAACATGCTAGGCATGTTGCAGTATGTGTTTTCTGCTGCTGCAAAGGTGAAACCATGCCATGCATATATCAAGTCAAAACAGCTTGATTTCTTCCTTTGTTTATGTGGTTTTTCTTGATTGGTGGCTAGCTTTTTCCTAACAATTTGATTGTGTGTGTATTGCAGCCAGGGTACTGATGACTGAGGAAGAATTTTGGACCGACTAGGCCTTGCCACATCAGGGAATCAGGGAAGCATACAAAAGACTGAAGCTTGAAGGGAAGATACCTAGACGATCTGTTCCTAGGCTCTTCTGTTAGAGAAGCCATGTAACTGCAAGTATCATACTACATTGGGGGGAAAAATGCTGTGTATAAAGTAAAGCTAGGATTATTAGCTAAGTGTACTGTATTTTGACCATCGAACAAATTATATGTACCATTCAGGTGTATTTAAATATCATTCATGTTTGAAGTCCAAAAGAAGCAGAGGTATAGCTTGCTACATATGCCAGGTGCATTTGACTTCTTGTATTGTTGCATTAAATCTGTTCTTGAAATATGCCTGGAAACAACAATTTGAACCGCAACTCTGTGCACCCAGAAAATAGCAATTCTGACCCCATATCTGAAATACCACATACACTTGATCTCCTCGATAATCTGTAATTTAGGGAAGAGTAAAAACAAATCGATACCTCTTTGTGGACAGGTAAATAGAATCAGAAGCACACAAAGCAAATAGAGGCGAATATTTGTACCATAAATGTCATCTCCAATTTTTTGAGAGGACATATTTAGAGCATACATATCATCTCCATTTGTTCCGAGAGGACAAATGTAGGCCATAAATATCATCTCTAATTGTTCTGAGAGGATATATGTAGATCATAAACTTCATCTCTAAAGGTTTTGAGAGGACTGATCTAAAGCATATGTACATGTGACTCGGTTTTGCACAATTGAGATCACAAAAGAACAGTGGCCTTTACAAAAGGTGTGGGTTTCCCTTGTATTCACAAAAGATGAGATGTCTTCACATCAAGCTTGCTTCCTGCTTCTTGTGGCCCTAGGTTGTGCAGCCTTGCCTTCCTTGGGATCTTTCCTCTTCCTTGCAGCAGTCTTCCCTTCTTTGGTAGCTGTTGTTAGAGCAGCTGGCCTTGGCACTGATTGGTTTGAGCTGATGAAGTTGGAGTGAGGCAGAGGCCCAGCATGCAGAATGGAGTAGCCTGACTGCGCACCCTGCAAGAAAAATGTTGTTAGTAATTGATGGAGCTCGAATGAGGTTGCAAAATTTAGAATTGACCAGGTTTACCTGTTCCATCATTCTCATGAGCATGGTGGATGTCATCTGTGAAAGTAACATAGCAGGCTGACTATCTTGATGGCTATCTTGTGTTAACACAGTAGGCTGACTTGCATTGGCAGTCATTGGGATCTCTTCATGCAACTGGACATCATATGGAGGCACATCCACATTGTCATTGTGAAAAGACTCTTCTTCGGCAATAGGAGGCACATCAGGAACAATGTCATGAGGCCTTAATCCCTTCTGTTTCAAGGAACAACCTTTTGCATTGTGGTTTTCACCCTTACAATATCCACATCTTATGATCACTCCATGTATGCTCATCTTTGTTCCATGTGTTCCCTTAACTTCATATGGTTGCTTTCTCCTAGATTTACGTGATCTTCCCACTTTCTTCTTATATACAGGAGGCAACACTTGAGGACCATTCACTTTCTCCCAGGTGGCCATATCTTTACATGGGAAGATAATTGATTCATATGCTCTATTGAAAGTGTCAACTGAATAACATTCATGCACAGCACTCTCTGGTGGAATCCTTTCATGCCTCAGGCATGAGATTGCATGTTGACAGGGAATGCCTGCTAGCTGCCACCTTCTGCACTCACATTCCTTTTTGAAGATATCTACAATGTATTGCTTTTCTCTCTCACCCACTTGAAATATCCCTTTTCCAGCAGGAACTGCATAACAAACATTAGCATACTCTGCATTTTTTTCAACTTTTTTCCTAATCTTAGGACAAATGGTGCCTACAAATTTCACTGCTTCCAGTTGTTTGCTGTAGTACCTGGTCATCAATTGTTGTTTGATCCTTTGCAGCATACTCAGGATAGGCATCTCTCTAGCCTCTAAAATATATTTGTTGAAAACCTCACAACTGTTGTTCAAGAGCAGATCACACTTAGGGAATTCAGAAAAAAAATGCTCTTACCCAAGTCTTAGGTGGCATCTTTTCCAACCACTCAAATGCTTGCTGATCAATTTCCTTCATTTTGTCCATATTGTGATTCCACCTTGGCACAGTGCTTGATCTTGCACAAGTCCATAGTTGGTTCTTCAAAACGTTACCCTTAAATCCTGCATCTCTAAAATTGGACCACAAATGCCTCACACAAAACCTGTGCTCCGAGTCAGGAAATACTTGCTCAACTACTGGAATAAGACCCTGCAAAAACATCACAAAAAAATATAAGTGACAGTCATTTACAAGTGACAACCATGGATAAGTGACAGCCATTTACAAGTGCCTACAACTTACCTTTTGTTTATCAGTCATGACAGTCCATGGAAAAGTATTGTCAATTCCCAAATCGTCCTTCAGAGTTTGCAAGAACCACTTCCATGTGTCCAATGACTCAACTTCAACCACTGTTGGCACTCCTTAAGTACCCGTTTTATCCCTTATTTATCCTTGATAATGGCATGAATTTAATATCAAAATCACTAACCATCCTAACCCCGGCCTAATTATTGGTCATTTTCACGTTTGCACATATATTTTGGAGGAACTTCGTTTTTGCAGGTTTTTGGCCTATTTTAGAGCATGAAATGACGAGGCCCGTGATCGAGTGCTAACACGGAGAAAGACGAGGGCCAAAGCCCAGAGGGAGGACCAAAGCCCATGTTGATTCGAAGCCCATTCACGCACATCCATCCTCCAAGAGAGCCCAAAGGACCGAGCCCACAAAGATGAGATCAAGATACTTCGGGATTAAGCTAAGCAAATGAAGATTTAAGGAAGTATTCCCTATCCTATCCTTTCCTCGAAGATATCTCCAAGATAACGTCGTCCAAAGGGGTGCAATCATGAAGGACAGAAACTCTAGAAGATGCGAGGAGTCTACACGCGAAAGATGAGACCGATGCGAGCCCGAAAGGGGGTAGGCCGGCCGGCCTAGGCCCATGGGGCCGGCCCATGGGGCCGGCCTAGCCCCTTTCTGAGGCGGTTCGGCCTCCCCTTCGACCGGTGGCTTCCTCGGCTTATAAATAGCTCGCACCTTATTCAACTCGAAGGATCCATCCACCCAGAACTCGACGAAAACTTAGAGCCAAGACCGGAGGGAGACGATGGCCGCCGCAAGTTTTCGAAGTTGTCTAGGAGATGGCTTAGGCCACCCCTAGCCGCCATGGCCTCCCTGCGAGGTTGTGCCATGGTGGAGTTCATGAGCTAGTTGGAGTCGTCAATGGTATGTACTCGGTGGTGACGATCCAAACGAATCTATTATGTGAGTAATGATAATCATGTCTTCCGAATCTATTAGCGATCATGTTCTCTCTTTCGATTTCGTTCTTTTCTTTGGGTTTGCTTCATCTTAGATCTATTATCGATATAGATCGCTTAGCATGATCTTGTAGTCATGGTGGCTAGAGGTTCATGGCGGAACTACCAAAGGGGGTTCGACTTGCTTCAGGGTACTTTTGTCGAAAGGGGTGGCGTCGTGACAGGACGTTGCCACTAAGTAGGTGGGGTATCGAGGGATCGGATTGGAAATTTTGAGTTTAAAGATACTTTTGATTGAGATGCATGATTTATTTGCTCGTTAGTTTGAACTAAAACTAGATGACGATAGGCCTAGTCATGTCTTTGGTTTTGCTATGATTAAGCCTATGTTCATGGATGAGATCAACCTTTACACATCACTCATATCTGTTAAAGGTTTACCCTTTATATGCAATCAATGCTTCATGTTAGGATAGATCCGTTAGATTAGATGGAAAATCTTAGGTAGTTCTTTGTCGATCCACGGATTGATAAACCTTGGGGGAATACTCTAAGGGAAAAGCTACACGAACCGTGTGCTTGCGGTATACAAATCGGGGGCGCTAATGAGCGTCAATAACCACACCCATTGCTATTGGGTAAATGCAATCATTGGGATCAATACCCACAGCTGTGAGGATCTGACCACCAAATTTGGTCTTGATGTGGCACCCATCCAAACAAATGAAAGGTCCGCACTGTGCCAGAAATCCTCTCTTGCAAGCATCCAAGGACATGTAACAACTAGAGAAGTGACTGTTCACAGTCTTTAGATAGAATGTACTACCTGGATTACTTCTCCTCAATTCTTGTCCATAATCCCAAAGCTGGTTGTACTGCTCACTCTCATCTCCAAATATCTTTTTTAGAGCAAGCCTCCTAGCTCTAGCCAATTTGGTTCTTAATGGAGTCAGGTTCTAGTCTTTTTGCACAGTTCTTGTAAAGTTGGCAAGACTCATCTTGTCATCAGCTCTGAAACTGTCCAGGTACTTGTCAGCCAACCAATTTGAGGTGCACTTCTTCAACACCCACTCCTTCTGGCAATTATGTTCACCAAAATATGTCTTCACCATAAAAGCTTTAACCCTGCTATCTTTTGAAGCATACAAACTCCGGGCAGCCATCAGCACAATGTGCTCTAATTCTCCTCTGATCATTTCTTGGCATCTTTATGTTAACCCTATTCTTCAAGTTGTACTCAGTTATTGCCTTTCTTAACATCTTTACTGATTCAAATACCATCCCAACCTTAAATGCAGGGTTATTCAAGTCCTCATGTGTAAAATTCTTGAAATTCAAATTAACTTGACCCTCATCATTTGGTAGGTACAGTCCTTCATCATCACTTGATTCATTTTCTCCATCAAAAATTGTTGTTGCAGTTGTCCTTCCAGTTTTCTTGCCTTTACCTGCTCCCTCATCTATGACATCAACATCAACATAGTCTGCAAACAGATCATCATCATCATGATCAACCTCGTTGTCACTATCAACAAAGTCTGAGTCCTCACTATCATCACTGACACTGCCATTTTCAGTTCCTGCAGCTTCACAATTCTGTTGTTCATCAAACATGCTTCTCAGATTTTTGGAGAAATCAGGAAGTCTCTCACCCACATTATTTTCAACTTGTGGACCCTTACAAGGGCTAAAAACTTTGGGCAATTCTGCACTCGGGTTTATAACCACATCATCCCAATCAATACCCCTAAAAGTCTCATCATGATCAATGTAGACTACCAGAGTCTTAACCCTATCAACCACGGATGCCATAGCATTCGTATCTGAATCGTTGGTGACTATTCTCAACCCATCTGCCAGATCCTTCCCCGGTAACAACCAATAGACCTTCAAATTCGAAAGATCAGTGTAACCTAGCTGCTCAAAGAAATCCTCAAACCACAGGGGAGACCAAGTATCAGTGTCACAATTATCAAACCAGCTAATCTTTCCATTCACATAAGTCCTTAACTGACCAGACCCAACAAAAAATCCACCATGATGCAACTCAACTGTGAAAAGATCATCACTGCCACCTACATTAAGGCACATTCAAACTTAGGGTTCAGAGGACTAAATCACCAAAATCCAATCGCAAAAATCGAACCTTTCAATCTTTCCCTAACCCTAACCAACAAATCGACATGAGAAGTGGCCAACACTTACCGTAACTAGGGGCTAGATCCGCCTTCCGCCGACACGTCGGCGCCATCGGCAATCGGCGCCGCAGAACAGGCGATTCGGGGGTGAAGTCGCAGGGCACGGGCCTTCTTCCTCCGCCGGCCAAGGATCCCCGCCAAGGATCCGCGCTCACCTCCGACGGCCGCAGGGCGCAGCCGGGGCGGCGGCGACAGCGTCGCGGACGGCGACGGGGCGGGAGGGGACGAGGGGAGCGGCGCGACTGCGATAACGGGGGGACGCGAGCCGAACAGGCAATTTGGGCCGAGCCAGGCGTCCTGGGTGGGGCCACATCGGCTCAAAGGCGGGTCCGGCACGGGTTTGGATGGCTTCGCGAACCCTTCCGAGAATAGGGACCCAAAAATCACATTTTGGAAGTTCGGGGACCGCGGTGACACCTCGTGCCAAGTTTAGGGACCTGCCATGAATTTTACTCTTTATTCATTTGCCTTCCTTTACCTTCCGCCCCTTGTGCTTGTGCGACGCTGAAGTAAAGAAACTTTAGAATGCAACAAGCCAACAAGGACATAAGCCAGCATGCAACAGCGGATCCGATGGCAGCGGGCACGCGGCACACACCCATGTGTGCGTCGCCATCGCGCGCGCTCGTCTGCCGTATCCGATCGGCAACTGCTGCTCCGTGCTCCTCCATCCCCTGGACGCTAGCGCCCATGCCGGACTACTAGCTAGCGGGCGGCGAAGAGCCGAAGACCTGCAGCAGAGCGGGGCACACTACAGGCCCGCCCGCGCCCTGGGGGTTTCCGCTGCCTGTCGCGGCCGTGTCCCGCTGGCTCGATCGCTGCGCGCGGGTGGTGACCTGGCGCCGCGGCATGTGATGGTGTCACGACGCGCCGCGTGTGAACGGCGGGCGGGAGCGGGATCGGAAGTCCGCCTGGACCAGACGGCGACGCGCCTTGTCGCCGTGCACGCTCGCAAGAGGAGGGGCGGCGCAGCTCCGCCGGCCCGGAGGATATTCCCGTAGTCGTCGATCCGTGCCGCGCGCGCCAGTGCGACATGAGAGAGACGTGGTGGGGCGCGGAAAAAGCTGTCGGCCGATGGCTTTCCTTCTTTTTTTTTTTGCGAGTAGACCGATGGCTTTCCGGCAAAGCACATCTCAAGTTTATATTTGAGGGGCCGTGTCAACACTCGAAACATCACTTGTGTGGCAGGAGATGGAGTCTTGTTATTTCAGACACTTTCTCTCGTGCGTTTGTAAACGTTTGAGTTTGTACTGTATTTCGCAAAAAGAAAAGAAAAAGAAAACTGTTAACGAGCCAACTGGACTCTCAAGGCTGCTTGCCAACTGCTACAAATTTGTTTTTATAAAATTGAGATATATAGACAATGTTTTAAAAAAATAACCATCTTACTGTTACTAATTAATTGGAGGCTAGCAACTTAAGATTCTAAGCGGACATCTCTAAAAAAATAGCTAGAGAAATTCTCATAAGAATAAAAAAACATTCAGCCATCAATCTGACAGCTCTAATTATAATAGTTATTAAATCTATTACCTTTCTTAATATATTATTCACCTCTCTACCATTATTAAAATAGACTAAACTAATCCTCTAAACATGTATCTCAATTATCCACCTCAGCTATTATAAAAACAAATGTAAAGTAACCCCGCAATCTTCTATAAATTACCCACCTATGCTATTACAAAAATAACCCCAAAATTTTAATCTGAATTATACAATTATAAATAATAAAGTGCATCAATATAAAATTCTAAACTACTATTTATATCATTATTAATATATTATTTATATTATTGTTTATATAAAAAATACTACGCGATATGTGTCACCATATATTCATGTAAGATGGAAGAGATAAGAATACCATCCACACAAAAATATGGTTCAATTAAATATATATGTCAAACACACATAGAGGTGTGTTGTAAAATAAAATCTATTGTCACTAGATAATAATAAATATGTATTTTAGAGTATGTGTTAGAATATTTAATAGATGAAAGATGGCGTGAAATATATAATTATAATCTACAAGCCTTATTTTTTGTAAGCAAATGATAGGATGATGTCTCATATGCGTTCAATTGTAGGGCTTTTGATCAGTAAACAATGTAGGTGGTACATATCCCATCTGTTCCACATGCAAGTGTTCAATGTCATAGTATGGGGGAGAGAGAAAATTTTCCTGACAACAAAAAATAACTACTACATATGCTTTGTTTCTTACAAGTATAGTTTATACTAACCATGTCGCGCTCAATAAAAACGTATCTATAGTTCTTGACACGGTCCGTGTGGAGACGCTACAAACACGTTTTAGTAAAGCGTGTCTATACTCCATTATCTAATCTAGAAATAAAGCATATCTATAGTTTTGTTTTTCTTGTAGTGTGGAAAGAGTGAAATCGGCAAGAGATGGGTAATTAAGAGAGGGCAGGAAACGGAAGGGATTGCATAGTTGTAGGCCATTTAATTTTGATATATAGGTGCAAGGTCTAAGGTCTTTTAATTCATTAAAAATGGGTGGATCATGGGTACACAATCCAATGCGTAGGTCTACAGCCTGAGGATCCATATCTGGGAAACAAAATGGTGGGTTTCACTTAGATATATATTTTCACGTAATGCCATCCATGAAACCATATATGCCCTACCTCTATAAGTTTTAATATACGTCGGCATTTTTTAGCCTCAGCTGTTCCATCAACCCAAGACCTTGGTGTGGATGAGGAAAGAGATGTGCCAAATGCAGCAACAACTAGGCGAGCTTAGTTTCTCCTTTTGGAAACACCACATGTTTCCTGCGATCCCAAACTTATTACGATTGCCAGCAGCGACGACGACAGTGATTTAATTTGATGATGAAGATCCAAGATCAGGTGAGGAGAGGGTTAGGATTTGAAGAGGGTTCAATGTTGCTAGGATTGGAGTGACATGCTGACATACGGTCCTGAGGTGTTTGGCAGCAAAACGGAGTAGCTAGCATGGCAACCTTATTTCCGGTGGTATTTTCCTGGCAGTGTGCCGTCAGGGGAATATTACTTCTGGTGGTTTTGTTTACAGGGGCGAAGCTAGACCACCTGAACTGAGAGGGGTGCATTGTCCATGGATTTGCTGCTAGCCCTCTTATTTATATAATGAAAAATTAATCATTAACACTAAACTTTTACTTTGGTTTGAGTGCATAGGCACCCACTGAGCTCTATATAAACATCCCCGACAGGAAAATTTCCATCTCCTCTAGTGGAGTACCTATCAACACTAACAATTGGATTCTTCATGCGATTGTCAATTAGTATGACCTCGTATTTTTTTGAACTAGTTGAATCCATATCCATATCCATATTTTCCATAAAAGCTGGCTGATGTGCATGTCCTTGGCTGCACTGCCTAATTTAGTGTAAAAGAGTTTCAGCATCTACGACAACCAGCACCAGCTGCTTCCTCAGAATCAGACCGGCCAAGAGCTGATCACATACACACAAGTTTCGAACAAGAATATTACAGACAACGATCCTCTTTAGCTGCATTATCTTCAAACAACTGAAGTTGCTGATGATCTGCAGAATTCAGATGACACTGCTCATCAGCTAGTGGTGTGGATCAGATGTGGCTGGTGGGCATGCTCCAACGGAGTCACATGCATGCCCAAACAACATACATGAATGGAGTCGATCAAACGAGCCAGCTGAACCAAAGTGACGCGTCACATGTACATGGACCATAGCACATTTTTTTTGGGCTCATAGCTGATGCGTGCTCTGGCACCAGTGTCACATGCCAAAAGAGTCATAGAGACTCTGGACACTACTTTATTTGATGCATTATATTGGTACTAGCTACTTAGCTAGTCGGATGCGCCCTGAAGAAAAATTAGTGTGAATTAATTGTATTTGTGCTTCAGTTCTTCCATGCATGGCACGATGTACATGTAATAATGTACCGTTGCGAAAGACCCTTTTACGATCATCGGTTGAGCCCTGCACGTCCGTGTCATTGTAAAAAAAGTGCACAGCTTGTCCTGTCCCTTGCCCATCCCGATCGATCGATCCAACAGTGCAGAGCAAGACGAGACCTTTTGTTCATCACAGCCAGTCCCATTGCAGGAGCAGGACCATGGGCAGCTGGCAACACTTGTCCACTGGCTCCTCGATCGGATCCAAGCCCTAATAGCGCCATGCAAGTGAACACGAGCCGCATGCTTCTCATCCTAATCCAAAATTTCACCCACGTTAACAGCTGTTAACGTACGCTGCTACATGTGCATGGTGCACAGTGCTTTCCTATAGCTTCTTCTTCTATAAAGAGGCCTTATAGCTTCAAGCATAGAATGCAGCACACACACATCGAACTATCCAAACTTTCACCAGCGTAGTAAGTCGTTGCCATGGCCAAGACGGTGTTGCTCCCCGTGCTCCTCTCCTTCCTCCTCCTCCCCTTCGCCTCCCTCGCTCTGACGCAGGACTTCTGCGTCGCTGACCTCTCCTGCAGCGACACGCCGTCCGGCTACCCGTGCAAGTCTAGCGTCACCGCCAACGACTTCTACTACCACGGCCTGGCTGCCAAAGGCAAAATCAACGACCTCATCAAGGCCGCCGTGACGCCTGCCTTCGTCGGTCAGTTCCCGGGCGTCAACGGGCTCGGCATCTCCGCGGCCAGGCTCGACTTGGAGGTGAGTGGCGTCGTGCCTCTGCACACCCACCCGGCCGGCTCCGAGCTCCTCTTTGTCACCCAGGGTACCGTCGCCGCTGGCTTCATCAGCTCCGGAGCGAACACCCCCTACACCAAGACGCTGTACCCCGGCGACATCATGGTGTTCCCACAAGGATTGCTCCACTACCAGTACAACGCCGGCACTGGCCCTGCAGTGGCGCTCGTTGCCTTCAGCAGCCCTAACCCCGGCCTGCAGATCACCGACTTCGCGCTCTTCGCCAACAACCTCCCGTCGGCCGTCGTCGAGAAGGTCACCTTCTTGGATGACGCGACGGTGAAGAAGCTCAAGAGTGTGCTCGGCGGCAGCGGCTAAGTTGCTCAAGAGTTGAGCAAGCTCGTCAACTGATCGTGGTCTTGGTCGTCGCTTGTGCGTGTATGCATGATCGAACATGTCGTCATTTCATCAAAGTCATGTGGTCTTTTCAAGTTATTCTTTGACTCTTTGTTCATGTTATCTTCATTATCCAAGGTTGTCTTCAATTAGCATAGTTGTAATTGTTGAAGGATGAACGACTGATTTGTGGTAAATCACCAAGAATCAGAGATTTTCAGTGGTATTGTAGTATCCGTCAGCCCCAATAATTATATATCCCACCATAATTGTCATTTGTTGTAAGGATGAAAGACCAAAATAATGACAGCTACGGGACCACATGAACAGGAGGAGATTTTTTTTAAAAAAAATCTTCTGGAATCGAGATTCATGTCGCAACTCCCAAACAAAACTCTAAATCTCTAAAGGTTTGGCAAATAGAGTTTGCATACTTGATTTTTGATAAAAACGCTTAAAACACCTCATATATATATATATATATATATATATATATATATATATATATATATATATATATATATTAGGAGCCTAGGAATTCTAATAACAAATGGAAGCCCCAGCCAATCAGCCATGCGCACCAACCGAACCAGCTCTCCCCACCGATCCACCTCAAGCCCGTTGGGCCCAGCCATGCCCAGGAGTATATATTTGCACCCACTCCATCCTCAACCCTAATCTCTCCTCCCCCACCTCGGCTTCAGCCGTCGCCAGGAGGCGCAGCTCTCTCCCGTGCTCCTCCCTCTCTCTCTGGCGGGCCCACCGGCGACGGCGCTCCTCCCCGGCCTGGGTCCGGCCGGCGACGACGGTCCACTCCGCTCCTCTCGCGGCCGGATCGGGCGGTGACAGCTGCGGATCGGGCGGCAGAGGTGTGGATCGAGTAGAGCTGCGCGTGCAGGCGGACCGGGGAGGAGGGAGGTGGCTTCACGGCAGGAGCTGCGCGGGCGCTCCACGGCACGCAGGGAAAAGGAGCAGCGGCGTCTGCTGCTGCAGGAGGCGACGACAGCGCTGATCCGGCAGGAGGCCGGCGAGCGCGCGCGGCGCCAGCCAGAGCAAGCGCAGCGTGGCCCTTGCGAGGCTGCGAAAGAGCGAGGCAACCAGCGGCGCGCAGGGCGCAGCACGCGAGGAGCCGAGGTGGTGCACAGCATTGCGTGCATCAAGCTGAGCTGGAGGGGCCGCCGGAGCCACGCGCGTCGGGCCGCTGGAGTCGCAGCTCCTCCTCTGCACCAGACCCACCAGCGCCGCTGCTGTCCCATGGAGGTGGTAGCTCTCATGTTCCGTTGCCGCATTGATGCTCTCCAATTGGAGGAGTTGGTTGCTGTGTGCTGTGCGGCAGTGCTTGCCATGGGAGAGAAGAGGAATTCCGTGAGGAACAGAGAGAGAGAGAGAGAGAGGAGAAGGTGCAGGTCGCTAGTTTGCATTGCTTGCCTTTTTTTTATCAATAGTTTGCTTGCTTGGTGGTGATAGAAGCAAAGAGGGAAGGAGATAGCGTGCTGTTGATTGGGTGGGTGTTTAATTGTTCAGCTAGCGTAGAAAACAATTCACATGGTCATAGTTTTCTTTTGTTCCATGCATACAAATGGGTGGGTGTTTCTATGACATAACGGCGTAGAAAACAATTCATATGGTCATAGTTTTCTATTATTCCAATTAGATTCAAAATTCAAAATATTCATCTCTAGATGTTATGCCTCTTTCTATGCATGTATGTACATATCTCTATGGCATCTTCGGTATCTGCTTCTATGCTACCATATAAATTATTCTATGACATGTCTATATGACCTGTATTTGCTGTCATCACTGCTGGTTATATATGATCTATATCGCTGCCTTTTATGACATGTCTTATATGAACTGTATCACTACCTGCTATGACATCTATAGAATATAATCTGCCTTCTAGGACCATATATGATCTGCCTTCTATATATGACCTGCATTGATGTTGCCTCCTATGGACCCATATCGATGCCTTATATCGTACAAACTACCATCTATGACCTGTATCACTACATTCTATGACCCGTCTGACAGTGTGAGTTTTCTATGAGCTAATTAGATTCAAAATTCAAAATTTTCCATCCCCTAGCTGTAATATGCTTTTATGCCCCATATGCAGTATGGGTTCTATGGCGGCACGCATATGTATCTATGACTCATATCTTCTCATTCTATGACATGTATATAGTATAAATTGTAATATATGACCTTCTATGACCCTGTATTATTGTCTTCTATGACCTATATGTCAGTGTGATTGCTATTTGCTTTCTTTGTTGGTTTCTATGCTGAAGAAATATTGTTTCCAGCTCGTGCATCCTCCCTGCTTTTCCTTTCTGTGATCTTTTTTTTTCTTTCAAAATACTGATTCTTGCTTCCTATGCTTCTATATATAGGATTCTATGCTCAAGAAGGACCAGATGGATGATGAAGACGATGAGGACTAGATATAGATAGAGGTCAACCTTGAGAAGCTCCCTGTAGCACTGGGGACCCCGGTAAGCTCGCCAAGATGAAGTACCTAGATCTTTGCTAGGAGAAAGAAGACATTGATGGCGATGCCCAGCACCCACCCCGCGCTCCTCCGCCAAGATGATCCGTGCGTGCCTCCGGCACTGAAGTCTATGACCTGTATCGTTGCTTTCTATGACTTGTATATAGTATAAAACTGCCATATATGACCTTCTATGACCTTCTATGACCTCTGTATGACAATGTGATTTCTATGGATCAATAAGATTCGAAAGTTCAAATTTTATGTCATGCTACCGTGATTTCTATGAGCCAATTAGATGCGTGTATACACAAATTTTATGCAGAAGGACGTCTGATTATAGATAGTCCAAACATTCTATAACCCATATCGCTGGCTTATATGATCCCTGTATGACAGTGTTATAGATAGTCTGAACTTTCTATGACCCATATCACTGTATTCTATGACATGTATTATGGTACAAATTGCCATCTATGACTTTCTATGATATGTATCGCTGCCTTATATGACCCTATATGATAGTGTTATAAATAGTCTGAATCTTCTATGACCCATATGCTGCATTCTATGATATGTATCGCTGCCTTCTATTACCAGTATGACAGTGTGATTTCTATGGGTCAAGAAGATTCGAAATTCAAATTCCAGACCCATATCGCTACCTTCTACGACATGTATATAGTATAAACTGCCATCTATGATCTTTTATGACCTCTATCGCTACCTTTTATGACCTGCATGACAGGATTCAAAATTCAAATTTCTCACACCCGAGCTGTTATATGTGGTTCTATGCGTGTATGTGCATATTTGTACGACATGCTAGATATTTGTTTCTATAATTCCAATTTCAATTTTTAGAGGAAATTTCGTGCCTCTGCACATATGTTTCTATGAGTGCACGCATATGTTTCTACGCTATGTTTCTGCGACAGATGAATCTATGACAATAAATCTGGGTTTCTATGATGCCTAGGTTTAAATTTTAATTTTGTTTTCAAAAAAATATTCAAAATGGATCTCATATGATGCAGAAAAATGCCAGTAATATAGTGGTAAAAACCGTTTGCGAATTGAATATCCGAGTGAAAAATTATGATGGAAAAACTAGCGTGAAAAACCATTTTTTTTTGTTCTCTCTCCCTCTCTCACCTGGCTAGTCACGCGGGGCATAAAGCAGCACTGCAGCAGTGCGGGGGGCGCATAGCGTGCGCCGATTGGCGATTGGGCGGGGGGCATCGGGGACCACTCGGGGTACGCGGGACACGGGGCGCGGGGCGCGGGGTGCGGGGCGCCTGGTTGGCCGGGGCTTCCGATAGTTATCGGAAGCTTTGGGCTCCAATAGTCTTACTCTATATATATATAATTGGTCTATTTAATATTCTGGGTGTTGAAGGGCGAGAGATAATTATGGTACTTTATTAAGATGGAAGTAAAATATAGTATTAAAGGCTAAAAGTCATTTAGTATCCTAGTTATGATTCCATTTTAATGAATGGAGCGCATGCAAGGTATAAAGGCAGGGTATCCTTGATTTGCTCCAATTAATTACTTGCGGAGTTGATTAGCTCCTTGATTTGCGCCGACGTTAGCTTGTTTGTCCTCCAGCGATAGAGTTAGTAAAAGGTGTGAGTACCTTGTTTCTCGTTGGTCCTACATTAATGCTCCCTTTGAGGCTATATTAATGCTCCCTTTGAGGCTTTGACCAGGCAGCTGTCCCTCTGCATGAGTTAATGCTCGTTTGAGCTGGCAACATGCAACTCTCCATATTGGTTTTGGCGTGATTTCAGCTGGCCGGTTTACGATCTTGGCTTGGATGGGAGTAAAAAAGTGTTACAATGCATCTTTATTTAGTTTGGTTGGGGAGTAAAAAATTACTACAGAGTCATTTTTTTCAGCTCCAAGCATGAGTTGGGTTGAAGTTTTGTGACTCAACTGTAAAAATTAATAGCAGCCAGCTCTTGGAGATCCGGTGACATCATGTGAGTGTAATTCATCCGCAAATCCATTCTCAACGAGTAATGTTCAACATGCGCTGCTGCTTTTGTCCGAAGTTCCGATGAGTCCTCTAGACAACTTTTTACTCTGTTTCCATCGCAGGTAGTAAAAATCACATAGTATAGTAAAAATCGCAGGTAATATTTTTCCATACTAGATATCGTATTTTTCCATTTTATATGAGTACAGTTTGGAGTAATATTTCACAGTGCACACAAAGGAGTAAACATAGTGCACGAATGTAGTAAACATAGTGCACACAAAGGAGTAAATTTTATTGGCAAGTTGAGTAATTATCATTTGAAATATTACTTCTTGATCATTTGGAAATTCTATTGTCGTGTTCAGAATAACCATAATAAGATGGAATAAAAATTGTGTGTATAAGGAGTAAATATTACTTCTTGATCTTTTGCAAGCTTCCTTTCATGGTTACTGCGATTAAAACACGTGACATGTACACCTGCACCGTAAAATATAGTTCAAAGTCTTACTGGGCGTAGCTTTTTAATTGCATTGATGAATATTACGGTTCTGCTGAAGTTTTTACGTTCTGCTCTAATCGATGTATTATTGCTCATCAATTTGACGTGGAGGAGAGTACTAAGGCAAACAAATAATAGTTGTTGACTAATTGCTACCAATTATGGGGCGACATGACCATAATAAGTGTGGCATAATGTCTATTTTTTATTCAATTTGTGTTTTAATTGTTGTGCTCTGGTGCTGTGCTAAATATTATTTAGAGCATTGGGTACTAAATAAACATTAAACACGAAATCGGCTGGTGGGGTAGTAATTATCGCATCGCGATTTTACTCGCCGGAGCATGTCCAGCGCCGCCGGGGTGTTGAATACTATTGAACACACTGTGTGTAGAATATATATATATATATATATATATATATATATATATATATATATATATATATATATATATATATATATATATATATATAGTGTTATGGTATAATGCACCCACCCTCTCAGTTGCAACTACTGTGGCCATTCTAGTTGCAACCGGGTCAGTCCGAATTGCAACCAGTTCACGTCAGTTGCAACTGGATCTATTCGAGTTGGAACCGGTTCGTGTCCAATTGCAATCGGCATCAGTCTAAGTTGCAATTGGAGTTGCAACCAGGTCGGACTGAGTTGCAGCCGGTTCGTGACCAGTTGCAATATGTTCACAGTTGCTATTGATGTAGTCTCTCGGTTTCAACTGCAGGGTATAAGTGCATTTTGTACACAAAATGCATCTTGTTCTACACACACACACACACGACGAGGCTAAAACTAAGATGCAATTATATTATTGTTGTTGTTGCAATTCAGAGTGCATATAGTTGCAATTACATATTATTTTAAAAAATGTTGAAATATATCGTTCATGGGTCTTATTTTGTTCGGTATATTTTTCCAACAACATGCTTCAAACGGATCTGAAATCACATTTATGGTTCAGAAAATATCGCATTTTTAGATTCAAATTAAGGAAAGATTCCTCCACATGCAAGCTTCTGGTGGGTTGTTTGTGGGATGATGTGGCCTCATATGATTGGTTGGCTTCATTGCTGTATTGCTCGTGGGCACTGATTGGTGGTTCAAGAGGGTCTGTGCATCCGTAATAGGCACTGCACCTTGTTGCATTTTAGGACCAGTCTATTCAGCATACCTGGTGTTGAATAATATTCGACGCCAACGGCGGAGCGCCGCCCCTACTCCGGCGGCATGGAAATTACAGTTAATGCTTGAGTTGGTAGTAAATTTTAGTGTTTGGTTTGTTTTTAACATAGTTTGCGGTGGATCTAGTCAAATTCTCATGGGTTGACGCGGCCATAGAGTATTTAATATATTTTCAATGACTTGCATGTTTTTTAAGCATTGGTTGACCAGTGAATATGGTACCATGAGCGTGTCGCTGCCGTGCCCACGTATCGCTGAAGTATAAATTGGATTGCTATGGAGTAAAAAGTAGTTTTTTTTCGAAAACGGTTCATGCTTCCCGGCGTGTGAGTAAAAAGTAGTTTTTGGCGTCATAGAAATTACGGTTAATGCTTAAGTTGGTAGTAAAATTTAGTGTTTGCCTTGTTTTTAACGTAGTTTCAGGCCCGGTCCTGAGATTTCAGGGGTCCTGGGCGAGATTTATATTAGGGGCCCTTTAATAACAATAACAATAATAATATTATATTAATAATAATATATACTAATAAATAATATGTGAACAAATAGTACCACCAAACACTTAAATTGTATAAAGAATATTGACATCAAACAATCTATATATTATCTCAAAAGTTTCTTCTAACATTTTTAGATGCGAAGTCGGTGACCATAGTATTAATATTGATTTCATCCAATAATTTCTTCTCGATGCATAAAATTGCCAAACCATTTAACCTTTCTTGAGACACTGTGGACCTCAGATAATTCCTCGATAGCTTCAGTTTTGAAAATGTCCTTTCAGCTGATGCTACAGTGACTGGCACGGTAAATAAGATCCGATAAGCGATAGAAATATTAGGATAACAGTCCACTTCTCTAACATACTCAAAAATCTCCATAGCAGTCATTGGATTATCTGGTAAACTCAGCTGAAGAACACGTAGTTCTGAAATTAGATCATTTAAATCAACATCACATGAACCCTCAAAAGAGAAAGTGCTTGCAAAGGTAGTGCAACACTCTCTTGGCTTAATACTATCCAATGATTTCAAGGTAGCCGAACTCATCAAAAACCCAAATATACTTTTAAATGATTGAAGTTCTTCAAATCTGAATTCCAGTGAGCTAAATGCCATATCAACCATAACTAAAAAATAATTGACTTCAAAAGCTTTTTGGGCTTCAAGAATTGCTTCCTCACAATCAGTTTCATCATATTGTTTCTTTCTAGAAGTACGTCACTTTATTGGAAATGATGGCTGCACACCCATTTCTGATGCATTTTCTTTAGCAGTGACCAAACTAGAAGCAAATCCTTCATTTCTATAGTTTTCAAAGAAATTCGCTGTACCTTCTATGTGTTGTAAGGTAGCATCAATGCACATGGATGGTGACTGCAACTTCTTGCGTACACTGTTCACTGTAAATAAAATGTCATGCCAAATAACCATACCAAGTATGAACTCAAAAGCACCAAGCACATTAAATAAATTTTTTGCATCACTCCTATCCTTTGACTCAACATCCTTATCTTTACTTAAGTGAAGCAAAGCAAATCTTAACTCGGGTGCTTGAAATCTAATTGCTTTGACACTTTTGATCCGACTCTCCCAACGAGTATTGCACAATGATTTCACAGTTAAACTTTCAACATATTCAAGCAAAATAGTCCATCTCTTGGTTGAACTGGAAAATCGTACATATATCCGTTGAATAATTCCAAAAAATGAAATAGCTTTACTGCAAGATTTAGCCATATCACAAAGAGTCAAATTAAGACTATGGCAAGCACATGGCATATACAAAGCTCTTGGATTTATATCAAGCAATCATTTTTGCACTCCCTTATGGGCACCCTTCATGTTGGAGCCATTATCATAACCTTGACCCTTGATATCATCAACATCGAGACCAAAGGACTTAATGGAATCAACCATTGAATTGAAAAGCCCCTTACCAAATGTGTCATCTACCTTCAAGAAACCCAAAAAATACTCCTCACTTTTTCCAGTAGACATATTAACACATCGAACCAATAAACTCATTTGTTCTTGATGATTGACATCTGGGGTACAATCAAGAATAACAGAAAAATATTTGGCCTCTTTAACAATCTTTATGATTGAATTCGTAACCTCGGAAGCCAAATTCCTAGTTCACCTGGCTTGTCCAGCCGAACCAGCGCTACAGTACTACCGTTGCTACAGTACCACAGCATATGGTCAGATTCTCGATATTTGGAACTCTACAGTAACTTTTTGCTACATACCGCCGCTATAATACCGACAGCGCTACAGTACTCCTTCCTCACATAAATCAGCCCCAGCCAGCCACTCCAGCCTAGCGAACAGGGCAAAAAAGAGAAATCAACTCATTCTGAATTTTATGACTGAGATAATGATACTGGATCTCCTTCCTTTGAATACGTCTAAGGTGGTCTTGCATTACCAAATCAAATTCTGCAATCATCTCAACACAAGCTAAGAAATTACCATTCTGGTCATTGTAAAGTTGCTCATTTGATCCTCTAAAAGCCAAATTCCGTTTACCAAGGAATTTCACAACAGCAATTATTCTAAATACAACTTGCCTAATACGCTTTTTCTCCTGTGCGATTTGATGCTGCAATTCTTTGTCAATTGTTTCATTTTTGTGTGTCTAGCCCTCAATTCATTCCAAGAGTTCATATTGGTAATATGCTCGATACTACCTTCATGTTCTTGTAGCCTCTCGTTGATGTGCCTCCAATCTTTGAACCCATCATGTGCCAATGCACTCTTGTGGTTTTCTGAATTGAAAAGCTTACAACAGAAGCAAAACACTCTGCCAATATGTTTTGAATAGACTAACCACTTTCTATCACGAGCCTCCCCATTGTGCATTTTTTAGAGTAATGCGTGTATGAAAAATGTCTCCCATTGGCATCCAAAGGAAACACAATATTTTCTTCTCTTATAGGCCCCTTCTCGACTATTATATCCCTTTCCTTGCTATCAATATTATTCCAATTTGCTAGATCATAGATATTTTCAGTAAAAACTGGTTCATCATCAAGATTAGCACCCTCTGTAGGAGATGAAGTAAATATTGGCTCATGATCATTCACAATGTTATCATCTATGTTGATATCAACATTGTCTTCCGGTGTAGGGCTCTGATGATCTCCTAGATCAATGTTTGGATGTTCCTCCATAGGGACTATAGCCAAAGCCAACTCATTCGGATTTCTTGAAGTGGAAGTGCTTGAATTAGTTCTAAAAAATTTATCAGGAGCCCCTCTCTGTGTTCCAATAAATGCATCAACTTGTTTTCTCTTCTTCCTTTTCTCGCTGCCGGATGGATATTTTCTACTCTTCTTCCTTTTCTCGCTGCCGGATGGATATTTTCTAGATGACATGATACTAGTACTTTGTGCTGAAATTAAAGTTAAAATAAATTAGTCATAGGAGTCAGGAGAGAGATGGTTAATTTAATTGGTTATGAATAGATGTCAGATGAATACGAGACTTGCCTTGTGTAACGTGCTGCGTGCATCAGATCAGCAGGAAGCACACATGCGTGATGCGCTCAGCCAGCCCCCCTCGCCGATTGCTTCTGGCTTGCCTTGCCGTCGAGCCGTGGGGGTGGGGCGCAGTGCGCCGTCGGCGATCGGCCGCCGGGAGGGTGGCTTCCGGCCTCCGGGCTTCGGTGTGGAAGTTGGAACTGCTCTGCGGAAGGCGGAAGGTCGCGAGGCGAGGGTTTTGGCGGCGCTAACGCGGAGAAAAAATGTCGATTGGAATTCTGCTAGTCTAATACGTATACTATACATGTACATCGGGTGGGGCCCCTTGGAATCGGGGGCCGGGGCGGCCGCCCCTCCCCCCCCTAAGGGCCGGGCCTGCGTAGTTTGCGGTGGATCTGGTCAAATTCTCATGGGCTGATGCAGCCTTGGAGTATTTAATATATTTTCAATGATTTGCAATTATTTTGAGCATTGGTTGACCAGTGAATATGGCGTCATGAGCTTGTCATATCTTCCCGTGTTTGATGTAAATGTTTAGATGGAGTATAAACTGGAATCTGCGGAAGTAAAAAAAAACTACGCTGCAAACGTTGAGGGGTAGTAAAATGCTGAGTAATGAGTGATTTTAATGCAGAGTTGGCCATAAAGACGCTGGTTTGTCGCGTTAATAAATCACTTCTGAATTAAATACTCCATTTGAATTAGCATGTCAGTCAGTCAAATGTACATTAATATGAATTAAATACTCCATTTGAATTGGCATGTCAGTCAGTTAGTCAAATCTACAGGCTCCAACGCGAAGACGGGACGGACGTGGGCAATCCATGGAACATCGAGCATCTTCGTCGCTTCTATCTGTAGAAGAATTGTAAACATAGCTATGTATTCGACCCATCATTTATCAATAAAATTCTAGATTTTGTTCCTTTTTTAACAAAAGTATGTCTCGCTTCTCCCCGATTCATTCAGTACACTCGGGGGCTGTGCGTCAGCCAGTCCGACTTGTTCACAATCGGGGGCTGGGCTCGGCCAGCCCGACTCGCCCAAGTCTACTCAGCGTAGGCACCCCTAATGTAACCAGTTGTTACAAGAACAACCCTGTTAGTCCTGGAACCACCCTACGTCAACTCTTACTATCCGCGCGCTTGATGACCAGCTCTCAACCTGACAAGTAAAGGCACATCGCAGGGTCATCTTTCCTAACTACTCGGCTAACTCTGTAACTCCTCGGATTACGGACTAAAACAAACTTTAAAAACATGCAAATTTATTTACATACAAAATAAATATTGTTTCTGGCCATCTACTGACCATCTCTCTCTTAGCTCGTGCAGTTACAGGTTGAGATCGGCCAGGCGCTGGAGAGGTAGTCCGACTAGGCAAGGTCGGAGGTGTCCGGCGCGATCCCATCGCCCACCGGCTCCAAGTCGGCCTCCGAGAAATGGGACTTCATGAGCCCCAGGCCGTACTGGATGGCATCCACCTTGCCGGTGAACCGCTCCATGGCCGCGAGCGCCTCGGCCAGCCGAGCCTCCACACCTGACAATCAAACCAAATTTCAACTCTACGCGAGTTCAGTCAAAGGAAAGCAGGATGGTTTCCGAACCATACCTTTGCGCGCCTGGCGCTCTATGCGGAGCTTGCCCTCGGTGGCCCCCTCCCTCACCTCCGCGGCCTCCTGACCCTCCTACAAGTCGGCATTGGCCTTGGTACAGGCCTCCAGCTCGCGCTTTAGGGCCCGAGTCTCCTTCTCCAGCCCTAAAATGGTACCCATTAGCCCGAACGCAAAGCAGTCGGCGTAGAACATTGCAAGTTCCTTACCGCGCTTCCCCTTCACGAGCTCCTTCTCAGTCTCCGCCTGCTGCTTTTCCAGCAGGCGTTTCTGTGCCTCCAGATCCGCGACTCGGGACTCGAGCTGCTCGAGTCGGTCGTCCGCGGACGGCACCCTTCGCAGCCTCTCAGCGGCTCGCTGGCTTAGGCCGGCCAAGGACTGACAAGAAAAACGCAATTAACAACGAGCAAAATTTGCACAAGAGAAATACATGGAAACAATTCAAAGCACTCACCTCGGCTGACTCCGCCGTCCGACGTGCGGCGTCAAGGAGCTCCTCCACCAGCCCGGCTGCTTCGCCGTGCCCAGACTCCTGCTGCCCCACGGGATGGGCATTAGGCGGCGCTTGACCCCGGTCAGCTAGGAAAGGCTCCCTGCCTGGGCTCTTCGGCGGCACACTCGACGGCGACGCGGACGGTGTCCGCACCTCGTCCACCGATGCCGCCTTCTCGGCATCCTTGGCTGAGGTCTCCCCGGCCTCTGCGGCCGCATCTTCTTCCTCCCGCACCGCTTCCAGGCGGGCACGGGTCTGCGGCGGGCTCTTCACCGAAGCAAGGGATGCAGCCGCCTCGACTCGGCGGGCCTCATCAGCGGACTCCTCTGCCTTCCTCTTCCTGCGCAACTCAAAATTCGGCAGTGTCAAAGAGACATTCAAGATTCAACTAATCACAAGAAACCCTGGTTTAGAGTCACCCATCCTCTGCTGCGGCGCACGCTGAGGGTCAGCTTCAACGGCGCGGCTGGCGGTTGTGATCGGGCCGCGGGCAGGGAAGACCCAATGCTCCCCATGCGCGTCAGCCCCAGGGCTGCTTCACCCTCCTCCACGCGGGCGGCGCTGCGCCGCCGCCATTAGACATCTGGGGGGCTTCCTCCATCACCACCTCCTCGCTCCCAGACCCCGAGGCCGCAGCAGGGGCCCCTTTCGGTAGGGCTCCCCTCATGCCGGCCTTGGAGGCCGAGATCTTCCTCACCGCCTGCCTCCTTCTACACCACGCTGATGTGGGTGGGTGGGGATGGGTGGCGGCTCTTGCCACTTCAACGTCCGAGTCATCCCTGATGGATGAATCGGACGACACATCTAGATCTGCCGCCTCTAGCTCCTTCAGATCGGCCGGGGCGGCGACGTTCTTCCCAACATCCCCTTCCGGCAGGGGAGCAGGGGACCAGTACTCCAACACTTTTTCCTGCAAGAAAGAAGATGTTCTGAGTTGATTACAACCCAACGGAATACTTACGGCTCTAGAGCAAAGCAGAACAACTCGAAAATAGAAGCAGAACAACTCAAGAAGCACAGAATACTTACGGCTCTGGTCGGCCGTTTCAAGTAATGTGCCTTCGGGCGCTCTCTGTCTCGGATCTCCCCTTGCATCATGCGGGTGACCCGATTCGAAGCATCATCTTGGGGAACCTTGTGGTTCTATCCCCGGGTCGGGTCTTGGCGACCCCAATACTCAAAGCCGAGGTGCACCCTGTCCTGAATCGGCTGCACCAGCCGCTTACTAAAGGACAAGGCCACCACGACGCCTGTCAGCCCCTAGGCCGACAGGCCGGTGATCTCGTTAAGGAGGAGCATCACCTGAACCATCTCTTCCTCGGTCGGCAACTCCTCCCAGCATGCGCGGCCGTCCGAACAGGCATACAAGGAGCCGGGTTCGACACCACGAACCACTCCTTGTTCCACCCCTTGTTACTATCGCGGAGCTCCAATGCTGGATATGATCAGCCCTGGCGCAGTGAGAAGGCGGCGCCGCCCACCATGTTTTAGCGGGCGTTGGACAGGTACCACTTGAGGTGGTACAGCGCCCGCCACAGATTGAAGTGGGGGAGATGCCCAGGTACGCCTCGCACAAATGGATAAAGAACGCGATCTGCGCGATGGAATTCGGCTTGAGATGCGTTACCTCAAGCCCGTAGAAGAAAAAGAGCCTGCGGAAGAAAGCCCCCGCGGGCAAGGCAAAGCCCTTCTCGTAGAAGGATCAGAAGACCACTGTCCCCGTGCGGTCCTCCATCGGAAACTCCTCCCCATAGCAGCACTTCCATCCCGAGATCTCCTTCTCGGGGAGGAGGCCACGCTCCACCAGGTCCTGGATGTCTTCTTCCCGCAGGGTGCTCGGCACCCACTCCTCCGAAGGCGGCGGCACGTCGCCGGCACTTCCCGATACGGAGGAGGAAGACCTTGGCGAGACGCTGGCCATTCTAGGTGGTTGCGTGCTGATTGGATCTACAACAAGATGGAGGAAAGGCGGCTGACAGCAAGGAGGCAAGAAGGCATGTTCTGGAGAGCTCTGGAACGAGTGGCTCTCCACGGGGTCGGGCCCCTTTCCTTTATAAAGAGGGCCGGGGACGTGTGCAATGGCAACCCCAAAGATTGTGCAGAATTCAAATCAACTTTCCAGAAACTGCCCGAGTCGTACTCAGCAAGGAACGGGCCCCCAACGGTAACTTTCTATCCATTGCGGCTGAAGCCAACAGTAAAAATACGAATTACCAGGACAACTCACTACCCGGCGTGTCTTCGCGACTCCGCCAGCAACCCTGCTCGGGGGCTGGGCGCCGCAAACTACCCGGCGTGTCTCCGCGACTCCGCTAGCGACCCTGCTCGGGGGCTGGGTGCTGCAAACTACCCGGCGTGTCTTCGCGACTCCGCCAGCGACCCTGCTCGGGGGCTGGGCACCGCGAACTGCCCGGCGTGTCTCCGTGACTCCGCCAGTAACCCTGCTCGGGGGCTGGGCGCTGCAAACTCCTTGGCATGTCTACGCGACTCTGCTAGCGACCCTGCTCAGGGCTGGGCGCCGCGAACTGCCGGCGTGTCTCCGCAACTCCGCCAGCGACCCTACTCGGGGGCTGGGCGCTGCAAACTACCCGGCGTGTCTCTGCGACTCCGCGAGCGACCCTGCTCAGGGGCTGGGCGCCGTGACTTCAGAGTCTATTGGATCTAGTCTAACAAATGACTCGGGACATAATAAAACAATATACCAATCTGGGTGCTCAGGCAACTCGGTGATTCGGGCAACCAAGACTTCTTTATTGACCCTCGAAAAGCTTCTTTGAAACCTTCCGAGGCTTGGGGGCTGCACCCAATGGGTGCGCCCAGGGGCGCATCCCGTTGAAGACTAAAGGGGGACTAGATTCATCATTTGAGCCCCGAAGAACTTCGCAACAAGTTATCCATCAAGATTCAGCTCAGCCCTTCAGCACTCGGGGGCTTGACGGAGGTAGACCAGGATACCTCCCAGCCGAGTAGTTACCCCCCTGACTGGTTACGTACTCTGCTAGACTACTCTGCACAACTACCCGGCGGACAGGCACTCGGCTGGACGTTGGAAGGTTCCTCCGAGGATCAAGATCAAGGCGCGGATAAGGATTCCGGATATCTAGGGATCTCAATCGACCTGATTCCATGTAACAACCCGAGTAGATATCCTCCCTTACTTGTAACCCACGGCACCTAGCTTATAAAGGGGCTGTGGGGGACCCATAGAAAACAGATCATCGATTCATCGTCATCTAGCTCTTACAATACACAAAACACAGGACGTAGGGTATTACGCTCCCGAGCAGCCCGAACCTGTCTAAACCATTGCGTCATCACGTAACCATCTGACTCTTGTCTCTGGAATCACCTCTTCACCTACAAATCTACCGCCGGGCATACCCCTGGTGGACTTGCCGGATAATCAATTCGACACCCTCGTCTCCTCACTCCACCACCACCCTTTGGCCGCTTCAACTCCATTGAGCTGGCGCGTTTGAACCAGGATAAACTGATTGTGTCCTCTATGTGCTTTGAGTTTCCGAGCCATTGGAGGCCCACACGCTGATCTCCGACGAACAACCTCCTGTGAATCGTCAGTGGCATCACAATAAATTTCGTTCTGATCTCTTGAGTCAGATTCTTTACTCGAGCATGCAACTTCCTTTTCCATCTCACACTGGTCGAAATAGACATCTATGTAGAGTTGTTTCTAGTACTGGACTAGAGTCAAGGATGGCTTTCAGCCCCCCTTACCCGTGAGGACACAGTCATAAAGTTCTATATAAGTTGTGTAACTTGGGCATCACTGGAATTTCTCCATAAATTGCCTCATTGGAATATTCATCCTAGTTGCACTCAAGGTCAAAGGTCCAAGCATACATTAGAACAAGTTTATTGAGATGAGGGCAAGCTTGGCAAACAAATTATTGGAGCTTGTACTCAACCCAAACTGCATCAATAGTATATTTGAGATGAATTTCAAGCTCCTCAAGGAGGGTGAGTTCCATGAGTGCATCAACTAAACCTTCACCTGTTTCATAATCATAGTAATGTTCAATAATGCAGAGGCATTTAAAAGTGGGGCTCTGTAAGAAACATATATTGTCAATATTGCAATGTAGATAAACCATGCATGTGAAATGCTACATCACAGATTTATAGAGAACTTTTAAATATATCCTATCTATATCTATTATATAGCATAATGGTCAGAAAAATCATGTTATATATATATATATATATATATATATATATATATATATATATATATATATATATATATATATATATATATATATATATATAGTCTTCACATATGTTTCACCATTGCCTGATGCGAAATCACCCAAGAAGTGATGTCATTATTATTGCAACTAATCACAAGAGATTCATCCTCCCGTGAATCGGCATCAAAATAATAATATTCATCCTATTTTTTTCGACGCGAGGGACACTCCCATTCATAGGTGGCAGCAGAAATTCTGGTAGGAAGAGTCAAATTCTCCACCCTAGCACAATTCATACGCAGCTCCTTATCCAGCTCACGCTCGTCGAAAAATCCATCTATGTGCAGAGCATGCTACTGGACAGCTGTCAAGGATGGCTTTTAGGCCCTCAATCTGGAGAGCAGAGGGAAGCCTGTAGAGAGCAGAGGGAATAAGCTGGTCATATATACACACACACAAGTAGTGGTGCTTAGACTACTGCAATTTAAGTGTTCAGACTACTAAAACAACTTTTCAGACCTGTTCATCGCTACTACTCCCTCCTTCCCCGTTTATAAGGCATACACGTATATCAAGATTCAAACCTTCTCATCTTTGACCAATAATTTGACTATTAAATTTTTATTTTTATAATGCAAATTTCATATGATTGGATTCATAATCAAATATAGTTTACAATAATTATAAGTTTATAATCAAAAGTGATATAATATATGATAAATAAATGGTCAAAGTGTTGTTTAGAAGACCGTGTCATGTTCCACCATGCCTTATAAATGGGGAAGGAGGGAGTACAAAAATCTTTTACAAGACGTTTCCGTTTAATTAACCATAGCGGTTTTAAGAAAAAGCACCACAGTTAATGCCTCGATTAATCGTGGCAGTTTTTCCAATTAACCGTGGCAGTTATAATAACTACCACGGTAAATCAATTATCCATGACGAGCATTTATTACGTAAACATCACTGTTATATATATTAACCGTGGTGGCACTACTACATAAAATCTTTTACAAGACACTTATGCTTTATTAACCGTGATGGTTTTTTTTAAATATCCACGGTTAATGGAGGCTAGCCAAGCCAGCCGACCAAGCAGAAAACCGCCACGGTTAATAGATTAACTGTGGCCATTTTTATGAAAAAACCTCCAGGTTAATGGATTAACCGAGGCGGTTTTTATAAAAAAAACCCGCCACCACAAATAGACCATTAACCGTGGCAGTCGGCTTATAAGGCCCGCCACGGTTAATATGGCAAAAACCCAAGAAAAAAAAGCCCAAAACCAACCTATTATCAGGTTCATATATATAAAAAGAGTGGGACTTAGGGTTCACTCACTCACCCCAGCATCAGCCGCCCTACTCTCCCCAGTCCCTCCCACCCGATGCTCTCCTCTCCTCTCGTCTCCTATCCACAGCGAGCCCTCTCCCTCCCGGCGCCTCCACTCTCCTCTCCTCTCCCTCCCGGCGCCTCCACTCCACCACTCTCTCCACCGCGCCTCCACTCTCCTCTCTTCTTTCTATACCTTTTTCATATAGAATTGTGGTCACCAAATCATATTCTAGCCTTCGGAGTGAGTGAAGGATATTGCGAATGAGTTCCAAATCTTCAATTTTCTTCACATCTAAAGAGTTAATCTCATTCACAAGAATATTCAACCGTGAGTACATAGTTTCGGCATTTTCATGATCAAGTTGCTTGAAGCTATTAAGTTTATCAATGAGAACATGATATCTTTCATTTGCAACATCTTTTGTGCCTTTATAGTTCTCACTAATAGTTTTCCATAAAACTTTAGCATTTCCAAGCAAACACACGGTTGAACACATTTTCACCAAGAGAGTTTAAAATAGCACATTTGGCTATAGCATCATATTACTTCTCTTGTTGACTATTGCTCTTAGTTCCTTCACTTGTTACTCTCTAAACATTTAGGCCCTTAGCTTGGAAGTGTGATTGCATCAAGATCTTCCATCGTTGGAAGCCCGTGCCATCGAAACATGGAGGAGGTCCTAGAGAATCCATCCCTTCCCCTAAAAGAGCTAACTCACTAGGCGGTGAAGCCTAACCGATCAAGTGAGCCGGTAAGCACAAATTTGCCAATGGAATTGGCTTTCTTTGTTAGAGAAGTGAGTCCCGGCTCTGATACCACTTGAAAGGATCGGGTGCTCTAGCATTAGAGGGGGAGAGGGTGAATTAGGCACTCTAAAAACTTATACCTATGGCTCCAACTAGTTTGCACAAAACATAAACTAAAACAAGCTATCTAGGTGTGCAACTATGGTTGTTTTAGTGTGAAACCCCTATCCCAAAAGAGTTTAGCAACCTATAGCCTTTCCTATCAAGAAACTACTCTATGAAAGTAAAGGCATACAAATTGCTAGTATGAAATGCGGAAGCTTAAAGAGCGGGGTAGGAGATAGCAAACTCTTGACGCGGGTGTTTATCCCATGGTTCGGTTAGCCACAAAGGCACACCTACATCCACGTTGTTGTAGCACTCACTAAGAGTATTGCTACTCGGCCACCAAGTCTCTTCCGTGAACACAATCACGGTCACCTTGGCCCCGGGTTCCACTAAGGAGCTTCTCCACAAAGGATGGGGGTCTCCACATCCCCCGCACAAAGTGTCGTCGCCGCTCCACACCAAGTCGGAGGGTCGATGACATTGCCGGCGAGCTTCACAACTCCAAGGGGCCGGCGCACCAAGCTCTTCTTTTGGTTCACTAGAGAACCACAACACAAGGGCTCAAGGCCTTGCAAGCTCACTCACTAAGAGCTAATCCTTTGCACAATATTATCAAAGTGTGCTAAGGGCTAAGGATATGAACACTAAGCTCTTGGATGGCTTGGAATGGTTCACAGCTCCAAGGGGCCGGCGCACCAAGCTCTTCTTTTGGTTCACTAGAGAACCACAGCACAAGGGCTCAAGGCCTTGCAAGCTCACTCACTAAGAGCTAATCCTTTGCACAACATTATCAAAGTGTGCTAAGGGCTAAGGATATGAACACTAAGCTCTTGGATGGCTTGAAGTGGTTCTTGGGTGTGTATTTGACTTCCTTGAACTCCAGCAATCTTCAAATGGCCGGGGGATGCCATATATATAGGCCTCCAAGTCGTGGAGCTGTTGCTCCAACGGTCAGCAAAAATTTGCGTACCATCGGATGAACCGATGCCTCTGGCAGGGGTAGCGTCGGTTCATCTGGTCACTCTAAGACCCGAAGTAGCCGTTGAACTCCTGACAGCTGACATAGTGATCATCGGTTGAACCGATGCTTGCCCGTCGGTTAAACCGGTCACTCACAGCACTCATCTAGCCGTTGGCCTTCTTCTCTTCTGCTGACGTCATTACACTGGTACTTTGCTTCGATGAATCACCGGTTCATCCGGTGCTGAAGGATCTTCTCCTGGGCGCTTGACATCATCTCTGGAACATAGTATGCCCAATGCATCGATGCCTGTCGTGATGCCGTCGGTT